>NC_138054.1:63803439-64117341 GCF_964194185.1 Rhinolophus hipposideros
GAGATATAATGCTACTTCGAGAGTGTGTGTGCATCCATATGTTCATTGCAACGCTGTTTACGGTGGCCAAGATGTGGAAGCAGCCTGGGTGTCCGTCGATGGATGAATGAATAAAGAGTAGGTGGTATATACATACAATGGAATAGTGCTTGGTCATGGTAGGGAATGGGTACTTGCCATCTGCCGTGGCATGAATGCACCTGGAGGATAATAGTGCTGAGTGGAATAAGTCAGACAGAGAAAGACAGATACAATGTGGTTTTGCTTATATGTGGCATCTAAAGAACAAAACAAACAAAACAGAAACAAACTCATAGATACAGAAAACATTTTGATGGTTGCCAGACGGGATGGGTTTGGGGGTAGGTGAGAAAGGGGAAGGGAGTAAGAAGTACAAGTTGTCAGTTACAAAATAGTCATGGGGATGTAAAGCATAGGGAATATAGTCAATAATATGGTAATAATTATGTATATTGCCACGTGGGTGGGTACTAGACTAGTCAGGGGGATCACTTCTTAAATTATATAAATCTAACCACTATGCTGTATACCTGAAATTAATATAAAATAATATTGATTGTCAACTGTAATTGAAAAATTTAAAAAGGGGGGGAATAGGTAAAGGGGAATAAAAGGTTCAAATTGCCAGGTATAAAACAAATAAGTCATGGGGATGTAATGTACAGCATAGGGAATATAATCAATAATATGGTGATAGTGTGATATAGTGTCAGGTGGTTACTGGACTTATCATGATCACTTCTTTAAGTATATTAATGTTGAGTAATTTTGTATACCTGAAACGAATATTGTGTGTTATCTATGTTTCAATAAAAATCTTAAAAAAAACCAAAACACAATGGGATACCACTGTATACCCATTAGGATGGCTGTAATAATAAAAATAAAAAAATAACAACTGTTAGTGAGGATATGGAGAAATTGGAACCATTGTGCTTTGCTAGTGGGAATATATTATGAAATGGTTGCTGCTGTGGAAAATGGTATGGCAGGTCCTCAAAAAATTACTTGATTGAGCAGTTCCATTTCTAGCTTTTTAACTAAAAGAACTGAAAGCAGGGACTAGAACAGATATTTGTACATCTATGTTTATAGCAGCATAGTTACAATAGTCAAAAGGTGGAAGCAACCCCATGTCCATGGACAGATAAATGGATAAACAAAATTTGGTATATACTTACCGTGGAATACAGCCTTAAAAAAAGGAGATCCTGATATATGCTACAATGTGGATGAAACTTGAAGCTATTATGTTAAGTGAAATAAGTAAGATATAAAAGGGCAAAAATTATATGATCCCATTTATATGAGCTACCTAAAATAGGCAAATTCATAGAGAAAGTAAAATAGAGGTTACCAGGGGCTGGCGAGAGAGGAGAATGGAGAGTTATTATTTCATGGGCACACGGCATTTTCTTATAGAATGATGAAAAAGTTCTGGATATGGCTAGTTGTACAACATTGTGAATTCACTTAATACTACTGAACTGTACACTTAAAAACGGTTAAATAGTAAATCTTACGTATATTGTATCCTAATAAAAAGTTTTTTTTTTAAAGGCCACATATGATATAATTGCATTTATATAAAATATCCACAATGGGCAAATCCTAGAGACAGAAAGTAGATTAGTGGTTTCCGTGGTCTGGGGTAGGGGAAGTATTATATAATAATTGCTAATGGGTATGGGTTTCCTTTTGGGGTAATGAAATGTTCTAAAATTAGATAGTGATGATTGCTCAAATGAGTGAATATATTAAATACCACTGATTGTACACTCTTAAAGGGTGAATTTTATGATATAAGAATTATATCACCTCGAGAGAATAATGCTAAGTGAAATAAGTCAGACAGAAAAAGCAGAGAACCCTATGATTTCACTGATATGTGGTATATAAACCAAAAAGAACAAGACAAACAAATGAGAAACAAAAACTCATAGACACAGACAATAATTTAGTGGTTACCAGAGGGTAAGGGGGTGGGGGGTGGGTGATGAGGGTAAAGGGGATCAAATATATGGTGATGGAAGGAGAACTGACTCTGGGTGGTGAACACACAATGGGATTTATAGACGATGTAATACAGAATTGTACACCTGAAATCTATGTAAATTTACTAACAATTGTCACCCCAATAAAATTAATTAAAAAAAAAAAGAATTATATCACAATAAAAACTGTTATTAAAAAAGCAAATAGTCCAAATAAAAAACTAAAAGAAAAAATCTTCAAAGACATTCTCCTTAGCGAATGAGGTATAAATTCCTAAGTCTTATTTTTGGAGACCTGGGTTCACTTTTCAGTTTTGCCACTTTGTAGTTGTGTAACCTGGGATGACAAATTACTTAACCAATCTGTACCTCAGTTTCTTAACTATAAAATGGAGACATAATGCCATCTCAGAACGTTTATATCATAGTTAAATGAGATAATGTATTCGAAGTCAGCTTGGAATTTTTTACGCATTGTAGAGATACTATGAATATTCTCTTCCTTTTCCCCTTCTCTGCCTCTGAATAGTCTATCCATCTATTCTTAACAATACCATTTCCTTATCTACTTAGTTGAAATTAAACTTTCTTTTCACTTTAGTCCTATGCATTATTCTGCACTTGTTTATTGAGTACCAGTTGCGTGCTAAGCTCTGGTTTAGCCACTGTAGATCTAGCAGTGACTAAAGCAAAGTTCCTGTTTTCATGGAACTTACCATTTAGTAAGGAGACAGCACTTTACACTTTCAGTTTGTGTTATAATTTTCTGTTACACATATTAGCTTCCCTTTCAGTCTGCAAGCACTTCCAGGGCAAGGATTGTATCCTACAGTATATTCAGCATCCAGCATAATACCTAGTAGATTTCATAATGGATTTTTAAGAAGTCTTTATGAAAGTGAATTGAGAACATTATCTTCTTCATTTCTATGATTTTCCTAATAGTGATTCCCAGCACTGGCTGTTTTACACTTTACTCAAGAAACTTGAAAAGCTTTGGTAAAATACAGATTCTCGGGCTCTACTTTTGGAAAGTTTAGTTAACTACGATTGGAATGGGACTCAGGAATCTATTTTTGGCAAGCTCTCCAGGTTTAAATGTTTGGGAACTACTGCTCCATAGCACCTAGCACAGTGATTTAACTAGTATGCTTATTAAATGTTGGTTGAATTGATTTATTGATTGATCTATACACTAGTTTGTTCCAAACCAGATTTAGAACTTGTGGGTTGAATTGAATTAAATAGATAGATGGTATTCAGGAAAAAGTTCTATGAAAAAGTCATTATGCTCAGCAACCCTACAATTTGCTGATATTAGGAAAATCACTAATATCTAGCCTTTGTTTTTTTAAATGCTAGTTCTTAACATAGTTTATTCAAAATAATTCTGTACATTTTAATAGGCACATAAGTTTTTGTAAAAACATGGAGAGACTCTGAAAGAATTTACATCAAACTGATAAATAATTTCTGTGAAGAGAAAGGGGAATGGGAGGTGACCACAAGGAAATTTAGTTTAATCTATTTAATCTTTTTGAATTATTTTATTATGGGAACCTGTTTATGTATTTCTTGTATAATAATGTAGTTAAGTTAAAGACTGTGGTTTATTCACCTGCAGTTTTTGGTCATCATCTTTTGCCTTGTAAGTTAACATGGGTTAGACAGATGTGATCCTACCTTTATAAACCCCATTTTGGTCAAGGGTTCTTAACTTGCAATTAGTAAATGGCTTTCAGGGATCCAAGAACTCCTGAAATTATTTTCAAATTTTACAAAAACATTTTACAAATACATTTTACAAATATGGACATTTTTGAGAGAGGACAGTCCATAACTTTCATTTAATACTCAACAGACCCATGACTTAAATAAGTTCAGGAAGCACTAATTTATGCAGAAGAATCTCCTTTAGTTTATAAAAGTTCTGCAATTCCTCTGTTGCCTTTGAACCTTGATGTAGATAATATGACTGAATGTGATTCAATTAACCTTTCTCTTTTTTTAAAAAAAGATTTTTTATGCGGGAAGGGGAACAGGACTTTATTGGGGAATAGTGTGTACTTCCAGGACTTTTTTCCAAGTCAAGTTATTTGTCCTTTCAATCTTAGTTGTGGAACGTGCCGTTCAGCTTCAAGTTGTTGTCCTTTGTCTTAGTTGTGGAGGGTGCAGCGCAGCTCAGCTTCAGGTCCAGTTGCCGTTACTAGTTGCAGGGGGCACAGCCCACAATCCCTTGTGGGAGTTGAACCAGCAACCTTGTGGTTGAGAGGAGGTGAACCAGCAACCTTGTGGTTTAGAGGATGCGCTCCAACCAACTGAGCCATCCCGGAGGCAGCTCAGCTCAAGGTGCCGTGTTCAATCTTAGTTGCAGGGGGTGCTGCCCACCATCCCTTGCAGGACTCAAGGAGTTGAACTGGCAACCTTGTGGTTGAGAGCCCACTGGCCCATGTGGGAATCGAACCAGCAGCTTTCGGAGTTAGGAGCATGGAGCTCCAACTGCCTGAGCCACCAGGCCGGCCCCAATTAACCTTTCTTAGTCTACACATTTTCAGGTTATGAATTGAATAGTTACTTTATTTTTTCCTCCTTTCTTCCTCTCCCCCACCCCCCACTCCGGTTCAAGCTGTTGTTTCTCAGTCTAGTTGCATAGGACACAGCTCCCAGGCCCATCCTGGTATTATGAGCCTTGCATTCCCCTGACTGAGGCAGTCGGTCACCAGTCATCGGTTGGCCACTCACAGCCACTCACAGCAGCTCTCTCGGTCTGCTGGCCACTCACGATGGCCACCGGCCGCTCATGGCAGCACAGGGTAACCCACGGCAGCACACAGCAGCCCACGGCAGCTTATGCTGGTTGCCGGCCAAGCTGCCAGCCACTCATGGCAGCACATGGTAGCCTATGGCAGTACATGGTCACAATGGTTGCCGGCACCTGCAGCAGCACTCAGCAGTCTGTGGCAGCTCAGGGCCGTCCAGCTCCAGGGAGAGCTCTTGTTCACAATCTTAGCTGTAGAGGGCGCAGTTCACTGGCCCACATGGAAATCCAAATGGTGACCTCAGTGTTAGGAGCATGGTGCTCCAACCACCTGAGCCACCGGGCTGGCCCACTTTATTTTCTTAAAGGTTAACACAGTTCTATTTGCTTCTTCTACTAGTTAAATATTTCAGTTAGCATCTCTATGTATTCATCCTCTTCTGCTACTTAACCTAATGCTGCTGTATAAGTTGCTTTTTTTTGTTTGTTTCAACAGAATGATGTCTTGACTTTGTGCCCTAGACAGCTGAGTTTTAATGATTTGCCCTAGCTGAAATGAAATAATATCCTATGAGGTTACTGAACAGAGTAGGTCATAGCTATCTTTTTATTGAATCTTCCTATGGAATCAGGTTTTTTAGGTTATGTTCCCTGGGAAATAGACACTGAGATGGAGATTTGCTTGCAGAAGGAAGGTTTATTGAGGAACAACACTTGTAATGGAATGAAGGAAGGAAGTTTAGGAGGGCAGAGAGATTGAACTGATGCAGTTCCAACAAAGACTTTAGTCAATCCTTTTGGGAACTCTGGAGCTAGGATGATACTTCAGAGTTGTCCGGAATTAGATGTGGGCTGACCTGAGGGGGAGGATGCATGACCTTGGGTGAGGCAGTTTCTTTCTGTGGTAGAGATGGAGATAAACTCACATTTCCCCTTCTCAGCTACAGGAAGTGCTTTCAGCAGATAGCTTCTAACTGTCAGCTGGTTCAGTGTCTGCCACAGCTACAGAGAGCTGCTTCACCTGACCTCACAGTCTTCCAGAAACAGCTTGCAAATGGCTGAGCAAAGTGGGAATATAAAGATCCAACTATTTTGGCCTAGCATGGAATTCTTTGACCAGCGATACTTGCCCCAAAGAGCCGTATCTGGTCATTAGGCCTGCATTGCAGTTTGACTTCTTTCTCTTCTCAGTCTTCTGCTGCCTTTCCTTCACAGGTGTTGGTTTCTAAATAAGTATCTTGCATCCAGTCTCCATCTCAGTGTCTGTTTTCAGAGAACTGAACCCATGATGTTTTGGTTGAGGGCAATTTGTGGAGGAAGACTTAGTTGTGAGCTGCCAGCAGACAGCTCTCCTGGCAGTTAGAGGAATGAATGGTTTGTTCCTGACGGGAGTATCTGGTCACTGCACTCTTTGTGCCTCTTCAATTCATTTCATATAGTAAATTCACCGCATGTGGGAGCAAATCCTCCAATATTCTGTTTGGTCTATTTTTGTGGGGGAATTTATAAGAGTAAGATTAGTAGGCGAATTCCTACCTCTCCCACTACAGCTAGTCTTTAGATCACAACTGATACTCATTGTCTCCCTCCCCTAATCTCTGTTGTAGATTCTTGGCCATAATCTGTACTTGGACAGGTGGAGTGACTGTCATGACTGAGGAGTCTGAGCCTAGTTACCATGCCCTTTTTAGGCTTTGGCCACTGTACTGGTTCATTTACTGTCGACATTGGGCAAGGGAGTACTAAGACATGCCGCATGCTAACCTGGTTGCTAAATGTCATCTACTCCCTGATGTTACTTTTGTTTGTGTTGGCCAATCTACTTTATTTCATAAACACCATATGTTGCTAAAGGTAGCACATTATGTGACATTAAAATCAGGTCTATTAGGGCCGGCCCAGTGGCTCAGGCGGTTAGAGCTCCATGCTCCTAACTCCGAAGCCTGCCGGTTCGATTCCCACATGGGCCAGTGGGCTCTCAACCACAAGGTTGCCAGTTCAATTCCTCAAGTCCCACAAGGGATGGTGGGCAGCGCCCCCTGCAACTAAGATTGAACACGGCACCTTGAGCTGAGCTGCAGCTGAGCTCCCGGATGGCTCAGTTGGTTGGAGCACATCCTCTCAACCACAGGGTTGCCGGTTCGACTCCCACAAGGGATGGTGGGCTGCGCCCCCTGCAACTAGCAACGGTAACTGGACCTGGAGCTGAGCTGCGCCCTCCACAACTAAGATTGAAAAGACAACAACTGGACTTGGAAAAAAGTTCTGGAAGTACACACTGTTTCCCCAATAAAGTCCTGTTCCCCTTCTCCAAAAAAAATCTTTAAAAAAAAAATCAGGTCTATTATGTAGTCTTCAAAGATCAAATGAAACATTGTTGAATCTGCTTTATTAATGTTTGTTTGATACATTATCAGGGTGTTAATTGTAGAGGTTTGTACATTGTCACCTCTTGTGTTGTCCCTACAAATATTATTAATATATTATCAGGATAATTAGCAACAAAAGAAGTCACTCAACCAAAATGTTATGTTTTTATTTCTAGTATTTTACTGTAGTTTTATTTAGAACTTTAGTACTGCGTGGTTTTCTAGTACCTACTCCCCATTACCTATTCACTTAGAGATTAGAATTGAAAAACTGAGTTGGGTTTTAACTTACTGCAGTTATATAGCCACGTGATAAATATGTCATTTAGCAAATTATCAAGACAAGTTAGCATTGCTGGGAGGTTTTAGTAAGGAAACTACCTTCCCTTTGCTTTGAGCCCAAGATTGCTTGATGGGGCCTTGAAGACAAGAGTATCAACAGTGTCCCTGAAGAAACTTAGTATTTTGGAACTGGGGCCTCTCACAGCAGACTTTCTTTTTCTTAACACTTTTAGTAAGGTATAATTCACATACCAGACAACGCACCCATTCAAACTGTACAATTAAATGGTTTTTAGTATATTCACAGATATGGGCAGCCATCACCATAGTCAATATTAGAACATTTTCATCATTTCAGAAGAAACCCTGTGCCCTTTAATGTCACCCCCCCCCAATCCTCCCATCCCCACTAGCCCTTAAGCAACCACTACTTTCTGTCTTTGTGCCTATTCTGGACATTTTATATAAATGGAATCATAAAATGTGTAGTCTTTTGAGACTGGCTTCTTTCACTTAGCGTGTTTTCAAGGTTCATCATGTTGTAGCATGTATCAGTATTCATTCCTTTTTATGGCTGAATAATATTCCATTGTAGGGATATACTATATTTTGTTTATTCATTCGTTAGTTGTTGAACTTTTGAGTTCCCTTTTGGTTATGAATAATACTATCATGTACAAGATTTTGTATGAACATATGTTTTCATTTCTTTTGGAAATAGAATTGTTTGGTCATTCTATGTTTAACTTTTTGAGGAACTGCCAAATTATTTTCCAAAGTAGTTGTACCATTTTACAATCCAACCAGCAATGTATGAGGGTTCCAATTGCTCTACATCCTTTTCAACACTTATTACCATCAATCTTTTATTATTATTGTTATTATTATTATTACCATCCTAGTGAGGGCAAAGTAGTATTTCACTGTGGTTGGTTGTGATTTGCCTTTCCCTGATGGCTAATGATGTTGAGCCACTTTTCATGTGCTTATTGTTGTTCATTTGTATATCTTTTTTTGAGAAATTACTATTCGGATTCTTTGCCGATTTTTTAAATTCAGTTACTTGTCTTTTTGTTGTTGAGTTATCTTTTGTTAAGAGATACTAGTCCTATATAAGATATATGATTTGCAAACATATTCTTCCGTTTTTGTGGGTTGCCTTTTCACTTTGTTGATAGTATTCTTCGAAGAACAAAAGTTTTTAATTTTGATGAAGTACAGTTTACCTATTTTTTCTTTTGTTGCTTGTTTGTTGGATAGCATGTCTAAAAAACTATTGCCTAACCCAAGATCATGAAAATTTACTTGTATATTTTCTTCTAAGAGTTTTCTAGTTGTAGCTCTTATATTTATGTGTAAGGTACATTTTGAGTTGATTTTTTTGTGTGGCATTAGAAAAGCCTCCAACTTCATTCTTTTGCATGTGGCTATCCAGTAGTCCCAGCATTACTTGTTTAAATGACTATTCTTTTCCCATTGAATGGTCTCAGCATTGTTGTTGAAAATTAATTGACCATAGATGGGTTCATTTCAGGATTCTGTTCCATTGATCTATGTTTGTCCTTATGCTGGCACCACACTGTCTTGATTACTGTTACTCTGTAGTCAGTTTTAAAATCGAGAAGTATGAGTTTCCAACTTTTTTCTTCTTTTTCCAGCTTTATTCGGATAATTGACATACTCGTTTAACATTGTACAAGTTTAAGGTGTACAATGTGATGATTTGATAATTTATATATCGTGAAGTGTATTACACATCGTAAGATTAGTTAACACATCCTTCACCTCACATAATTACCATTTTGTTGTTGTTATAGTGAGAACATTAAAGCTCCACTCTCAGCAACTTTCAAGTATACAATACAGTACTTTTTAAAATCCATTTTTCAGTTATAGTTGACATACAATATATTTTAGTTTCAGGTGTGAAACATAGTGATTAGACATTTATGTAGCTAATGAAGTGATCACTCCAATAAGTTGAGTACCCGTCTGATACCATACATAGGTATTACAATATTATTGACTATGTTCCCTATGTTATGTTCCCTACTTTACATCCCCATGACTATTTTTATAACTGGCAATTTGTACTTCTTAATCCCTTTCACTTTTTTTACCAATCCCCCAACCTCCCTCTCATCTGGCACCCATCAATTTGTTCTCTGTATCTATGAGTTTGTTTCTGTTTTGTTTGTTCATTTATTTTGTTTTTTAAATTCCACATGTAAGTGAAATCATATATTTGTCTTTCTCTGTCTGACTTATTTCACTTAGCATAATACTCTCTAGGTCCATCCATGTTGCCGCAAATGGTAAGATTTCATTCTTTTTTATGGGTGAGTGATATTCCATTGTATATATGTACTACATCTTCTTTATCCATTTTTCTATCAGTGGACACTTAGGCTGCTTCCATATCTTGGCTATTGTAAATAATGCTGCAGTGAACATAGGGATACATATGTCTTTTTGAATTAGTATTTTATATTTTTTTGGATAAATACCCAAAAGTGAAATTGCTGGGTCATATTATAGTTCTAATTTTAATTTTTTGAGGAACCTCCATACTGTTGTGCATAACGGCTGCACCAATTTACAATGTCATCGACAGTGTACATCCAGATCCTTGCTAATGCTTATTGTTTGTTGATTTATTGGCAATAGCCATTCTGACAGGTATGAGGTGATAACTCAGTGTGGTTTTGATTTGCATTTCCCTGATGATTAGTGATGTTGACCATCTGTCTTTTCATATGTCTATTGGCCATCTGTCTTTCTTCTTTGGAGAAATGTTTACTCAGATTCTCTGCCCATTTTTTAATCAAATCTCTTTTATTTGGGGGGGTATTAAGTTGCATGAGTTCCTTATATATTTTGGATATTAACTACTTACCAGATTAATATTTCTTGTAATACTGGTTTAGTGGTAATGAACTCCTTTAGCTTTTTGTTGTCTGGAAAACTTTACCTGTCCTTCGATTCTAAATGATAACCTTGCTGGGTACAGTAGTCTTGGTTGTAGGTCCTGCTTTTCACAACTTTGAATATTTCATGCCATTCCTTTCTGGCCTGCGAAGTTTCTGTTGAGAAATCAGCTGACAGTCTTATGGGAGTTCCCTTGTAGGTAACTAACTGCCTTTCTCTTGCTGCTTTTAAGGTTCTCTCTTTGTCTTTAACTTTTGGCATTTTAATTATGATATGTCTTAGTGTGGGCCTCTTTGCGTTCATCTTGTTGGGGAGTCTTTGCACTTCCTGGACTTATATGTTTATTTCCTTTGCCTGGTTAGGGAAGTTTTCCATCATTATTTCTTCAAATAGGTTTTCAATTCCTTTGTTTTTTTTCCTTTCTGCTACCCCTATGATGCAAAAGTTGGTACTCTGGATATTGTTCCAGAGTTCCATTAAACTGTCCTCATTTTTTTTTTTTTTTTTTTAGATTCTTTTTTCTTTTCCAATTGGGTGTTTTCCACTACCTTGTCTTCTAGATTCCTGATTCAGTCCTCTGCTTCATCTGATCTGCTGTTGATTCTCTCTAGTGCATTTTTCATTTCAGTTACTGTATTCTTTATTTCTGACTGGTTCTTTTTTATGTTTCTATCTCCCTTTTTATGTTTCTTGTCTCTTTGTTGAAGTTCTCATAGCATCCTTATAACCATTATTTTGAACTCTGTGTCTGGTAGATTGCTAATCTCCATTTTAGCTCTTTTTTTGGCGTTTTGTCCTATTTTTTATTTGGGACATGTTTCTTTGTCTTCTCATTTTGGCTGACTCCCTGTGTTTGCTTCTATGTAGTAGGTATATTTGCTACGTCTCCTGGTCTTGTCTGAGTGGCCTATGTTGAAGGTGCCCTGTGGGGCTCAGTAGTACAGAGTCTCTGGTCACCTGATATGGGGGCTCCAGGTGTGTCTCAATTGTTGTTGTCATGTCAATGGGTGGGGTTGACCCTCATGCTGACTGTTTGTGAGGGTTGGCCATGACTACAGTGTTCGAAGTGTAATGCAGGAGCTGTCTTATGGAGCAGGAGTTGCTTTAGTGGAGCTCTGGTGCCAGTGAAGTCTGCCTTTTGGGTATGTCATTTGTGGAGCTGGTTGGGTGGTGCTCTGGTGTTGCCTGAAGCTGGCCACTGAGTGTGTTGGATCTGGAGCCTTTTGGGGGGGTCTTCAGTGCAGGCCAACTTCAGCCACCACTTAAGCCAGGCTTTGGGTGACTTGGTAGGAGCTACAAAATAATCTGCAGTTGGTTGCCACTTGTGCTGGCCTTGGAAGTGTGGGAGAGGCTATGCTGTGAACCGAGGCCAGCTGCCACTTGTGCCAGGCTTGGGATCTTTTGGTGGACACCACAGTGCAAGTTGAGGCCAGTTGCTACTTGTGCCAGGCTGTGGCCACTTATTTGAAGATAGATTCCAGGCCAAGACTGGCCTCCATTTATGCCAGGCTTGGGGCCACCTGATGGGATTTTCAATACAGGTTGAGACCAGTCACTGCGTGTGCTGGGTTTGGGGCCCCTTTGCGAGAGCTACAAGGCACACCAAGGCTGGCTGCTGCTGTTTGGTGTTTGTGAACCTTTGAGAGATTTTGGGAAAGTCTGCAGGGTGAGCCAAGGCAGGCTGCTTATGTGGAGGAGACATTGGAAGAGGCTCAGGCTGGGTAAGTGAGTTGGGTGGTGTGGGGTCTTAGGAGATTACCAAGGCAGGATCTCAGGGAATCACCAGGGCTGGACAAGTGGTATTAGGTGAATGGAGAGTACAGATTTGGCTCTTGCCTGTGCTGGACCAACTGGGTGGGAGGAGAGCTCCCCAAAGGAACAGTGGTGCCGTGATGACTGTACTGTTGAATACTGCATTGTTGACTTCTGATCAAGATGGCAGAGTAGGTAAAGTCTTTGTCAACAGTGCACCAGGGTTCCCTTTACTCCACATCCTTGATAGCATTTAGCTCTTATTTTCTTTTGTTGTTGTTGTGTGTGTTTTATAATAGTCGTTCTAACAGTAGTGAGTGATATCTCATGTAGTTTTGATTTGCATTTCTCTGATGACACTGAATAACTTTTCATGTGCTTGTTGGCCATTTGTATGTCTTCTTTGGGAAAATGTCTATTCAAGTCCTCTGCCCATTTTTATTTATTTTTATTTTTGGTGTATAAACTATTAACAGACAAGGCCTGCAGATTTATTTCTTCTTAGACACTCCCACAGTGCGGCGTATGGTCTTGGCATGCTGGCCTCAAACACAAAGTCCTCAGAAGTGACACAGCCCTCTGTGGGCCTGAATTTTCTTTGTTAAAAATTACTGAGGACTCCCAGAGAGTATTTGTTTATGTTGCTCATATCTGTCAATATTTATCATATTATAAATTAAAATTTAAATGAAGGACCTATTTTGGAGCGATCTCTCCAAGAAAGTGACATTTAAGCTGAGATCTGAAGAATGCAAAATATATTTGTCAGTATTCTCCAGTCAGTTTGACAAATGAATCATATTCATATCTCAATTACCTCTTCAAATTGGAAAATATGAAGTTCAGACTAGTCACAGAAACTGAAAAAAAAACTTGACTAACATCTTTAGCAACAGCAATTATAAATGACTAATATTTACTGATCACTTGCTATGTGTTGAAAGTATTCTGTGCTAAGGGCTTTGTAAGTTTATTTGATTTAATCCTCATTGGAATGATGTGATAGATAATATTATTATACCCATTTTACAAGTGAAAGAAATGAGATTTAAAACAGTTAATTAACTTGACTAGTAAATTAAGGGGACAGAATTTGGATCAAGAACATGAAAATTTTTTATGGCAATAAATAAGAATAGGAATAGAAACAATAAAGCAAGTTCTTAACTGTGCCCCATATTTTACCATGTATAATGCGCATGTTTTTGCCCAAATTTGTGAGGGGGAAATAAGGATGCGCATTATACATGGGTAGTACTAATTCCGTATCTATATAAATGTTTTTAATTCTTTTATTTATGCTTATGAGTTAAAAGTGTAACTCTAGAAATCAATAACTATATCTATATGCAGAAGAATACCCTGGAGTACTATAATAGGTTTTGTTGAGCTATGACAAACTTGGCAACAACAAAGAGTTCTTGGCCTTCTATGATGCGTAATTATCATGTTTTGTTACCGGTACGTAAAATTTTTGTACCTTGCATCTGTTCTTGTGTTTTGTAATTATTTGGTACATAAAATTTCTTGTATCATAATATGTTAAAAAATAAATGCTGGGTCGGCCTGGTGGCTCAGGCGGTTGAAGCTCCATGCTCCTAACTCCGAAGGCTGCCGGTTCGATTCCCACATGGGCCAGTGGGCTCTCAACCACAAGGTTGCCGGTTCAATTCCCGCAGTGGATGGTCAGCTGCACCCCATGCAACTAGCAACAGCAACTGGACCCGGTGCTGAGCTGCGCCCTCCACAACTAAGACTGAAAGGACAACAACTTGAAGCTGAACAGCACCCTCCACAACTAAGATTGAAAGGATAACAACTTGACTTCGAAAAGAAGTACACACTGTTCCCCAATAAAGTCCTGTTCCCCTTTTAAAAAATGCTAAAATTCCTTTATAATATAAAAACAAGTACCTAAATGTAAACAAATGAAAATTTGAATTAAAATGAAAGATTTTTCCCCCCTGAAAGTTTCGGCCAAAAACATGGGTGCACATTATACATGGGAACACAGTAGTCATGGCAAAATACAGTAATATAATAACTCTTATTTGTAGTAATTACTATAACTTACACCAACTTATTTATAGTGACTATTAGTATAACTTGCACTTAAAAGTATTATTAACATGTTGAAGTTATTCCCTAAAAACGCTTTTGAATTAAACTTATTTTTAATGTGAATTTCTATATAAATATAACTGGTATAGAGAGGATTCAGTAGTTGTATTTGCAATAGCATGTCATTTAAATTTTCCACATGCGATAGCAGATGACTGTTAGCACAACATAATTTGAATTTTTCACCTTTTTCTTTTCAATTTCACCTCCAAATGAAATTCATTTGATTTGACTAGTTTTGGATTCAGCCTTATTTTGAATATGTTACTGAACTAGAAAAAAAGAAAGCTACATTATTCTCTTCCCAGGAACCTTAATTCTTTATGGTCTCCACTATTGTAATGATTTTTATCGTTGTGAAAATTCAGATTTTTATAGAGTTTTGCAGTGTAAGAACTGCAGTTCAGCTGTTTCAGGCAGCAACTGCCATCTTATTGTAAAACAGATAGAAAAGAACAGAATTAACATTTATTGAAAACCTTTTACATGTCAGATATGTCGAAATTTATTGTCTAATCATTACAACAACCATATAAAGGTAAATATTATCTCTATTATACTGATAGGAAGAAATGCTCAAAAAGTTAAATACCTCATTCAAAATCCTACAGCTTGTTACAGATAAAGACAGGATTTAAATCCAAGTGTGTTTGATTTCAAAGAAGTAAGTAAGCTGTAAGCAGTTCAGTCAACAAATACTTGTCCTTTAGGAGATAATATTTGCCAAACATGTTTGACAAAAGATTGATATCCAAGATATGTAAAGTACTTTTGCAACTCAATAATAAGACAAGTAACCCAAGATAATATGGGCAAAGGATGTAAACAAATACACACAAAAGATTATATACAAATGGCTAATGAACACATTAAAAAGCACCCAACATCATTAGTCATTAGGGAAATGTAATTAAAACTACAGTGAGATATTACTACATTTCCACTAGAATGGCTAAAATTCAAAGGCCAAGTACTGGCAAGGATGTGGAGCAATCAGAAGTCTTATATACATGGTTGTTGGGAATACAAAATGTTATAACCACTTTGGGAAAAGGTCTACACGTACACCTACTCTATGATCCAGAAAGAACACTCAAGTATTTTACTCAAGATAAATGAAAGCACATTTCAACAATGTCAACAAAAAACCTTGTACAAGAATGTTCATAGCAGCTTTAGTAATAATAGCCCCAAACTGGAAATAGCCTAATTGTAGATGAACCGAAGAATGGCTAAATAAACTTGCATCTATACAATGGACTGCTAGGTACTATTCAGCAATAAAAAGGAACAAACTACAGATACAGGCAACAACATGAATGCATCTCAAAAAATACTATGCTGAGTGGGAAAAGTCTTCACTCAAAAGAGTACGTATTGTTTGATTTCATTATAAGAAGTTCTGAAATAGGTAAAACTAATCAATGGTTTAAAAAAATCAGAACAGTGGTTATCTCTGGAGAGGATTGACTGGTAAGGGGCATGAGAAAACTTTCTGGGGTAATGATAAGGTTCTATATCTTGAGTGTTTAAAAGTTCATTTTTGGATTGTTCATTACAAGTGCATGTAAGTACAGTTGATTTTTATATATTGATCTTGTAACCTTGCTGTACTTGTTTATTATCTCTAATAGTTTTTGTGAAGATTCCTTAGGATTTCCTATATGTAAGGTCATATACCATCTGTGAATAGAGGTAGTTTTACTTCTTCCCTCCCAATTTGTATGCCTTTTATTTATTTCTTTCTTTATTATTTTTTAAATTTTTTATTCTTTTTTTATTTCTTTTGTTTCAGGTGTACAAAACAATGTAATAATTAGACATTTACCCCCCTCACAAAGTGACAGGCCCCCACCCCTGGATTCCTTTTATTTCCTTTCTTTGCTTCTCAGTTACCGTTGCAGTCTGTTCCTACTCTACCCAATCTTGGTATACTTAACTGCCTTCTAGGTATTGTCCACTTACATATCTCTTTAGATCATCATTCTCACTATGTCCAAGATTGCAACTCATCTTTTCTACCTTTTCCAGAGTCTCCTATCCTAGTATGACATCACATCCAACTAATTGTTCAGCCAGAAAACTGAGAATCATCTTTGATGCCTTCATTGTCCTTATCCATCGTATCTAATCCAGCAGCAAGTCCTGATGGATTTACTTCCTAAATATCTCTTGAATCAGTCTAAAACTTATCCTCCCTGCTACCACTACCATTGGCCAAACTACCGTCATCTGTTGCTAGGATTATTATCCTTGCCTAACTGGTTTCCCCAGAAGCTACTCCTGACTTTCTCATCTATTCTTCACCTTTTCGTCAGTGTGATCTTTCTGAAAAGACAAATGTGATCATGCCACTGCCCTACTTAAAACCTTTTAATGGCTTCCTATTAAAGTACAGTATGGCTTGAGTCCCTGTCTGCTTGCTTCCCATTGCTCTTTTATAAAGATCAAAATATGGTCTGCAAGGCCTTGCAAGAAATGGCCCCTGCCTACCCTCCCAGACATTGTTACACTGGCTTTATTTTGATTCCTTGAACTAGACACCTATTGAATTTTAAGTACCAAAAGGGCAGGGATCATACACCAATGTATACTCAGGGCCTGATACATGGTAGTACCAATAAATATTAGTTGAATAAATGTAGATTATGTGCCAAGGTGCAGATGGATATGTTCCTTATCTTGATTATGATGATGGTTTCACATAGTATGTATAACAAAACTTAAGTCAAACTTAACATGTCAAAATGTAACCAATTGTATACTTTACATAGGTACAGTTTATTGCATGTCTAATTTTTCTCAATAAAGCTGCTAAACAAACAACTATGTTTTTTCTTAGGGTCTTGACACTTGCTTTTTTTTCTAGAGTCTTTTTTTGCTCTTCTTGGATCACCCAATTTCTATTGATTCTTCAGTCTTTGTTGGAATATATTTCCTTAGGATCTAGCTTGGAATCTCCCTTCCTATTCCACTAGATTAGGTCTCCCTATCATGAGTCTTATACTTTCCTTCAAAACGTTTCTATAATTATGCATAATTATGTAATATCTGTTTAATGTCATCTTTTCCCCTGGACTATAAGCTTCATGTGATAGGGACCTTTCTTGTTCACTGATATATCGTAGGGGTATGTTATAGGCATTCAAATATTTATTGACTGAATTAACAAATAAAGTACGTGTCCATTTATTCTACAAATATCCATTGAGCTCTACTATGAACCAGGTACTGTTGTAGGTTTTGGAGTTACAGCAGTAAACAAAACAGACAAAAAAATATCTCTGTACTCGTGGAACTTGTATTTAAGAGTTGGGACACAGACAATTAAATAGATGGTGGTAAATACTTTGAAGAGAAATAAAGCAGGAAGGGGAATAAATAGTATTGAGGCATATGGAAAATTTGTCTCACTGCCCATAAAAACATATAGGGGTTAGAATCTGGGCATTGAGGGATGACCTAGGATCTCTGGAGTCCTTGGAGTGGCAGGGCATACAGGGCATTATGAGATTAGTCCTGAAGATCTCAAGGCAGTTAGTGAGTGTTGAGCAAGGGGAGGATCGGGAGTCTTGCTAGGATCACACAAAATTCTTCTGTTCATCCTACAAATAGTGATGTGGAACTTTAGGTGATTTTATCTAGAGCACTGGATGCTGCTAATAGATTTATCAAGTACCAACCACCGGCAAGATCCTGTAGGACAAACAAAAGCAAACTACCTGGCTTCATCTAATCTGTCCCTGCTCTCAAGAGACTCACAATCTAGTTGACAAGACATACATGTAGAATAATAATTAGGACATAACACAGAACACAATAAGAGTAATAGTAGAAATGTAAATGTGCTAAAGGATCGAAGAAGATGAGAATAGTTGCAGAGGTTGTTGTGGCAGAAAGGGAGCTGGAAGGTGAAACCTGGTAGAGGAAGGATAAGATTTCAACCAACAGACATGGTAGGAAGTGCATTTTAAGCAAATGAACATCTCTCTCTGGATGCCTTATTTTCTGCCCCAAACTTAGCATGTGTAAAGCCACATATTTCCCACAAACTCAGATCTTTCTTCTGATTTCTTAGTTTGTGATCATTTTCCCCAATGTTCAGACTATAAACCTTGAAACTACCTTTGCTTCTCTCTCCCTCTAAAATAACAACCACAATGATTACCATTTATTGATTAATTGCAGTGAGCCAGACTGTTTTACATACATTATGCAACTGGTATGATCTGCTTCACAAAACTCAAAAGTGAAAATGCAGTCCATCTCTTATTTCTCCAGTTTAAATTAAAACCAACCCAAGTTCCTATATGCTATCTTTAGCAGAAAGATCAATATCACCCTTTCCCATGTAATGTCTGAAATTCAGGCATTTCCATTTCCCCTGTATTGTCTGAAAGCTTCAAAGGGTTTGTTCATTACAAACAGAAGGTGTATCTGATTTCTATTTCTGAGCAAGGAAGAATTTTGGTGACTCTGTCTGCTTTTACTGTTGTTCTCTGTTGCCAGGTGGTACAGATGTCAAATACTCACCTCCATCGCCTGGTACTGCTGGTCCCCACAAAGCAAAATTTCATTGGCCCAGCTTTTGGCTAAGGCTGGTAAGGTGCTTTCAAATGAGGCTGATTGCATGGACAAGTTTACTCTCTCAGTGCTGTAATTGATCCAAGGTATCCCTCTTTGTACACTTTTAGTTCCCAATCCCTTCAGGTATATAACACAATCCAGTCTTTTATAAGGCCCTGCTATCACAGAGGAGTTGTGCCTAGCTGAGTTTGGGTATCATCTCATTGCAGAGCCCACAATCAATGTCTCTTTATGAGAATCCCGCAAGAATTAAGCAATTTTTTTCTACCACCCAAATGCAAAAGGCCTCATATTGTGTCCCTCCTAGAAAATTTTTGTTTGTTTAAGCCAATTATTCTTCCCTGGTAACCGAAGACGGAGGGATCTATAGTGTAGTATCTATTCTTGAGTTTCAAAATATTTTGCTAAATTCTAATCACTAAACAAATTTTCCTGCTTTCTCTCTATTAAAAAAATTAGTTCCTATAGTTCTCCAACTTTGATGTTTATAAGATCTCCTGGGCTATTGCTAAAATTACTTGGCCCCCAACTCCACAGATTCTGATTGATTAGATCTGATATGAGGCCTAGAAATTGGCATATTTTAACAAATGCCTGGTGATTTGAAGAAGATAGTCTGCAGACCATCTTTGGGAAATACTGAATAGACTCTTTCACACTCTTGTACTTTCTGCCACTGTAATACAGAATCACTTGTCTTTGACCTCTCTCCTTCTCCCCTCCCTTCCTTCAAGTCTTCTTCCTGCCTTGTACATGTACGTGTTTGTATATCTGTTTGGACACTATCCTCTCACACCTTCCTCTCCCTGTGTGTATGTGTTTGGGGTAGGAGGGAATAGTATCCTCATTTTGTCAAGCTTCTCTTCATCTTTTAAAACTATATTCAGATATCACCTTCCCTGTGACTCAGCCATGTAAGAAAATTAAAGACTTCTTTCTTGTATTATGCATTGTAAGTACCACTCTATGTTGTGTTTATTTACATTAGATTATAAATTCCTTGAGAGCAGGGACAGTATAGGGGAGGAGACAAATGACAGGAGGCTCTTACTATTCTGGGAACTAAGATAGAGCCTAGAGTAAGTGATGTGAAGTTTGAGTAAGAGTTAGCCAGACAAAAAGGTTTAAGGAAAGTGTCTCAAGTAGAGAGAGTAGTGGATGTAAAGTCCTAGAGGTGAGAGAGTGACAGGTTTGAGACTGAAAGAGATTTAATAAGGTTAGAGAGTTTGGCTAGAGTCAGATCGGACAGGGCCTTGTAAGAGTATCAAGTCAATTAGAAAGCTAACTGCAGTTTGGAGAAAGAATTAGAATTAAGCTAAGGGTGGAAGCAGGGAGAATGGGTTTTGAAAAACTATAACTGTTAGAAAATATAATATATTGGCCTGGGCTAGTGGAATCCATGAAGAAAGTGGTTGGATTCTAGACATATATAGAAAGTAGTCAACATGACTTGGTGATTGGTTGGGTATTGGGAGGATTGCTGTTAAAGGAACAGTTGGCGACAAAGATGTATGCCAGGTTTCTGGCCTTCTGGTGGTACCATCACCAAGGTAAGGTGGCTGGAGAAGGGGAGGAATGTATTTGGATGGTTGAGTGGGAAAGATGTTGAGTTCAGTCTTCAAAATGCTGAATTTGAAATGTCTATGAGACATCCAAGTGTAGATAACAAGTGGAGCTTTGAAGAAAGAGGAAGAGTTTTGATGTTGAGAATGGGAGAGCAAGCTGATGAAGAAAATATTAAGAATGCCTGACAATGTTATGAGCCCAAATAAAATTGGTGAACCTTAATTTTCCATAGCACCAATCAACCTATTTGTGTGATTTTTATCAATAGTATGTCAGTTTGGGTGCAGTTACAGAGAAGGTGGATAGTTTTAGCATTAAAGTTTTGTCATGTAGTTGTCAAATAAATATAGTTGAGTGACAGGTTTTAGGATATTAACAAGAGAGTAATTAAAATAATGGGCCAAGAATCTAAGCTGGGTGATAATTTCATTTATCATAATTTGTTAAGGGATTAATGTGTACCAGGCACCTAGGAGATAAGTGAAGAATAGGTAGATAAAATTAATGTAGTGAAATGGACTGGAAATCCAAGTGAGATGGAAGAACAACTATAATGGGATAATTGAGTGAACACCTAAGAAGGAAAGGAGTTAGAAGAGAGTAGGATGTATGACTTAGTGATTTCAGAGGTGAAGCAGTTTGGAACGATAAGATCTAAAATGTGGTCAAGAGAGTGTAGCTTAAAATGAAATGTAAGGTAAGACCACTGGAAATATGAAAGTTAAATTCAGAGACAAGGTTTCAATCTGCTTAGCCACATGGATGCTGAAGACAATGACATAGTGGCACTGACTTGTGGTAGAATGGAAGGTTGTGGGTTATTACCAAATTTTTCAATGGATGAAGTGGAGACCAGTGGATAATACTGACAGTTTTCTGTGTGACTTCGGGTAAATTCCTATAAAATGAGAGTAACTGCAGTACCTATTTCATATCAGGATAGAACTGTCAGAAAGTAAATAAAAATAAATGCTACTGGATTTATTTTGAAATAATTTCAAACATATAGCAAAATTGTAAGAATAGTACAGAGATGAACCAAATGTGAGGATGTGGAGCAACTAGGCCTCTCCTCTCATACACTGTTGTTGGAAATGGTATAAACCACTTTGGGAAAAAAGTCTGATGGTTTCTTATAAAACTACATTTCTACCTTCGTATGACCCTTTCACTCCTAGATATTTACCAATAAAAATGAAAACATTTTTGAATGTTAATAGCAGCTTTGTCCATAATAGCACAAAACTGGAAATATCAGAAGGATGAATTATCAATAGGAGAATAACTGAAACTATGATATATTCATACAATGGACTACTGCTTAGCAATAAAAGGAACTACTGATACATACAACTGTGCATGGAGGATCGCAAAAACATGCTAAGTAAAAGAAGCCTTACTCAAAAGAATATATACAATTTGTTTCCATTCATATGAAGTTCTAGAATAGGCAAAGCTAACCTATGGCCAAAAAAAAAAATTAGAATAGTGGCTGTCACTGAAGCAGGTGGGAAGTGGCAAGAGTGACCTTTCCGACATGTGGTTATGTTATCACTTTGAAATACTGTTGGGGTCATTTGTTCCTGTTTGCATTCAGTTGTTCAGTTCCCACCCACCATCTTTGTTGATTTAATTTTATTTTTCTAGTAGGTAGAACATTATTACCACGTTTGTGTAATCAAAACTATGCAAAATAATATACTCAGATTGGTGTTACTCACTCCTCCATCCTTTCCATCCCATCCCTCTACCATTGCCGGTAATCAATTTCCCTGTCTCTGGTTTAGTCTTCCTGTTTTTTTTTTTTTGCAAAAATAAGTAGATACATTTATGTGTGTTCATTTCCCAACTCTTCCTTATACAAAAATAGCATGCTTCATATAATATTTTGAAATTTGCTTCCCGGCCCCCCTGCCACTTAATGTATCCTGGAAATCACTCCATATCAGTTAATACAGATTTTTTTTTTAAAAAAAAACAGCTGCATAATACCTTAATGTATGTATTATAATACTATAGTTTATTCAGTCAACTTCCTGTGTTTGAGTATTTAGGTAGTTTCCAATATTTTGCTGCAATAAATAGCCCTGTGTATGATTACATAGGTATTGTTGCAGAATAAATTCTACTAAGTGGTATTGTTAGGTCAACTGCTATATAGCTTTGTTAGATACAGCCAAATTCTCCAAAAGGTGTACCAGTTTACATTCCCAACAGTAATTTATGTGTGCCTGTTTCCACATGGACTCACCAAGAGAATGAGTTGTCATACCTTTTAGTTTTGCCCACCTAACTGGTGAGAAATAGTGCTCAGAATATTTTTAATTTGCAATTTTCTTACGAGTGAAGTTGAACATTGTTTCACATGTTTAAGGACCATTTAAAAATTGAATTCATTTTAATATCTTTCTTTGTAAATTGTTCATGTCTTTTCCCCATTTTTTTCCTCAACATATAAGAGGACTTGTGAGGGTTTTTTGCTTCAAATTTTAGAAAGGATTTTGGATTTTTTTTTTTTCCTCAAAAAAATTTTTTTTAATTGGGGAATGTTGGGGAACAGTGTGTTTTTCCAAGGCCCATCAGCTCCAAGTTCAGTCGCCGTTTTTCTTTTTTCTTTTTTCTTTTTTTTTAAAGATTTTTATTGGGGAAGGGGAACAGGACTTTATTGGGGAACAGTGTGCAGTTCCAGAACTTTTTTCCAAGTCAAGTTGTTGTCCTTTCAGTCTTAGTTGTGGAGGGTGCAGCTCAGGTCCACATCCAGCAGCTGTTGTTAGTTGCAGGGATGCAGCACCATCCCCTGCAGGAGTCTAACCAGTAACCTTGTGGTTGAGAGGATGCGCTCCAACCAACTTAGCCATCCGGGAGGCAGCTCAGCTCAAGGTGCCGGATTCAGTCTTAGTTGCAGGGGGCAGAGCCCACCATCCCTTGCAGGACTCGAGAAGTTGAACCGGCAACCTTGTGGTTGAGAGCCCACTGGCCCATATGGGAATCAAACCGGCAGCCTTCAGAGTTAGGAGCATGAAGCTCCAACCGCCTGAGCCACCGGGCCGGCCCCCACAGTGGCTGTTTTCAGTCTTTAGTTGCAGGGGGCGCAACCCACCATTCCATGCAGGAATTGAACTAGCAACCTTGTTGTTACAGGCTTGCTCTCTAACCAACTGAGCCATCCAACCGCACCCCTCAATTTTTTAAAGGACCTCCAGATTGTATTGTCTTCTCTCTTGATTTTCAGAAGTCCTTTAGCAAGTTGTCATTTGTCTTTTTACTTTATTGTGGCTTGAGCCATGCAAATTTTTTTTTTCATTTTAATATAGTCAAATTTAACAGTCTTTTGTTTTCTGGATTTTGAATTATAGTTAAAAGCTTCTCTCTACATCCAGGTTGTAGAGAAACCCACCCATGGTTTCTTCTAGTACTTGTATAGTTTTCACTTTTTTATATTTAAATCTCTGATCCATTTGAAGTTTATTCTTGAATTATGGTATAGAAGAGTGGATATAATTTTGTCTTCTTCCAGTTGTTCCAACATCATTTATTAAAAAGTTCATCTTTGGCTTGAGATTTGAAATACCACCTTTATCATATACTTCCGAATTGAGTCAGTTTCTGGACTTGCTGTTTTATTCTGTTGGGCTTTCTGTGTGCTCATGTACTATGCTGTTATAGGCTTTACATGTTTTATGTCTGCTAATAATTCTTTCTCATAGCTTTCCCTTTTTCGTTTTTTATTAGCTATTATTTTGTGTCTATTTTTCCTTATGAACTTCAATATCAACTTGACTAGCTCTAGAAAAAAAAGCTTGTTGGTATTTTTATTTGGGCTATCTTAAATTATGTTAACTTTAGGGAACACCAAAATCTTGATGATGAGACATCCTAAGAACAAGTTACATCTTTGAACAAGCACTTTTGTTCTTTCCAGAGTGTTTAATGAGTTTCTTTATACAGACTTGGATTTCTTAAGTTTATTCTGAGTATTTTGTCTTTTTTGTTGCTGTTGTAAATGGAGTTTTCTCTTACATTGTCTATTTTGTTGTCTTGTTTTCAAACAGCCAGGATTTTAATTTGTTAATTTCATCAACTAATTTCAGTTCTCTACCTCATTAATTTCTGCTTTCATCTTTATTACTTACCTGCTGTAATTTCTTTTTGTTTACTTTTTGTTTTTTTCTAGATTTTTGTGATTGAAATGTGATTTTTTATTTCTATTGATATAGATGTTTAGTGCTATGAATTTTTTTCTATTGATCATTGCTTTAAATGGATCCCATAGATTCAGGTATGTAGAGTTTTTATTATTTTTCGGAAATCCTACAATTTGTTTGTATTTCCTTTTTCACTCAAGAGTTATGTAACAGAAGACTTTTTTCATTTTTTACATCAAAGGGTCTTTTTGCTTCTTTAATTTTGTTGCTTTATAATCAATGTTTTTAATGTTACTACTTTATGGAATTTACTGATGTTTTCTGATCAGTTTTTGTGAACATTCTATGTGCACTTGAGAAGAAGGTATATTCTCTATTACCTGAGTGTAATATTTTATGTATGAGGTGTGATTAAAAAATACGGTGAATGTTTAAATTAAAAAAATTTCTTATAGTAAAGGACACATTGCCATTAATCCCCCTCAAAACACTCACCCTTACTTCGAACACACTTATCCTATTGTTCTTGCCACTTTCTGAAGCAAGTCTGGAAGTCTTCTTTCATGAGTGTCTTTAGTTACGCTGTCATGGTTGCTTTGATGTCCTAAATTGATTCAAAACATTTACTTTCATGGTCATTTTGACGTTGGGGAAGAGCCGGAAGTCGCACTGTGCCAGATCTGGGGAATAAGGTGGATGAGGACACACTGTAATGTTTGAACTGTAATGACAGAAATTGCCTCCAGAAGCGATGTGTGACATGGAGCCTTTCTGTTGTGACAACAAAATACAGTGAATGCTGCTGTTGAGTGCCACCCAATGGAAAGACAGGGATCTTCAATACAGGAAGTGGTGTGTCGAACCTTAGTAACAGTGTGTAACAAGTTTCAACTTGTTTGGTGCAGTCAGTTGGGTGTGAGCTACGGTTGAGAGAAGCTGTGTTTTAAAGTGTGCCGTAAATCATCCTCCATCATGACAACGTTCTGTGTCATACGTCGCTTTGGTACGGCAATTTCTGTTATAAAAACATTACGGTGTGTCTTCATCCACCTTATTCACCAGATCTGGCACCATATGACTTCTAGCTCTCCCCCAAAGTCAAAATGATTCAGTACATTGAGGCAGCCACCACACTGCAACTAAAGACAATCATGGAAGAGGACTTCCAGAACTGCTTCAGAAAGTGGCAAGAATGATAAAATAAGTGTGTTCGAAGTGTGGGGAACTATTTTGAGGGGGATTAACGGCAATGTGTCTTTTACTATAGTAAATTTTTTCATTCACCATATTGTTTGATCACACATCATATATCTATATATCTTGGTAAGGTCTTATTGATTATATTGTTAGATTTTTCTGTGTCCATTCTTATTTTTTGTCCACTTCACTTATCTTTTCCTATGAGTGGTATGTCAAAGCTTTCTACTAATAGTGATTTCTGTCAATTTCTTACTTTATCTCCTGGTGTTTCTACTTTATATGAGTGGTTTTCGTCTTTTTTGGTGCATAGATATAGAGAACTGTAATGTCTTCATTTTTAATTTTGGCTTTTAGCATTATAAAATATTCTTCTATGTTTCATTTAATAATTTTGGCTTAGTTCTACTTTGTCTGATATCAGGATTGCTTTCTTGTTGTTTCCATTTGCTTATTTCTTTATTTTTGGTATTTCTAAATCTCTGTGTTTTAGGTATGTCTTTTGTACATGTATACAGTATACATTTAGATTTCCTTATGAGGCAATTGAAAATCTTTCTCTATCAGTAACTGAATTAAGCCTGTTTCCCCTTATTGATGTGACTGACATGTGTGGTTTCAGTGCTGTTGTATTATTATTTTATGTTTTATTTATTGCTATATTAAATTTCCTGGGAGTTTTTTTCTTTGCCTTTTTTATTCTTTTAAGGTTCCTTTTGGCATATGGAAAGGTCTGCTTTTTATTCTAGTGGTTAATTTTATGTTTACAGCTTTTATCATGCCCACAATCATCTTTTTTAAACTAAACCTTTTACTTTGTGGTTTGTCAGTTTTAAATGGTATCCTTTGAATCTCATTATTACCTTTACCGTAGTTAGTGATATTATTTTACTTTCCCTCTTTTCCCTCCCAGAACATACAACATTTATATACTATTTTAAGTCCTAATTTTTAAAAAATATAGAAGCTTTTCCTTTTTTTATTGAGATGAAATTCACACAACACAATTAACTATTTTAAAGTGTACGATTTAGTGGCATTTGATGCATTCACAGTGTTGTGCAACCACCACCTTTCTCTCATTTCAAAACTTTGTCATCGTCCAGAAGAATATACCCTGCACCCATTAAGTTGTCTAAAATTCCAGTGGATATCTCTGATCTGCTTTCTGTCTATATATTTGCTTATTCTGGGTATTTCATATAAATGGTATTGTACGATATGTGACCTTTTGTATCTGGCTTCTTTCTCTTAATGTTTTCAAGGTTCATTCAAGTTGTAGCATTGTACCTTTTTGTGGCTGAAAAATGTGTGTTCAGTGGTATGGATTTCATCAGTTGATGGACATTTGGTTGTTTCCACCTTGTGGCTATTATGAATAACACTGCTATACACATTTGTGTACAAGTTTCTGGGTGGACATATCTTTTCATTTCTCTTGGGTATATAGGAGTGGAATTGCTGGGTCATATGGTAATTCTGTGTTCAACTTTTTAAGGTCAACTTTTTAAGGAACTGCCAAATTGTTTCCTTACAGCGGCTGCACCATTTTACATTTCCAC
Source organism: Rhinolophus hipposideros (assembly GCF_964194185.1). Lineage (NCBI taxonomy): Eukaryota > Metazoa > Chordata > Mammalia > Chiroptera > Rhinolophidae > Rhinolophus > Rhinolophus hipposideros. Next base: position 63,830,722 of record NC_138054.1, read on the forward strand.
ATTTCCACCAGCAATGTACAAGGGTTCCTATTATATTTCTTCACATCCTCTTTAAAACTTGTTAAAGTTCTGTTGTTTTGATTGTAGACATCATAGAGGGTGTGAAGTGGGGTTTTTACATTCTTTTTTTTTTTTTAAGGAGGGCGCAGCTCGCAGCGGCCCATGCAGGGATCGAACCGGCAACCTTGGTGTTATTAGCACCATTCTCTAACCAACTGAGTTAACCAGGCACCCCAGTTTACATTTTCTCAATGATCAGTGTTAAACATCTTTTCATGAACTTGTTGGCCATTTGTATATCTTTATAGCAGCCTTTCTTTGGTAGTCTAAAAGTTATTATATCATTAATTTATGTTTCAACATGATTTATAGGGAAAAATGAACAAAATATGGTTTGGTAAAAAATGTGATAAACAAAATATTGTTTTGTAAAAAATGTGATAAACTTGAAATTTATTTATTAGAAAGATACATGTGATTTTTCAATATAAACAAATATTTAGCCCTGTTTGTATTCTGTACTTCCATGTGGGTGTCCTGAGTATTATACCTGTTATAAATAAATGAAAGCAAGATTTAACTCATATAATATGGTTATGTATATTTTGTATCCTTAAATTCTTGATTTAACTTGGTTACCTTAATACATCTTGTTAGGAAGTCTTTAAAAGGCTGTATATTCAGTCTCTTATTTATATAAATGTTGCTTTGTAATGTGTGCCAATATGTAAATTACTGTCAGCTATAAATCGTAAATTTATATGGTATAGTGTTTATGTATGCCTTATGTGAGCATAGTCACTCCATAAGGATTTATGCTGAATTGTATATTCAGTTGATGACATTTATCATTAAGCCTGATAAAGTAATATTAGTTTTCAGTTAGTACTTACAGATTAGTCTGAAACAATTACATATTTTGAATAATTTATTTTCTTTTGTCATTCCCCTAAGCACCTATGATCTTGTGGTGTGTTGATACAAATTGAAGGCAGAAAAATATTAGTAAGAAAAAGTGTCTATTTGGTGAATTTTAAAAGGGTTCAATGTCTACCTTTGAGAAACCAGGGGCCACTGAACATTAGCTATCCAAGAGAGGCTATCACTGTATGTAGCTTTGTCTGCTCCTTTTAGAAAAACTTAATGATGCTCTAGGATATGCAGTTAGCAAAGCTTTGGATCTCACAAAAGCCTGAATACATCTTTGATTGGTTATATATTAAAGGAAATAGCCCACAGCATGGAGCCAGACAAGTGTAGAGCCCAACCAATTTGACCCTTAAGCAGGGAGAAGAATTCTATTCATCATTAAGAAGTTAGATTGTAAAATGTTGTAATTATTCCAGCCTAAATTGGTTTAAAGCTATTATTTTTTCCAATAAAATTTTTCTTCAAATTGTGAGGCTAGAAGACAGTTTTCATTTTGACGACCTTCCTGTATTGTGTTTTTCTTCAAGTCCTCCTACCCTACCATGTGGCCTACTCTGTTTACTATTCAAATCTGAATCATAATGTGCATCTGGAGGGATTCTGAGTCATGTGACTGACTGAAGTGTCTCTTGTCATTTATTTACATTCTTTGAATATCTAATTTTGACATAGTATTTGGTTATATTATAAAGAAACTTGCTCTTGACTGTTTAAGAGGTGGGTGCATATGTAAAATTATTTTTTCTTTTTCGTTCATACAGTGTTGTTTTTTTTGTTTTTTTTTTTTTTTTGGTTTGTTTTTTAATTACAAAATGGAACAAAGAATGATAACCATATTGGGCCTTGACAGGATCCTTTTACTTGAAGGACCACTCCTATAATGAGTGATTTTTATTCAAGTGAATATTCATATATTTCTCTGACTCTAATTTGTATGAAATGACAGCCTGCAGACCATTTTGTTTGATTACAGTCCCTTCACCTTAATTATCTTTTATGTCTGTTTAAACTCTGGACTTGCCATATCCATCTTGACCCTCCCCCACATCTCTCTGTTTGTATTTTCTTTCGTTGTAATTTTCCTCTTTTCTCTTCTGTGGGCATTCACAGATTGTTTTTGGAGTTCATTAAAAAGGGAGTGTGTTGTCTGGGTAGAAAATTACATTTGCATGCTTGAGAGAAGCCTAAGGGTTTTTGTGGGGTTTGGCAAGGATCCTGGCTTTTTTTTTTCTCTTTTGGGAGGGATGAATGAGGAAAGGGGGTGATAAGGAATTTTTGGAAAGTAGAAAAGTAAGAATTGTTGAGGTGATTTCTTCTGTCCCCATATTTTTCTTTCCATATTATACACATCCAATTTTTCTTTTCCTTTTTCCTGCATTTATAAATCACCAGACTAACAATGGAACAGATTAGAAGGCTTTCTTAGAATTGTTTTTGAACGGGCAGTAGAGTTCTGCAAATCAGAAACCTTTCCTGTGATGGTAATTGTACATTTACTAGTGAACGTGGCAAGTTGCAACATATATATATATATATAATATTTTTTTCTTTTCCTTTTTTAATGGTAATTGGAGGGGGTTCATATAGGAAAATTGTTTTTTAAATTAATATGACATTTCATCTAAACTAGTATCTACGTACTCGTAGACATTTAGCCATGTTTGAATTAGGATTTCCCACTTTCAAAAATTTAGGGTATTTTTAATGACTTCCATAATTTAATGTTAATTATTTTTAAATGTTTTAAATTATAGTTGCCATATTATATTAGTTTCAGATGTACAATATAGTGATTCAACATTTATATACCTTACAGTGCGATCACCACAATAACTCTAGTAATCATCTGTCACTGTGCTATTATTATTGGCTATGTTCCCTGTGCTGTACACTACATTCCCATGGCTTATTTACTTTATAACTGGAAGTCTGTATCTTTTATTCCCCTTCACCTTTTTCACCCATCTCCCACCCGCCACCTCTCTGGCAACCATCAGTTTGTTCTCTGTATTTATGAGTTGTTTTGTTTTGTTTTTAGAATCCACATATAAGTGAGATTATATGGCATTTGTCTTTCTCACTTTGACTTATTGCACTTAGCATAATATCCTCTCGGCCCATCCATATTGTCGCACATGTCAATATTTCATTCTTTTTTATTGGTGAGAAATATTCTGTTGCATATATATGTATACACACATGTACCACATTGTTATTCGTTCGTCTGTTGATAGGTACCTAAGTTGCTTCGATATCTGGGTGATCAGAGATCTTCCTGTAGTGAACGCAGGGGTGCATATACCTTTTCGAATTAGTGTTTTGGGTTTCTTTGGATAAATATACAGAAGTAGAATTGCTGGGTCGTAACGTAGTTCTAATTTTAATTTTTTTGTGGAATCTTCATACTATCTGCACCAGTGTACAGTCCCACCAACAGTGCACCAGGGTTCCATTTTTCTCCACATCCTCACCAACACTTATTATTTTTTGACTTTTTGACAATAGCCATTCTATCAGGTGTGAGCTGGTATCTCATTGTGGTTTAGATTTTCATTTTCCTGATGATTAGTGATGTTGAGCATCTTTTCATATGTCTGTTGGCCATCTGTATGTCCTCTTTGGAGAAATGTCAATTCAGGTCCTTTGCCCATTTTATAATTGGATTGTTTGTTTTTTTCATATTGAGTTGTATGAGTTCCTTATATATTTTGAATATTAACCCCCTGTTGTATATGTCATTTGCAAATATCTTCTCCCATTTAGTAGGTTGTTTTTTCATTTTGTTGATGGTTTCTTTTGCTGGGCAGAACTTTTTTAGTTGAATATAGTCCCATTTTTAAATTTAAATTCATTGGGGTAACATTGGTTAGTAGAATTATATAGGTTTCAAGTGTACATTTCATATAGATAATACATTATCTATATGTTGCATTGTGTGTTCACCACCCAGAGTCGGTTCTCTTTCCATCACCCCCTTTTATGTTTGACCCCCTTTTTCCTTTTCTACCACCCTCACTCTTACCCTCTGGTAACCACCAAACTGTTGTCTTTGTCTATGAGTTTTTATTTATTTGTTTGTTTATCTTGTTTATTTGTTGCTTTCAGTTTTATATCCCACATGTGAGTGAAGTCATATGGTTCTCAACTTTTTCTGTCTGGCTTATTTCGCTTAACATGATAATCTAAAGATCCATCCATGTTGTCGCAATGGCAGTTTCATCTTTTCTGATGGCCGAGTAATATTCCATAGTATATATTACCACATCTTCTTTATCCAGTCATCTATTGAAGGACACTTGGATTATTTCCAAGTCTTGGCCACCATGAATAATGCTGCAATGAACATAGGGGTGCCTATATCTTTATGGATAATGTTTTCAGATTATTTGGGTAGATACCCAGAAGAGACCATCAACAAAACAAAAAGGCAGGTAACCGAATTGGAGAAGATATTTGCAAACAACACCTCTGATAAGGGGTTAATATCCAAAATATATAAAGAACTCATACAACTCAACAACAAAAAAACACAAACCAATTAAAAAATGGGCAGAAGACCTGAACAGACACTTCTCCCAAGAAGACATACAAACAGCCAATAGATACATGAAAAAATGCTCAACTTCACTAGCTATTAGGGGAATGCAAATCAAAACCACAATGAGATATTACCTCACACCTGTTAGAATGGCTATCATCAACAAGACAAGTAATAACAAGTGTTGGAGAGGCTGTGGATGGAGAAAAAGGAACCATCATACACTGCTGGTGGGAATGTAAATTGGTACAGCCACTATGGAAAATGGTATGGAGGTTCCTCAAAAAATTAAGGATAGAATTAACATATGACCCTGTGATCTGATCCCTCTTCTGGGTATCTATCTGGGTTTATTTTTGCTTTTGTTGCCCTTGCCTGAGGAGACATACCCAAAAAGATATTGCTAAAACTGATGTCAAAGGGTTTACCCCCTTTGTTTTCTTCTAGGAGTTTTGTGGCTTCAGATGTTACATTCATGCATTCAATCCATTTTGAGTTAGTTTTTGTGTATGATGTAAGATAGTTCCAGTTTTATTCTTTTTCAGGTGGCTGTCCAGTTTTTCCAGCACCATTTATTGAAAAGACTGTCCTTTCTCCATTGTATATTCTCTGTCATAAATTAATAGACCATATATGCATGTGCTTATTTCTGGGCTCTCTTTTTTCTTCCATTGATTGATGTGGCTGTTTTCATGCTAGTACCATACTGTTTTAATTATTATAGCTTTATAATATAGTTTGTAATTAGGAACTCTGATGCCTCCAGTTTTGTTCTTTGTCAAAATTGCTTTGGCTATTCAGGGTCTTTTGTGGGTCCATACAAGTTTTAGTATTGTTTGTTCTGTTTCTGTGAAAAATACCATTTGAATTTTGATAGGGATTGTATTGAATCTATAGACTACTTCGGGTAGTATGGACATTTTAATAGTATTAATCTTTATAACCCATGAGCATGGAGTATTTTTCCCTTTATATGTGTCATCTTCAATTTCTTTATCAGTATCTTATAGTTTTCATTGTACAAGTATTTCGTATCCTTAGTTAAATTTATTCTTAGGTATATTTTTCTTTTTGATGTAATTGTAAATGGAATTGTTTTTATTAATTCTTTTTCTGATAGTTCTGTGTTAGAGTATAGAAATTAAACTGATTTATGTATTTTGATTTTGTATCCTGTAAATTCACTTAATTGGTTTATTAGTTTTAAGAGTTTTTGGTGGAGTCTCCAGGGTTTTCTATATATAATATCAGATTATCTGTAAATTGAGACAGTTTTAATTTTTCCTTTCCTATTTAGATGCCTTTTATTTCTTTTTATTGCCTAATTGCTCTGGCTTAGACTTCCAGTGCTATGTTGAATAAGAGTGATAAGAATGGGCCTACTTGCTTTGTTCCTGATTTTAGAGGAAACACTTTCAATTTTTCATTGTTGAGTATGATGTTAGCTGTGGGCTTATCATATATGGCCTTTATTATGTTGAGATATGTTCCTATATACCCACTTTGTTGAAAGTTTTTATCATGAATGGATATTGAATTTTGTCACATGCTTATTTTACATCTATTGAAATGATCATATGATTTTTATTCTTCATTTCATTAATGTGGTGTATCATATTGATTGATTTGCAGATGTTAAACCATCCTTGCATCCCTGGAATAAATTCTACTTGATTATGGTGTATGATCTTTTTAATGTATTGTTACATTCTGTTAGCTAATATCTTTTTGAAGATTTTTTATATCTATATTTATCAGAAATACTGGCCTATAATATTCTGACTTGTTATGTTGAGGCAATTTCCTTCAATTCCCAGTTTGTTTAGTATTTTTATCATGAAAGAGTGTTGAATTTTTGTCACATGCCTTTTCTGCATCAGTGAGATGATCCCACTGACGTTTTACCCCTTTATTCTGTTAATTTGGTTTGGTATATTGATTGATTTTTGTATGTTGAACCATCCTTGCTTTCCAGGAATAAATCCCAGTTGGTTCTGGTGTATAATCTTTTTAATAATGCAGCTGAATTTGGGTTCCGTAGTATTTTGTTGAGGATTTTATATCAGTGTCATAGGAGCTTATTGGCCTGTAGTTTTCTTTTCTTGTAGTGTTTTTGTCTGGCTTTGGTATCAGGGTAATGCTGGCCTCATATAATGAGGTAGGAAGTGTTCCCTCCTCTTCAGTTTTTTTGGGAAAAGTTTGAGAAGATATGATATTAATTCTCCTTTAAATGTATTTTAGAATCTCTCAGTGAAGCTATCAGGTTCAGGGCTTTCATTTGTCAGAAGAGTTTTGATTGCTGATTCAATCTCCTTATTAGTTATAGGTCTATTCAGATATTCTGTTTTGTGTGTGTGTGTGTGTGTGTGTGTGTGTGTGTGATTTAATTGTAGTAGGCCTTGTGTTTCTAGGAACTTGTTCATTTCATCTAGGGTATTTGTGGGTATACAATTATTCCTAATACTCTGTTATAATGCTTTCTTTTTCTGTAGAATTAGTAGTAATGTTCCCATTTATTTCTGATTTTAGTAATTTGAGTCTTTTTTTCCCTTTAGTCCGTCTTGCTAAAAGTTTGTCAGTTTTGTTGGTCTTTTCAAGGAATCATCTTTTGGTTTCATTGATTTTCTCCATTGTTTTTCTCTTCTCTATTTTGTTTATCTGTTCTAATCTTTATTATTTCCTTCCTTCTGCTAGCTTTGGGTTTTCTTTGAACATGCCATGCATCTTCCTGTCTTTGCATCTTCATATTGTTGGTTCCCTCTCCTTGTAATGTTTTTGTCTCAGGTATCCACACATCTACTGTGTTTCACCGAAAATAAGACCTAACCGGACCATCAACTCTAATGCATCTTTTGGAGCAAAAATTAATATAAGATCCAGTCATATTATATTATGTTATATTATATTGTATTATATTATATACTATATTTTACCCAGTCTTATATTATATTAAAATAACACTGGGTCTTATCTTATTTTTGCTCCAAAAGATGCATTAGAGCTGATGGTCCGGCTAGGTCTTATTTTCAGGGAAACATGGTAGAAAGACAATAATTGGATGGACTAGAAGGACAAAACATAGAGGGATGTTAAGGAGAAGAGGTCCTGGTAAACACGCAAGATTTTTGACCTGAAGAGCTACTGCACCCTAAAAATGAGGGTAAACCAAAAATACACTAGTATTTTGTGATCATACAAGGTTGTGTAGGCTATAGTAAAAGGCATATTAAACTGGGGCTATTTTCTGATTTACATGACTGAGATTATAATAATCTTGATCAAAAAGTCAGATTTGGAATGTATTTTGGAGTTAGAAGAGAAGGAATTATTATAATTACTGTGTTTCCCCCGAAAATAAGACCTAACCGGAAAATAAGCCTTAGCATAATTTTTCAGGGTGACATCCCCTGAATATAAGCCCTAATGCGTCTTTTGGAGCAAAAATTAATATAAGACCTGGTCTTATTTTCGGGGAAACATGGTATTACAAAAGGTTGGTTTCCTTTTTTTTCTGAAAATGCACTATCTTCATTCCTACCTTAGTCTCTCATAGTCTCTTGCTAGAAATTCGCTCACCTTTCTTTTCTGTCTATCTAAATCATAAGTCTCTCAATTCCACCGTTTTCAAGAAGCATCATATTACTCCCCAGCAAGTATCCAGTGAAATAAATCTTACTGATCTTTGAATATATCTACTCTCTCCCACCCCCAAACACATGCTTCCTTATTGTGGACATTTTTCAGAATTGTTTTAGCTGCCCAGCTGTTCACTTTAGAGAGAAATCCCAATATATAAAGTCTTAGTTGGATGGAGCACCTCAGAACTCACTTCAGCAGCTAAAGGAACCAGATTCTTCTTCATATCTTGGCAGCTGGGTCAAAGGGTATGACATAGTCTTGGCCAATCAGTTGTTTTCACCTGGGAATTTGGTAAGCTAGTGAGGCAAACTTTTATCTTTTAATTTTAAGCAAATGTAGTACACTAAATGAACACAAATTAGCAAATAAGTCAGTATACCAGAGATGAATAATTATTGGCTTAAATTATATCCATTAAAAAATGAGAGTAGTGAGGAGAGATTGTTTTAGTATAAAGATCACATATACCATAATCAATTCTTAATTATGCATTCATGGAATGATCATTCAATATATGGATTACTCAGGTAAATTGTTTCTAATTTCCTTTCACCTCCCTTTTGTTGTTTACTCTTTGCTTATTTCACACCCCCAGCAGAGGTTGGGCAGCAAAAGAGATCAAATAAAATCAAATTAGATAGCAGTTTTTATGGTTAGCAGCTGTGTTCAGAAATTTTATCAGTAAGAATATTGAAACTAATGGCTAAAATTAAATTTTAAAAATTACCAGTGGTTTTTGGTATTTGCTTCTTTAATATTCATTGCCAAAGCTTATTGTTTTCTTATTATAAAAGGAGGATATTGGAATTTTAGTAAAGGAAGACATCAGCAATATTTATTATATATCCTTCATTTTTCTAGTTAAAAAATATCAATGCCTTATTCTGAAATAAGAATAAGGTAGACTCAGGCAGTCATAAATAATGTGGTGGTACTGTTTTTATATATTGCCAATAAGTGGAATTTTCATTTATCTTTTTTTTCCACCCTTTCTCTGTACTGCTTTAGCTGAAGTATTAAAAAGGTTTCTCTTATTCACCTTGTATCTTCCTAGGAGTTTCACATAAACCTACTTGACAGACTGTTTCATTTGACATTATCTTTCTGTCCAGGGAGAACTCAGAATAGCACTAATGTCATAATGAAGATTCCTCTACCTCAATACCACAATTTATATTACCCAGATTATTTTGCCTTTGCTAATACTTTCATCTCTTAAAATGTTCTCCCCTGAAAACATGGCTAGTGTCAAACTCATTGAAAGTAGATTTTTAAAGGCACTAAAACATTTACTTATGAATTTCTGCTATAGAGTGTTTCAACTTTACTTTAGATATAAGATCCCAATAGAGCATTTAAAGTAGTACTCTAAACTTCCCTCTCTGTATTATTCATGTAAGGCATGGCTGTGTAGACCCATAATACCTCCTTCTTGTGAAGTATGTTTTTGTGTCCTGAATGTTGGTATAATGAAGGGTTACTTAGACATATAGACTGAATGTGATTTATTAAATTATTGGAAAATACTCAGACATAATTTAGTATGCTGCTGTATTTTCCTATTGCAAGTAAATTCATTTCTTTTTTTCCAGAAACAGTTAGAACCAGAAAGTAGGCTACTTTTAAAAATAAACCTTTATTGTAGAATAGTTTTAGATTTGGAGAAAAATTACAAAACTAGTACAGAGAGTTATCAAGTACCCCACACTCAGTTTCCATTATTACTAACATGTTACATACTCATATGATACACTTGTCATAATTAATGAACCAATGTTGATACAATATTATTAAGTAACAGCAATACTTTATTCAGATTTCCTTAATTCTTACGTAATTTCCTTTTCTGTTCCAGAATCCTACTCAGGATACCACATTACATTTAGTTATCATGTGTCCTTAGGCTCCTCAAATTGTGTCAATTTCTCAGATTTTCTCTGTTTCTGATGACCTTGACAATTTTGATGAGTATTCATCAGATAATTTGTAAAATATCTTTCAGTTGGATTTTGTCTGATGTTTTTCTTATGATTAGACTGGGTTTATGGATTTGGGGAGGAAGACCGTAGAAGTAAAGTGCCACTGTCATCACATCATATCAAGGGTACATACTGTCCACATGATGTTAAAACCTTGATCACTGGGCTGAGGTAGTACTTGTCAGGTTTCTCCACTATAAAGAAACTTTCCATACTGAAGTCTTTGGAAGGAAGTCACTATGTGCAGTCCATACTTAAGGAGTAGGGATTTATATTCCGTCTCCTTGTGGGCTGAGCGTATAAATTATTTGAAATTCTTCTGCAAAGAAGAATATCTGTTCTCCCCCACTTATCCAATCATTTATGTCAGTATGGACTCATGGATATTTGTTTTATACTTGGGCTTATTATTTAATACTACTTGCTTTTCTTGCTTATATTATACTAGCTTTGGCCATTGGGAGCTTTTTCAGTTGGCTCCTGTGTCCCTTTGACATAATTCATCATTGCAGGTTTCTTTGAGCATTTCCACTGTGTTACTCTTTGGTATAATAGACCTTTCTTTTTGCATGTTGACCCTTTGCATTTGGATCTCACTTAACAAATATTTTCCCATTGCTTTTATATTCTCTATAAAATTTGCAACCTTGATCAATTAGATTGCTTGTATTATGAATTCAATGTATTATTTAATATATGAAATAAATCATTAAGATTAATGAAGATTGCTAGAAGGAAGTGTTAGCTTTTCATATCCCTTTGTGAACTATAGTGTTTCAAGGTTTCCTAAATAATAAATTATGTACATTTTTTGTCCTATATAAGAAAGTCCTATTAAGACTTCACACAATGGAAAAACCTTCCAGGTGGACATTGGGACAACTAAAAATCATGAAAAATGTAGGTGAATGAGAGGAGCACATGTGTCCAAGGGACAGTGAAAATTGGTTGTTCTGATGATAAAAGATTAAAAGTTAAATGGAAAAGTGGTTTATAGTTTTTCTTTTCAGTTTGTTTATCAAGATTATTAAATTAATTGATCTTAACTCTTTGTAGACCTGTATCTCTTTGGAGACAAAAGACAGTTTTCCAAAAGTGAGTTATGTCAGATTATAAATGGAGACTATAAGTCACACTATTCAGTCTGTGTAGGCATCCCATAACCATACGAGTAGATAACTAAATTGTAAGATTTGACAAGTAATTTCAGTCAATTCTTTCTATAAAACTAAACCCTTAGAAAATATCAGTGACATGGTTTAATTTTTTTATTCTGGTAAAAAAACCATAACATTAAATTTACCATATTAATCATTTTTAAGTGTGCAGTGTTAAATATATTGACGTTGTGCAACAGATCTCTAGAATTTTTCATCTTGCAAAACAGAAACTATACCCATTAAACATTAATTCCTTTTTCCTCTCCCCCCCTCCCTTGCTGAACACCTTTCTACTTTCTTTTTCTGTGATTTTGACTACTTTAGATGTTTTGTATGAGTGGTATCATACAATATTTGTTCTTTTGTGATTGGCTTATTTTACTTAGCATAATGTACTTGAAATTTATGCATGTTGTAGCTTATGTCAGAATTTCCTTCCTTTGTAAGGCAGCATAATCCACTGTATGTATATACCACATTTTCTTTATCCATTCATCTGTCGATGAACATTTGGGTTGCTTCTGCCTCTTGGCTATTGTGAAAAATACTGCTGTGAACATGGGTGTGCAAATATCCCTCCAAGATCCTGCTTTGAATTCTTTTAGATATATGTACTCAGACGTGGGGTTGCTGGGTAATATGGTAATTATATTTTTTATTTTTTAATGAATCTTCACCTTTTTTCCATAATGGTTGTACCACTTTATATTGTCAACAACAGCGCACAAGGTTTCTAATTTCTCTGTATCCTCATTAACACTTGTTATTTTCTATTCTGATAATAGCTATTCTAATGGGTGTGAGGTAATATCTCGTGGTTTTGATTTGCATTTCTCATATGACTAATGATGTTGAGCATCTTTTCATATGCTTATTATATATCTTCTTTGAAGAACTGTCTATTCAAGTTCTTTGCTCAAGTACTTGAACTGTGTATTCAAGTAATTTTAATTGGGTCTTTTTTTGTTGTCTTTATTGATCAGTTGTAGAAGTTCCTTATATATTATGCGTATTAACCCCTTATCAAATATATGATTTGCAAAAATATATATATATATATGATTTGCAAACATGTTTTCCCATTCCATAGGTTGCCAACATGATCTAATTTAATTTATATTTTAAGATCAGTCTGGTTGCTGAGTAGAAAATGGATCAGTATAGAAGATGGATCAGCAAAAGTGGGAGTAGCAAAATCAGTTAGCAGGCTCTTGCAGTAAACTAAACAGTCAATAATCAGGGCCTGCTGGTGCCAGTGGAGAACAATAGAAAGATTAGAATAATATTTTGGAAGTAGAACCAACATGATGTGATGATAGATTGTATGTGAAAGATCAGAGAGAAGGAAAAGTTAAAAATGACTCCTGGATTTCTGGGTCGGATACTTTGGTGAATGGTGATGTTATTTCTTGAGATGGAGACGATTGGAGGGAAGCTGTGCCAGGAGTAGAGGTAGAAGGCACAAGCTGAGATCAGTAGTACAGATACATTAAGTATAAGGTACCTGTGAGGCATACAACCTGGACCTTCAGTATAAAACACACAATTCAGAGCATAATTGAATAAAACACCTAGCACACTTGTATACTTCATCATAAGAAAACTTCCACTGTTGTGATTTAACCTTGGCTTTACTCCGGTTTAACAAGAATTCTAACTTTTCTTCTCACTTGTCAGAATGAAAAGTTAAGAGAAAGTACTGCTCTTAGTTGCTCTTCTACCACTTTGTCCCACTAGAGGTTATTTCTATTCTGCTACCCTAGTTCAGGTTTTGCTTACCTCCTAGCATCTTTCAGCATCCTGTTTTATCCCAATCTAAACCAAAAAGAAAGCAAATGATTCTGCTTACATATGCACTGTTTTCCTAGGATTACCCTCTGTTGCTTTTTTCCAGCCTAGATGGAAATTCTTTCTTGAATTCTTCTCTGCTTCCTGTCCTTTGAAGACTGGAACTGTTATAAAAAGCTAATTGGCTTTAGACACAAAAGATTATTCATTAACTTTTCTCTAAGACCCACAGCTCCTTCCAAGCCTGATTCTAATTTTTTTTAAAGGACCGCTCTCTTTCTTTTCTTCTGAACAGACATTTTAGAATCCATTTGAACAGAGCATGTACAATTTTTAAACCATTGCTTTATATGCCATGTTTAGTTGGAAAGTTATTTTCCCATAGAAACAGTATTAAAATGGTGGTTTGGTTTTTCCAAATAACTCTAAAGCCTTTTAAACTTGTGTCACAGTGGTATTTCATTTATAATTGACAATAGCTACACCGTTTCTTGGACACAGTGACACATTTCCTGTAATTTATTCTGGTATTGCATAAAGGCAAGGACTGTACCTACAGAGCCCCAGGAATTTATTTAATTTTCTGCAGTTACAGCATTGAATCATAGACTGTATGAGCTAGAAGGGATTTTAGAGATAACAAAATTACTTATTTTGTGAGGGAGAAAACTGAGAGCCAGGGAACCTAAATGACTTTTCCTTACCTCGTCTTACCTCAGCCCACTGGAATTTGATCCATCTGTTTAGAATTCCAGAGAAACTCTTTAATATCCATCAAGATTCAGTTCTGTGAAACTTTCTGTGTCAACCCATGTCCCCTTGGATATAGTTGATCACTCGAATCTCTGTATTCTCTCCAAACATTGTATATAACTTTTGTAGCACTAATTAGCTGCAAGTTGTCTGGGCTTGTGCAAGTCACCAAACATCTTTGTAGTTCAGTTTGTTCATCCATAAAAATGATAATAATACAGTCATGCACCACATAACAATATTTTGGTCAATGACCCACTGCATATACAATGGTGGTTCCATAAGATTATAATGGAGCTAAAAAATTCCTATTGTCTAGTGAGGTAGCCATTGTAATGTCAGTGCAACTCATTACCCGTGTGTTTGTGGCAATACTGGTATAAACAAACCTAAAAGTATAGCACATACAATTATTTACTCAGCTTCTTGAATCTGTAGGTTTATATCTTTTGTCAAATTTGAGAAATTTTCAGATATTACTTATTTAAGACCTGTCCTCTTTTCTCTCCTTATGGGGCTCCAGTGATATGAGATCTTTTGTTATAGTCTATCAGTTGCCTGAGACTGTTTGGTGTGTTGGGACTTGTTTTGTTTTATGTTTTCTCAGCTTTTCGGTTAGGTAACTTCTATTATTATTCTATCTTCAAGTTCACTTGGTATTTTCTGTGTCCCCTCCATTCTACTATTGAGCCCATCAATTGAATTTTTATTTCCATTGTTGTATTTTCCAGTTCTAAAATTTCCACTCAGTTCTTTACATCTTTTATTTCTTTGTTGAGAGTTTCTATTTATAAAAAATTTGCTTCAGAGGTTTTTATAATTGCTCATTGAAGCATTTTTATGTTGGCCCCTTTAAGACTGTCAAATAATTTTAATGTTCCTGTCATTTTGGTGTTGGTGTCTATTGAGTTTTCATTCAAGTTGAGATTTTCCTGGTTCTTGGTAGACGAGTAATTTTCAGTTGAAACTTGGACATTTGCAGTGTTACGTTGTAAAACTCTGGATTTTATCTCAGCCTTTTGTTTTCACTTGCTCCTTCTGGCATGGCTGTAGCAGTGGTAGGAAAGGATCTGCCTCATTACTGACAAATGGGAATAGAAGTCCAGGTTCCCCACTTGGCCTCCACCATGCTGGCTTAGAGAATTGCCTCGTTGCTGTTCCCTACATGGCCTCTACTGACACCCGTGATGGAGGGGTGGTGGTCCCATTACGTGTGGCTGTGGTGAAAGCTCTGATCCTCTACTATGCTTCATCTGATAGCACCCCAGGAGGGAGAGGAAGCCTCCGGGTAAGGACACCTTATTACCCCGATGGGTGTAGAAGGCTCCCCAGTCAGCATTGGTATTTTCTGGCATTGGTAGGGGTTGGGTCAGTTTTCTCTGTGGTGTTTGTTTGTATTAGAGCAGTTATTGCCTTAAAGTGTTTTGTCTTACTAGGTGGCCCTTTTCCTGATCTTTTGGCAAGAGAGAGCAGGTTTTCCTGGGGCTTTTTTTGGTTTTTTTGTATCCATTGGCACTTTTGGATTGCCGTTTTCTTCAGCTCCAACTCTGGGAGATATGAAGCAAAAAGAAAACCCAGGGCTTTTTCCGCCATCTTGGAGCCTGTAGAGCTGAGTGGAACTCTTGCTGCTGAACTCTGGGGGCCTGCTGGGAAGAGGACTTCTAAAACGACAAATACGTCTGGAAGGCTGTGGTCCAAGGCCATTTTTGCTGGCTACAAGTGGGGTCTCTGGAACCAGAGAGAGCACACAGCTCTTCTGAAAATTGAAGGTGTTTATGCTTGAGATGAAACTGAATTCCATCTAGGCAAGAGATGTGCTTATGTGTACAAGGCAAAGGACAACACCATGACTCTTAGTGGCAAACCGAACAAAACCAGAGTAATCTGAGGAAAGGGAATCGCGCTCATGGAAACAGTGGCATGGTTTGTGCCAAATTCCAAAGCAACCTTCCTGCTAAAGCCATAAAACACAGAATTCGTGTAATGCTGTATCCCTCAAGGATTTAAACATACTGAAAAGTAAATAAAGTGGATTTGTTCTCTTGTAAAAAGAAAAAAGAAAAAGAAAACCCAGGGAACTCACCATTGTGTCATTACTTGGGTTCCAATGTCTCTAGCATCCTGCTTTCCACCTTTCAGAGTCTTGTTGTTTGTTTAGTATATAAAATCTAGGGTTTTTCTTGTTGTACTTTGTATAAAAAATAGGAAAAATTACATCAGTGCATATTCTGTCTTCCCAGAATCAGACGTTGTAAATGGCTGTTATATAAGTTTTAAGTATGATAATTTGTCATTGAATGTACTATATGCTAAGCACTAGTCTAAGTGTTTTGCATATATTTGTTTATGTAATCCTCAAATAACCATATGTACTATGGATTTTTTTCTGAAATTTATACTTTTCTTTACTTAAAATGACATCAAATAACAAATAAAAATACCATGACAAGTCAAGAAAGAGGGAGACCATAAAAGAAAGGAAGCTTTATATCTTAGTGCTTTAATGGTGTTTTTTTCCTTGCTATTTCCACAAGGAGTCTTGCAAATTATGTCTCTTCCTAGAGCAGCAATGCCGCTGGAATTGGGGCACAGACATCTCAATGGGCCCCAGCATGCGAGGTCAGCTTCACCATTTCCAAATCTATCATATGTGCTGGGGAAGAGGGGCAGACAGCAGAAAACCAGATTTCTCTAGGGGTATAAGAACCAACAGTGGGGACAGATGAGGAGTAGGAGTCGGACTTGTCCCAAGCACATCCAGGCATGGGTGAGCAGGGACTGAGAGAAGAGCTGCCTCCAGTCCAGTGAAGGCTGCAGGTTTGGACAAGAAAAAAATTGGCATTGCCACATGACTTCATGGTGTGGGGACATGCGAGCCCTTCTGGTGAGCAGGGAGCTAGGTATCACCAAGCACTCACACATCTCAAAAGGAGCCAGAAAGGACCCTCAGCTTTGAGGTTTGGACACCCACTGTGGAAGTACATCTGGAGGCTCAGCTGCCTGCTGGAGAGCAATCTGACTGTCCCCCCAGCCATCCTCCCTATCCCCCATCTCCTGGCATCATGCAGAGCATCGGTCTAGACCTCCCTGAGGCATTTCTGGGTCACAGATTGAAAAACAACATGGAGGCTGGTGTTTGTTGAGAGCCTGCTATGCACTAGTTTCCTCCCTTACCTTGTTTAATCCTCAACCTATGTGAATATTTTTAAAACATATTTTTTTAATTTTTCAATTAAGTTGGCATACAGTATTACATTATTATAGTTTCATATGTACAATACAATGATTGGACATTTATATAACTTACAAAGTGATCACCCTGATAAGTCTAATATCCATCCAACACCCTACATAGTTATTATAATATTATTGACTATATTCCCCGTGCTGTACTTTACATCCCCATGACTTTTTTTCCCCCAAAGATTTTATTGGGGAAGGGGAACAGGACTTTATTGTTGAACAGTGTGTAGTTCCAGGATTTTTTCCAAGTCAGGTTGTTGTCCTTTCAATCTTAGTTGTGGAGGGCGCAGATCAACTGCAGGTCCAGTTGCCATTGTTAATTGCAGGGGCTGCTGCCCACCATCCCTTGCGGGAGTCAAACTGGCAACCTTGTGGTTGAGAGGATGCGCTCCAACCAATTGCGCCATCCGGGAGCTCAGCGGCAGCTCAGCTCAAGGTGCCGTGTTCAGTCTTAGTTGCAGGGGGTGGAGCCCACCATCCCTTGTGGGAGTCGAGAAGTCCAACCGGCAGCCTTGTGGTTGAGAGCCCACTGGCCCATGTGGGACTTGATCTGGTAGCCTTCGGCGTTAGGAGCACGGAGCTCCAACAGCCTGAGCCACTGGGCTGGCCCCCCATGACTGTTTTTATAACTGGTAATTTGCACATCTTAATTCCTTCCCTTTTTCACCCATCCCCTCAACTCCCCTCCCATCTAGCAACCATCTGTTTGTTCTCTGTATCTATGAGTCTATTTCTGTTTTGTTTGTTCGTTTATTCTGTTCTTTACATTCCACATATAAGTGAGATCATATGGTATTTGTCTTTGTCAATCTGACTTATTTCACTTAGCATAATATCCTCTAGATTTTTCCATGTTGTTGCAAATGGTAAGATTTCATTCTTTTTATGGCAGAGTAATACTCCACTGTATATATGTACCACATCTTTATTCAATTGTATGTTGATGGGCATTTATTTCAGTTGTTTCCATATCTTGGCTATTGTGAATAGTACTGCAGTAATCATAGGTGTGCATATATCTTTTCAAATTAGTGTTTTGTATTTATTTGGGTAAATACCCAGGAGTGAAATTTCTGGGTCGTAAGGTAGTTCTGTTTTTAATTTTTTGAGGAACCTCCATATTGTTTTCCATAATGGCTGCACCAGTTTGCAATCCCACCAACAGTACATGAGGGTTCACTTTTCTCCACATCCTCACCAGCATTTGTAGTTTGTTAATTTATTGATAATGGCCATCTGACAAGTGTGAGGTGATATCTCATTGTGGTTTTTATTTGCATTTTTCTGATGATTAGTGACGTTGAGCATCTTTTCATATGTCTACTGGCCATCTGTATGTCCTCTTTGGAGAAATGTCCATTCAGGTCCAATGTTCATTTTTTAATTGGATTGTTTTGTTTTTTTTGGTGTTGAGTTGTGTGAGGTTTTTTAAAAATAAATTTTGGATATTAACCCCCTTATCAGATGTATCATTCATAAGTATCGTCTCCCATTCGGTAAGAAGTCTTTTCATTGTGTTGTAGGTTTCTTTTGCTGTGCAAAAACTTTTTAGTTTGATGCAGTCCAGTTTGTTTATTTTTTCTTTTGTTTCCCTTACCCAAGGAGATATATCAGTAAAAATATTACTAAGGGTAATGTCTGAGAATTTACTTCCTATGTTTTTCTTTTAGGAGTTTTATGGTTTCGGGTCTTACATTTAAGTCTTTAATCCATTTTGAGTTTATTCTTGTATATGGTGTAAGAAGGTGGTCCAGTTTCTTTTCCTTTTCTTCCTTCCTTCCTTTCTTTGTTTCTGTTTGCATGTATCTGTCCAGTTTTCCCAACACCATTTATTGAATAGATAGTATTTACCACAATGTATATTCTTTCTTCCTTTGTCATTGGTTAAATGACCATATAGACATGGATTTATTTCTGGGCTCTCTGTTCTGTTGCATTGATCTATGTGTCTATTTTTATGCCAATACCATGCTGTTTCGATTACTATGGTCTTGTAGCATAATTTGATATCAGATAGTGTGATATCTCCAACTTTGCTCTTCGTTTTCAGGGTTGCCATGGTTATGTGGGGTCTTTCATGGTTCCGTATAAACTTTAATATTATTTGTTTCAGTTCTGGGGAAAAATGTCATTGGTATTTTGATAGGGATAGCTTTGAATCTATGGATTACTTTGGGTAGTACGAACATTTTAACTATATTAGTTCTTTTTATCCATGAGCATGGTATATTTTTCCATTTATTTGTATCTTCTTTCATTTCTCTGTTCAATGTCTTATAATTTTCTGAGTACAGGTCTTTTACTTCCTTAGTTAAATTTATTCCTTGTATTTTTTTTTTGATGCAAGTGTAAATGGGATTGTTTTCTTAATTTCTCTTTCCGATAGTTTGTTACTGGTATATAAAAATGCAACCAATTTCTGAATATTAATTTTGTATCCTGCTACTTTAATAAATTCATTTATGAGTTCTAATGGTTTTTTTGGTAGAATCTTTAGGGTTCTCTCTGTATACTGTTTTTCCACAAAAATAAGACCTAGCCGTACCATCAGCTTTAATGTGTCTTTTGGAGCAAAAATTAATACAAGTCCCGGTCTTATTTTAATATAATATAAGACCGGGTCTTATATAACATGATATGACATAACATAACATAACATAACACTGGGTCTTATACCGGAAAATTTTATAGGATTTTATTCCTCTACTGTATTCTGAATTTTCTGCTAAGGATCCTCTCTAGCAGTTGAAAAAGAATTTCTCAACCAGTGATTGCCTGCACCGGCTACATTTCTCACTTCAGGTATTGTCCTAACTTCACGCTCCCACCCCAGGCACTTTCTTTTGTATCATGCTCCTTCTTGGTCATAAGGATTAGTTATCAAATTTATGAAAATTCAGTCATTTTTCTGTCTTTTGAGCTTCCTTTGGCCTCATGCAAATAAAACATAGGCTGCTTACTACATAGACCCCTCCAACTACTACATAATAAAATGGTTTAAATTTTTTCAGTGATTAAAATGCTTTCATTAAGTATGTTCTCTTTGGTTTTTTTAATTGTAAACAGTCTAAATATAGTTCCTCAAAATAAAGATTTTTTTGTGTGTTTTGTGCATGTTCTTTGAACTCGCCTATCTAAGGGGAGTGTGGACATGGATAGGGAGCAAGTAGCATAGTGTCCTCAATTTCTAATTTGTCCCTTGGAAGTCTTCATGTTGCCAAGCTTGTTCATCACAATGAATAGTGTCATTCCACTCCCCTCTCAGTTTTTTTGTATATAGTCCTAGACAGTCAAAGCTGGAAGATAATCAGGTATATGTGTATATTTATTTAATTTGCCCAAGGACATGGCTTATCATTTTCAGAGCTTAGACTATTTGTTCAGTGGTTTTTCTACCATACCTCAGTGCTTTGAGTTATTCTCTAGCCTCATAGGAGATGTTTCTTCTGCAATTTAACATTACTAAAGAGAAGCTTTGTCAATAGAGCTGTAAGTGGGTTTGTTTTGTTTTCTTTTTTCATTAGAGCAGGGGTGTCTAAACTTTGTTCAACGTTTTTCACCAAGGACCATATGTGGTAAAATACACAAACACCCGGGCCACTCACTCCAGGTGAAGTACGTATTGCCTCACCTGGTTTATTTATGTAAATTAAATATATTTTTGGAATTTGCTGCGGGCCAATTAAAAATGGATTGTGGGCTGCAGTTGGCCCGCAGGCCGCAGTTTGGACACCCCTGCATTAGAGTCTGCTGTCTATACTTCCAGCGTAAGACTCTGTACCTGTGTTAATGAAGCACTTACCTCATTAATAAGAAGGAGAGAGGAGATAGCTCCTGAGGTGTTTCTCTGGGTAAAAACTAATTACCAGACTGATAGCCCAAATGCCAGGTGCTGATTAAAATTTTCTGTGATCTCTTAGAGAAAAATCTGAGGAATTTGACCAGCCATCAGTTGAAAGAACAAAATTATGTAATATTGTTCCATCAGTTATCAAAGTATTGAAATCTGTAACTAAAATTGTTAATTTGCCAAATCGTCTTTCAATTCTGTTAGCTTTTGCTTCATATACTTTGGAATGCTGTCATTAGGTATATATATATATATATATATGATTTTTATATCTTCCTCTTGTATTGATCCTTTTTATTATAAAATGTCCCTCTTTATCTCTGCTAATAATTTTTGTCTTAAAGCCTGTTTTGTTTTATATTAATATAACCATTCCAGCTTCTGTATAATTATAATGGAACAATAGGTATATACCCAACTTCTGCCAGGCAAACTGGTTACTCTCCTTATAATGCTTTTACTGCATAATTCTTCTTCCCCATAAATGATCTTCTCCCCAACCTTCTATGCAGAAGGATAATTATTTAGGTTGATTTCTTCAGTGAAGCTGGCATTCTATGATCCTCTGAACTTTCATGACTATGGATTCGGTCACTACCACATCCAAGATAGCCAAGAGAAACAGATCTTTTGAATGCTTGAGTCTTTTCCTCTGTCCCTAGGCAGTACAGATGATGCCAATCAAGGGAAGCCCCAGTTCTGGAGTACCAGCACTCTACCTGTATCTTTACTTCCAAGAATGTATAGTGGCTTTTGAATATTTCTCCACTGTTTATGTGAAATTTCTCCATAATTAACACCACCCTTGACTAACCTCCTGAAAATAAGATGTGAATTTCCTTGGATCCCATCTATAACTCCATTTATTTATTTATTTATTTATTTTTCTATCTATCTATCTATCTATCTTTATTCAAGATACTGATGGTCCTTATCACTTCTTCCCATCCTTAACTTACCCTGTTACAGAATACCTGAAGATATTTTGTAGATGGATATTTTTAGAAATATAGGGAAATCATTTCTTTCAAAGGACTTCCAGAGCAATGGCTTTCTACCCCTTGCATACTCCTCTCACTAATTGATGTGACTGAAATCAGTTATTTTCAACCTATCAGATCCGGTATGCTCCTTTATGACAAATATTTTATAAGGCTCACTTTACTCTCCTGAAATGAAATTCATAGATAATCTAACCTACTTATCACATAATTTCTAAAATACAAATATATCCTAATAATATATGAAACAAAAAGGATAATTTATAATGAGATGATATATTTCAATATAAACATGCTTGAGCTTTTGAAAGGTACTATAAAACGTGATAAACTGTTCACATGCTTGTAGCTATTTTATAATTTAATCCATCAAGTTTATTGAGTGCTTACTATATGCCAAGCAATAAGTGCTAAGAAAATAGATAGCAAAGGAAAAAACAGATTAAAAAAAAAAAAAGCTTGTAGTCATGGAGCACACATTCTACTTGAGGGAGATAGATAATAAGCAAGAATATAGGAGGAAGTAAGTGCTAAAGAGAAGAAATAGATAGCCTGAGAGCCCTAATAAAGAAATTGAATTTGTAGTTAAAAATTATCTCACTAAAAAAATTCCAGGCCCAGATGGCTTCACTGGTGAGTTCTAGAGAATACTTAAGGAAGAAATAATACCAGTTCTCCACAAACACTTCCAAAAATTTGAGGCCAGCATTACCCTGCTATCAGAACCAGACAAAGACATTACAAGAAAATTACAGATCAATATCCCTCATGACCAAAGACACAAAAATTATGAACAATATTTTAGCAAATCAAACCCAACAGTATATGAGGGTATGCAACACAACCAAGTGGAATTTTTCTTAGGATTGCAAGTTTAACACTCAAAAATCAATAAATGTAATTCACCATATTAACATAACTCACTGATACAGATAAAGCATTTGACAGAATTCAACATTTTTTTTGATAAAATACAAAAATAGTGAAAAGGAGGGGTGGCCGGATGGCTCAGTTGGTTATAACGCAAGCTCTGAACAACAGCGTTGCTGGTTCGATTCCCACAGAAGCCGGTGAGCTGTGCCCTCCACAACTAGATTGAAAACAACGAGCTGAGCTGCCAGAGGGACAGCTGGATGGCTCAGTTGGTTAGAGTGGGAGCTCTTAACAACAAGGTTGCCAGTTCAATTCCCGCATGGGATGGTGGGTTGCGCCCCCTGCAACTAAGATTGAAAATGGTGGCTGGACTTGGAGCTAGCTGAGCTGCGCCCTCTACAACTAGATTGAAGGACAACGATTTGGAGCTGATGGGCCCTGGAGAAACACACTGTTCCCCAATATTCCCCAATAAATTTTTTTTAAAAATAGTGAAAAGGAGAGACTACTTTCCAACTCATTCTGTGAAGCCAGCATTATCCAGATACCAAAATTAGACAAAGATATTACAAGGAAAGAAAACTACGGACCACCATCTGTCACAAACGTAGATGCAAAAATTCTAAGCAATTTTAGCAAATTAAATTGAACAGCATATTAAAAGGAAAATATACTATGACTAAGTGAGGTTTCTTCCAGGGATGTAGGGTTGATTTAATACTCAGATATCAATAAGTAACCTGCAGTTCCACTTCTAGGTATATACCTATCTTAGTCTGTTTGGACTTCTATAACAGAATACCATAGAGTGGGTGGCTTATAAACAACAGAAATTTATTTCTCACAGTTCCGGAGGCTGGAAAGTTTAAGATCAAGGTGCCAGCACAGTGGGTCCCAGTGAGGGCCCTCTTCCAAGTTGCAGACTGCCAACTTTTCATTGTATTCTCACATGGTGGTAGGGGCAAGGGATCTCTCTGGATCCTCTTTTATGAGGGCACTAATTCCATTTGTGAAGGTGGAGCCCTGCCCCATGACCTAATTGCTTCCCAAAGGCCCCACTTCCTACTACCTTGGGTATTAGATATTAAATATATGAATTTGGGTGGACACATTTAGCCTATAGCAACAGCCAAGAGAATTGAAAACACATGTTGACACAAAAACCTGTACATAGATATTCATAGCAGCATTATTCATAATAACCAAACAGTGGGAAAACCCTAACGTCTATCAGCTGATGAACAAAAATATGGCATACCTATACAATGGAATATTATTTAACAGTAAAAGGAATGAAGTGGGCACTATCAGTGAAGATACAACCCGCAGAAGAAGTGAAAACACAACCCGCAGAAGGGGAGGGACCATTTACAAACCACAAATCTGAAAAAGGCTTAGTATTTAAAATATATAAAGAACTCTTACAATTCAACAACAAAAGCCCTTATTTTAAAATGGGCAAAGGGTTTGAATAGACATTTGTACAAAGAAGATATACAAATGGCAATAAGCACATGAAAAGATGCTCAACATCATTAATCATTAGGTAAATGCAATTGAAAACCACATTGAGATAACACTGCACATCCACTAGAATGGCAATAAGAAGAAGAAGAGGAGGGGGAAGAAGAGGGGGAGGGGGAGGAGGAGGAGAAGGGAGAAGAAGAAGAGGAAGAAGAGGAAGAAGAGAAGGAGGGAGGAGGAAGGAAGAAGGGCAAGGGGGAAGGGGGAAGGAGGAGGAGGAAGAGGAAGAGGAAGAAGAAGTAGAAGAAGTAGTAGTATTGGTGAGGAAGTGGAGAAATTAGAACCCTAATACATCACTGCAGGGATTATAAAATATTACAGCCGCTATGGAAAACAGCTTGGCAGTTTCTCGACACATTAATAGTAGAATTACTATATGAGCAGCAATTCCACTGCTAATTATTTACCCAAAAGAATGGAAAACAAGGACTGAGATACTTGTACATTAGTGTTCTTGGTGCCATAATTCACAATAACCAAAAGGTGGAAACAACTCAAATGTCCATCACCTGTTGAACGGGTAAACAAAATATAGTATATTCATGCAATCTAATATTATTCAGACATAAAAAGGAATGAAGTATTGATACATGTTACAATATGGGTGAACATTAAAAACATGCTAAGTGAAATAAGACAAACACAAAAGGACAGATAATATATGATTCCACTTATTTGAAGTATCTACGTAGAGTAGGCAATTTCATGGAGATACAAAGTGAATAAAGAATACCCTTCGGTGGGGGAGTGAGGAATGGTGAGTTACTGGTTAATGGGTAGAGTTTCTGTTTGAGATGATGAAAAGTTCTGGGCATAGATAATGGAGGTGGTAGCACAACATTGTGAATATATTTAATTGTTTCCTTTAAAATGACTAATTTTGTTATATGAATTCTACCTCAGTTTTTAAAAATATGTTTAAAAGGAAGAAAAAAGGAATGAAGTATTCAATGTTAAAACAAGGATGAACCTTGAAAACATGTTAAGTGAAATACACAAAAAGCCACGTATTGTATGATTCCATTTATATTAATTGTCAAGAATATGCAAATCCGTAGACAAAATAGATTAGTGGTTGCCAGAAAATGGGGAGAGGGGGACAGGCGAGAATTGGGACTGCCTGCTAATAGGTACAGGATCTCTTTTGGGGGGTGATGGAAATGTTCTGGAATAAGTTAATAGCGATGATTACATAACAGTGAGTATACTAAAAACCACTGAATTGTATATTTTAAAATGGTAAATTTTATTTAATGTGAATTATATCTTTTTAAATTTATTGGGGTGACATTATATCTTAATAAAACATTTTTTATAATAATGCAAAGCAAAAGCCAATTAAAATATATGTAAAAAACTTAATCAAGGTAATTCACCACATTTAACAAACCAAAAAAGGAAAACCATGTGATCATCTCACTAGCTTAAGAAAAAGCATTTGACAAAACTCAACATCTAAAAAAAACCAAAAACTCAACATCTATTCTTCATTAAACACACACACACACACACACACACACACAGACTCACTAAACTAGGAATGACTTTTTAATGAACAAATTTAAACTCAGCTTAAAGAAGAGAAAAATTATATTATATAGAGCATGAGAATCCATAAATGCATAATTCATGATTTAGATATTTTAAAGATGCTCAAGGAGTTTTTATAAAGAAGTATAAATGAAGAGGAATATTTCAATATCTAAAAACCCCTTAATTTTAAGCAGAACCTAACCTCAAATGCATAGTGACTGTAAGATTTTACAATCCCACCAGCGATGTATTAGGGTTCTAATTTCTCCACTTCCTCACCAACACTTATATTCCTATTATTATTATTAATATTATTATTATTACCATTCTAGCATGCGTGCACTGTTATCTCAATGTGATTTTCATTTGCATTTACCTAATGACTAATGATGTTGAGCATCTTTTCATGTGCTTATTAGCCATTTGTATATCTTCTTTGTACAAATGTCTGTTCAACAATATTCCATTTAGCAATTTTGTTCCCTGCCTTTGGGGTTAGAGTAGCAAAGGAGTTGAAAGCCCTGTAAGAACAGTGGGCACAAGGAGATGCTGGCCAATTGATGGAATTATATAGTAAGAATGTAATTTTGATTCAGAAGAGTTGCTGACACTAGAGCTTTTTCCTATGAAGAACTGCTCCTAGGATCCAATGGATGATGTGAATGCATTTAGAATCCTGAGTGAAGACTTAATGAGAATGTCTTCTATTTGCTTGGTGTTTGTATGGAATCAGGTTACTGTAGAATGTAGAAAAATGGTTTTGCTCCAGTTTCTAAACAACATGAAAAGCATTGTTCTAATTGAATTTGTTTTGCCATTCTTGCTGCCCCACACAGGTCAAGTTACAAGATGGAACAAAAAAATAAAGCTAGAGGGTAATATGAGGCCTTGATCAAAATGCTATTAATGTTAGGAATGGCATTCTTACTAGCGTATGAAACCTTTAAATAAAGAATGTTGTGTGGGATATGCATTCATCTCCATATTAAAAAGGGCATGTAGGATATAAAATGTCATGGAGTTTAGGAAAGATGTGGATTAAGATCGCCTGAAAATTAGTGTTTTGATTATTATAAGAATTTGATTACAGTTCATGCGATATTTATGCATAGGCATTTTTCTTTAGATCATCCGAGGCTAGGCTCTGCTTAAAATTAGGAGATCTTTAGATATTGCAATAAGGGAACTAGCTATAGTTATAGACGGAACATTAACATAACAACATTTTTGAGTACTTATGGTATGGCACACTGTTCTAAGTGCTATATATATATATATATATTATCTCAAGTATAATTTCAATATATTCTGATGATTTGATTCACTGCACACAGTCTCAGAGAAGTAGCGAGGAAATCTTTTCCTCTTGGAAAAGGATATCTGGGAAATTTTTTTAATGCTTTAACATAAATATGAATACTATTTTGAAGACTCAAAAATAAATATTTGATCACTCAGTATTGTGGTTGATCAAAAATAGTTGTGTACATCTTTTTCCTTTTGAAAAGCAGCTTATTGTTCAGTTTTTATTTTCCCCATTGATGTAGGTTACTGAATGGAATAGGGTAATTTCTGAAATCATTTTACAGTTATATGTTGCCCTTTCCCTGTTCAAATCTGTAACCCAGGTGGTAGTTACTAGCCTATAACATCCATTTTTGCAACATGTGTACCTTGTATGTGTGATGTGCATTTCACATTGTTTCTGCAGAGAACTGCCTAAGGAGTGTGGTATTTTCTTTTTTTTCCAGTCTGCGTTTAAATTTGTGAACCAAAGAGCAGGCAAGCATCTGATCTATGGTTCTGAATAGATTGGTTATCCATCAGCATACAAGACAACTTGTTCTCTAAGTTTTATGCTCCACAGAGTAGTAGGGGGGGAATGAAATTACTATTTTTAAAGCGATTGTTTTACGCATGTTAGATTTTTAAATGAATTTTCCAGACAGATCCTTCCCATTTTATTTTTTTTTTACATAAAATGTTTCTAAAATAGCAAAAGAAAAATAACTCAGTCTTTTAAAATATACACCTAATTCCCTTATAGAGATCCAAGTAAAAGAGTACTGGAAAACTAGATAATGCAAGGGCATCTTTGTAAGTGAATGCCTGGTTTTGGGAAGCCTCATTGTCCTTTAACTGGTTGCTGGCACAGATGGAGAGCAGAGACCATTGCCTGCAGAAGCTAGTGCTGAGAAGGGCCTGTGGCTGCTCTTCAGAGGTTAATACGAGGAAAACCTCTTGATTTGCCAGAGGAGGCTGGGAGGGGAGCAGATGGCCACAAGAAGCACCCTCTCTAACACAAACAAACTGAGTAGCTCTCAGGGTAATGGAGCAGCAGCATTTGTATTCCCAAATAACAATACTGCTCCTCACTTTGCAATCTCTCGCACCCTCACGCAGTGTGTGGGTACCATCTGCTTCTTGTGAACTTATATAGGTGCTGGTCCTGGCCAATTGGGATTACTATTGAATGATATCTCTGGGAAATGTGTTCTTTATAACTTGCTTTCACATGAGTCTGATTATTATGTCTATTTGCATAATTAAGAAACTGAGGCAAAGAGGAATTGAAGGATACTGGGCTTACAACTCAAGCACCCTGACTCCTGAACTCTTTGTATCATAGTATGAGTCCACAGAGCCATTCCAATGCTCTCGTTTAGGCAATACGTAGTTACCCAGCTTTTGAATAAGCCTTTCTGGAAAGGAAATTATTAATAGTTATTTTGAGGATGTCACTCTCACTGTTTCAAATTTTTTGTGTGGCTACTGTTTTGCTAGGTGACAGAAAGAAGGAGTGACTGCTGGTATACTGCTGGTGGCCTTCCAGGAGACAGGAATTAAGTGTGAAGATCTAATTACATGATTCAGTATCATCAAAACCAAGTTTATTCGAGAGAAAGCATTCTCATTGAAAGGAGTTAACCTAGTTTATATATTTCTGTGTGCACACACACACACAACCTACACCCTTAAACTGACTATAAGAAAAATTATTCTTTTTGTGAACCACAGCTCTCCTTTCCTTGTCATTGGCTGAAACTACATTCATTTTCATGCATTAGCACCTGCTCAGGGGTCTGGTGAATCAAAAGAGCAAAGAGCAAAATGGTTTTAATTGCCCAAGCTTTACTAGAGCCTTTCTTGCACTCAGAAACACAAAAGACTTTGAGTGATGTCAGAGGGCTGTACTGAGTGAGAAGTGCT
Source organism: Rhinolophus hipposideros (assembly GCF_964194185.1). Lineage (NCBI taxonomy): Eukaryota > Metazoa > Chordata > Mammalia > Chiroptera > Rhinolophidae > Rhinolophus > Rhinolophus hipposideros. Next base: position 63,859,743 of record NC_138054.1, read on the forward strand.
TTCCTTTAGAACCCTCAGCAGATGATTCCCTCACTGTGCTGAGACGTTGTTTTGTACAAATTGAGTTCATGAGCCCGTCTTCAATCCAACAGTGAGAGCACCACAGAGCACTCGTCAGTTTCAGTTGCCTTGAACAATTGCCCAGGAAACCATCAGAGTTTACTGACTTGTCATTGGTGCATCTTTGTAGAATTGTATTTCCTAATTATTTTTATAAAGTTTTGTGTACATAACTTAAACTGTATAGTCATATTCAATATGTCATAGTAGTTACGAGTACAGGCTCTAGAGCTAGTCTACCTGTGTTCAAATATGAACTATGGAAAATAATCTTGGTGCTTCACTATTATTAGCTTGTGTATAAATTATGGTTAACTGTGCTCACCGTCACAGGAAAATTAATTATTGGCTGATTTCATTTTAATCACAAAATCAGGAATTTTATAAACATGCTTAATTCTCTGTGAATCATGGATATGAATATATAAATTAAAAATTCAGTTTAGTGTTCATTTATTCATTCATCTTTAAACAAACACTTATTAAACCTTTACATGTGCCTGAGATGAAAAAGACATAGCCCCTGCTTTTAAGGAGTTCACTATCTAAAGGGAAAAGAAACATAAAAACTATTATTACCCTGATGTCAAGTGCTATAAGAGAGATATGACTGACCAAAAAAAAAAAAAACTCAGAAAGAAGCATTTAATTCTCCAGAGATTAGGGAAGATTTCCCAGAGTACGTTTCGTTTGAGTCTAGAATTAAGGATGAGGAGATGAGAAGGGCCACACCTGGTATGGAAACTTCATATAGGCATAGAGGCTAAACAAACAGCATAGTCAAATATATGCAGGTAGTTCAGTGTGTTGAGAAGTGGGAAGCATGTAGAAAGAGGCCCCATCATAAGTTTGATCTTTATCCTGTAGTAAGTGAGGAACCATTTGAAAGATTTTAAGCAATTCAGTTCAGCAAACATTTTTATAAATGGTGATTCCAGGCCAGACTCTGTGAGGTACCAAGACTATAAAATGAATAGGTCACAGTTTAGTAGGAATGACATGATTTTATTTCTCTTTTAGAAAGATCATTCTGTTTGTGTTATGGAAGATGAGTAGATGGGATAAGAGTTGGAGGCAGGAAGATTCGTTAATCCAGGCAGAAGATTATTATGATCTTGCGCTGAGGCAGTATTAAGGGAGTTGAAGGGGAGGAGCTAGAATGGAGAGATACCTAAGAGGCAGAATCCACTGGATTTAGTGACCCTCTTGGCTAATGGAGCAGGAGGAGGAAATAGGATGAATACCAGAGTCATAGCTCCTGCCTGCCTCTCCAGCCTTATTACATGCTACTTTAATCCTTTCTATTGGCTTTCTAATTGCTGGTCTTCTTTCTGTTCTTTGAACAGTCTATGTTCCTCTCAGCCTTAGTACCTCTGCATAGGCACCTCAGCACCTCTGCACATGTGATTTTTTTTTCCCTACCAGGAGCCCTGTTTATTTATTCAGTACTCTGTCATTCCCTGTCCTTTCACCTAATGAATTCTTTTCTTTTTTTTTTTTTAAACATTTTATTGGGGAAGGGGAACAGGACTTTATTGAGGAACAGTGTGCACTTCCAGGACTTCTTTCCAAGTCAAGTTGTGGAGGGTGCCGTTCAGCTTCAAGTTGTTGTCCTTTCAGTCTTAGTTGGCGCAGATCAGCTCCAGGTCCAGTTACCGTTGCTAGTTGCAGGGGGCGCAGCCCACCATTCCTTGTGGGAGTCGAACCCGCAACCTTGTGGTTGAGAGGACGTGCTCCAACCAACTGAGCCATCAGGGAGCTCAGCGGCAGCTCAGCTCAAGGTGCCGTGTTCAATCTTAGTTGCAGGGGGCGCTGCCCACCATCCCTTGTGGGAGTCGAGGAATTGAACTGGCAGCCTTGTGGGTGAGAGCCCACTGACCCATGTGGGAATCAAACTGGCAGCTTTCTGCGTTAGGAACATGGAGCTCCAACCGCCTAAGCCACCGGGACGGCCCATGAATTCTTATTTAGTCTATAAAATTCTCAAAATGTTATTTCCTCAAGAAACTCATCTCTTACCACCGGTCCCTAAACTAGATCAGGTCTTCCCTGTTATATACTTTCCTATCATTCTTTACTCCTTCTTAGGACTTCACACAATTAGAATTAAATAATTACCTGTGGACTTAGTTGTTTCCCTAGTTAGAATATAAGTGCCATAAAGTTGGAGTTTATTTGGTCTTTTCACAGATGTATCCTTGGTACTTAACACACACCATATTTCCCCCAAAATAAGACCTAGCCAGACAATCAGCTCTAATGTGTCTTTTGGAGCAAAAATTAATATAAGACCTGGTATTATATTATATTATATTATATTATATTATATTATATTATATTATATTATATTATATATTATACCAGGTCTTATAGTAATATAAGATCGGGTCTTACATTAATTTTTGCTCCAAAAGACGCATTAGAGCTGATTGTCCGGCTAGGTCTTATTTTCAGGGAAACATGGTAGTAGATGTTAAATAATTAGTTGAATGAATGATTTAATCTTGATTTAAGATGTAAAAGAAAAAAAGAGATAGAGAGATTAACATCTGTATGTGTTTGGGCTCTGAATTTCTTATAGTCCCTAAGGGAAAGACATGTGCTGTAACGTTTTGGTTACCAAATTGAATCTGACCGGGGAGACCACATGTTGCATATTCTCTGCCATTTGTCCCTATTAGGATTCCGTTTTTCTATTAATTTGGTAATTGAGAATCTTTGTAGCTGACTGTATGTAAAAAAGGAGTAAAATTGAGTTGGTATGATTTAGCAATGTCCTAATTAAAAATACATATTTTTAAGAAACAATACCAAACATGACTCTCATTTTCCTAAGAAAATGAGGGTGGTGTCTTAGAAACATTATAATGGAAATAAAATGTGATTGTTAGGAGCTTAGACTCTGAAGTCAGACTGCCTAGGTTCCAATCCTAGCTCTGCCACTTAATGGCTCTGTAAACTTAGGCAAGTTAATTTTTCTAAGCTTCAATTTCTTTACCTACAGAAAAAATGGGGACAATAATAGTAGTAAACACAGAACGTCGTGGGGAGGATTAAATGATATAATGCTTGTCGTAGGACTTAGTATCTAGCACATAGTAAGTGCTCAAAAAATGTTAGTAATTAAAAATTATTTATTTTTTATCAAAAGAAGCAATTAGCTGTATTCAGAAAATATATTAATTCGAAGGAAACTTTTAACAGATTTATTTTTCCTAGTTTTCAAAGCCTAACATGTTCCAGAATGTGAACTTATGGTCATTTTAATTTCCATTATCATGATTATAATCATGCAATAAAGTTGGGGCATATTGCATAATTTCTCTGCACCTGTTCCTCATCTGTGAAATTATTATCTCTTAGGTCGTTTATTATTTGATTGTGAGTAAAATCTCTCTCTTATGAACTAGACTATAAGCTCCATAAGCATACATGTTAAAGCTTCTTCATTTAATATCATTTAGTTCAGCAACTGGGGCACCAGGTAGAAAATATGGAGATGATGTTTGGGCTAAGCAATGAAAAACATAGGATTTTCTTACTTGGAGAAGAGAAATTGTATTTATATTTTCCGCAAGTGGAAAACTATCCTTGGTACTTTCTGTTTAGTCCAATTTGGGTCCATGCCATGGATTCCCCAGCCTTGATGCTGGAAAAGAAAATCGTTTAGTAAACAGTTTTAATCATTACCACTTCCCATTTCCTTTTGTGCCACCATTCAGTTTAGAAGGCAGGAGAATCGGAACTCTTTTAAGCCATAAGCTACTTGTAGATTTCTAACAATTTCTTGCTAATCTTGATGTTCTCAGAGCTTTTGCTGCACATTTAAGCATGGTAAGCTCTGTCAAGAACCACCTGCAAAGAACTTGGTTGTTAGGGCTGTGAGGCCATTTCTGCACACTTTTACTTCAGGGTAAAGACTTTTTCCAGATTGTGTGTTCCTTAAGAGCAATACCTGAGTTGCGATGACCCTTGTGTCTTTGGCAGAGCTTACCATGTATATAGAATACACCCAGCAAATAGTTTCTGAATTGATTGACTGAAATGCAAAATGAAAATTTTTAAGTTTCTTACTACAGACTCTCTAAACACACTTTCTTTGTTTCCTTAGGCTTCCATCTCAGTGGCACAGTAACTGAGCCAGCCACTACTTCTGAACCAGCAATGACTTACAAAGTTGCAATCAGTTTTGATCGATGCAAAATCACTTCAGTGACATGTGGCTGTGGGAACAAGGACATATTCTACTGTGCTCATGTGGTAGCGCTCTCACTCTACAGGATCCGTAAACCAGACCAAGTCAAATTGCGTCTTCCTATCTCAGAAACCCTTTTCCAGATGAATAGGGACCAGCTACAGAAGTTTATTCAATATTTAATCACAGCACACCACACTGAAGTTCTTCCTACTGCACAGAAACTAGCAGATGAGATTCTTTCCTCCAACTCAGAAATCAACCAAGTGAACGGTAATTGTACAACATTTTTGTTGTTAAGAATCTACTGTGTTGCTTTATTGTTTAGAGGTTTGCAATTATAATCACTTAACCTTAATTCATTCTATCCAAACAATTATGTATTTAAACTCTTAGTTCATTAAAGTAGTCCAGTTGTCTACCTGAGAAAGGTTTTGGCAAAAAAGTACTGAGAAAATTAGAGTTATACTGATCTAGTTTATGGACTTTATTTGTCCATGCAGTCCCTAATCCCAGGAGCCTGAAATATTTTAGAGTGTGAGAAAGCATGAAATAAATTTTGTTATTCAGTTCTTCTCTGTCTGCCTTATTTCCCTTAGCATAAACTTTCCAGCTCCATCCATGTTGTCATAAATAGTAACATTTCATTCTTTTTTATGGCTGAGTAATATTCCATTGTATATATGTACCACAACTTCTTTATCAATCGTCTGTTGATGGACACTTAGGTTGCTACCATACATTGGCTATTGTAAATAGTCTGCAATGAACATACGAGGAGTACATATATGTATCTTCTCGAACTTGTATTTGGGATTTTTTTGGATAAATACCCAGAAGTGGAATTGCTGGGTCATAATGTAGTTCTGTGTAATTTTTTGAGGAACCTCCAAACCATTTTCTATAGTGATGGCACCAATTTGCAATCCCATCAACAGTGCACGAGGGTTCCCTTTTCCCTTCGTCATTGCCAGCTCTTGTTGTTTGTTGTTTTGTTGATGATGGCCATTCTGACAGGTGTGAGGTGATATCTCATTGTGGTTTTTATTTGCATTGCTCTGATGATTAGTGTCAATTGAGCATCTTTTCATATGTCTACTGGCCATCTGTATGTCCGCTTTGGAGAAATGTCTATTCAGGTCCTCCACCCATTTTTAAATCAGATTGTTAGTTTTTTTAGTGTTGAGTTGTGTGATTTCTTTATAAATCTTGGATATTAACCCCTTATCAGGTATATCATTGGCAAATATCTTTTCCCATTCAGTAGGTTGTCTTTCCTTTTTGTTGATGGTTTCCTTTGCTGTGCAAAAATTTTTTAGTTTGATGTAGTCCCATTTGTTTATTTTTTTTCTCTTGTTTCCCTTGCCGAAGGCAACATATCAGAAAAATTATTACTAAGAGCAATGTCAGAGAGTTTACTGCCTATGTTTTCTACTAGGAGTTTTATGGTTTTGGATCTTACATTTAAGACTAATCCTTTTATTTTAAATTTTTTATTGGGGAACAGTGTATTTCTCCAGGGCTCATCAGATCCAAATCATTGTCCTTCAATCTAGTTGTAGAGGGCACAGCTCAGCTCCAAGTCAGTTGCTGTTTTCAATCTTTAGTTGCAGGGGGCACAGCCCACAATCCCATGGGGGAATTGAACCAGCAACCTTGCTGTTGAGAGCTCACATTCTAACCAACTGAGCCATCCGGCTGCCCCTCTGGAAGCTCAGCAGCTTGTTGTCTTCAATCTAGTTGTGGAGGGCGTAGCTCACTGGCCATGTGGGAATAGAACCAGCAACCCTATTGTTTAGAGCTTGCGCTCTAACCAACTGAGCCATCCAGCTGCCCCAGTCTTTAATCCATTTTGAGTTTATTCTTGTATATGGTATAAGAAGTTGATCTAGTTTCTCTATTTTTTTTTGCATTTTTGGTTTTTTGCATGTCCAGTTTCCCCAACACCATTTATTGAATAGACTGTTGTTACCCCACTGTATATTCTTGCCTCCTTCATCATAGATTAAATGATCATATAGGTGTGGGTTTATTTCTGGTCTCTCTATTCTGTTCCATTGATCTATGTGTATGTTTTTATGCAAGTACCATGCTGTTTTGATTACTATAGTCTTATAGTTTGATATCAGGTATTGTGATACCTCCAACTTTGTTCTTCTTTCTCGAGACTGGTGTGGCTATTCGGGGTCTTTTATGGTTCCATATAAATTTTAGGATTATTGTTTGAGTTGTGTGAAAAATGTTGTTGGTATTTTGATACAGATTGCATTGAATCTATGGATTGCTTTGGGTAGTATGGACATTTTCATGATGTTAACTCTTTAATGATGAGCATGGTATATGCTTCCATTTATTTGTGTCTTCTTCAGTTTCTTTCTTCAGTGTCTTATAATTTTCTGAGTACAAGTCTTTTATCTCTTTGGTTAAATGTATTCTTAGGCTTTTTTTGATGCAATTGTAAGTTGGATTGTTTTCTTAATTTCTATTTCTGATCATTCATATTTTGTATATAGAAATGCAACCAATTTCTGAATATTAATTTTGTATCCTGCTTTACTGAATTCATTTATCAATTCTAATAGTTTTTTATGACAGTCTTTTCTTCCTTTTCAATTTGGATGCCTTTTATTTCTTCTTCTTGTCTGATTGCTGTGGCTAGGATTTCCAATACTAGGTTGAATAAAAGTGATGAAAGTAGACATCCTTGCCTTATTCCTGATCGTAAGGAAAATGCTTTTAGCTTTTCACCATTGAATCTGATATTAGCTGTGGGTTTGTCATATACAACTATGGCCTTTATTATGTTGAGGTGTGTTCTCTCTATTCCCACTTTGCTGAGAGTTCTTATCATAAATAGATCCTGAATTTTGTCAATTGCTTTTTCTGCATCTATTGATATGATCATAAGATTTTATCCTTCATTTTGTTTATGTGGTATTAATTGATTTGCAGATACTGAACCAACTTTGCATCCCAGGAATAAATCCTAGTTGATCATGTTGTATGATCTTTTTAGTGTATTGCTCGATTTGGTTTGTTAATATTTTGTTGAGGATTTTTGGATCTATGTTCTTTAGGGATATCGATCTATAATTTTCTTTTTTTTTGTAATGTCTTAGGTTTTAGGATCAGAGTAATGATGGCTTTGTAAAATGAGGTTGGGAGCCTTCCATTTTCTTGAATTTTTTTGGAATAGCTTAAGAAGGATAGGTGTGAATTATTTTTTGAATGTTTGGTAAAATTCACCTGTGAAGCCATCTGGTTCAGGACTTTTGTTTGTGGGGAGATTTTGCTTACTGATTCGATTTTGTTAGTAGTAATCAGTCTGTTCAGGTTTTCTGTTTCTTCCTGATTCAGTCTTGTTCCAGCCCAGATCTTCTGAGCTTTAGACTCTGTATTCAACAGACTATTCCATATCATAGAGATATCCCAAGATCAACATACCCAAAAGTGAATTTAACTTCTTCCCCAAACTTGCTCAATAAATAGCTCCACCATCATGATAAGAAACCTTATTATCTTCCTAACACCTTTTTCATTCTTATAATCCACATGCATTCCTTTGCAAGACCTGTTAATTTTACCTCCTAAGTATATTTCCTCATTTTCCACCTCTTTATATATTTAGGGTAATACTGCCCTAAATATATAATGGACGGAGGACCTAAATCAAACCACTGTAATCTCCTACCTAGATTGCTACTGTAGCCTTTTAACTGATCTATTTCCATCTCCACTATTGCTCCCTTCTATTCCACTCTCCATGCAGCCATCCAAAGTAACTTATCTATAACTACAGAATTTTTACATATTGCTTTTTGTTTAAAATCTTCCAGTTGGTCTCCTGTTGCTCTTAGGCTAAAATCCAAATTTCATATTGCCTACAAAACCTTGCATGATCTGGCTTTTGCCTATGTTTTCACATGATATTCCCTCTCCTTGGAATGCTCTTCCTATCCTCACCCCCTTAATATAGAGATACTTAATTACCACAATAATTTATGACTCCATGTCTTTTTCAACAAAAAATACACACAGTGTTTCCTCTGCTCTCTGCCATGTTAGCTTCTGTTCATTCCTCAGGTGTCCACTTAAATGTCACTTTCTCAGAGAAAACTTCGTTGACCTGTCTTTCTTTCCACATAAATAAGTACATGTGTTAACATCCCTTTCCCCGGCTAGTCTATCAGCTCTACAAGGACAAAGGACTTTATCTGCTTTGTTTATTGCTATATATGTCCAGTCTTTGTCATAGGCCCTGGCACATAGCAGTTTCTCAATAAATATTGGTTGAATAAGTGACAATGTCTTAGAAAATCCTTCTTGGGGCCTTTTGCCAGTTCATGCTCTCTCAGATGACTTTGATTCCTTCAACAGTTACACCAATTCCTTGTACTTTGCTGCCTGGATGCCTCAAATATTGACTTACTCCTTTCTTGCTACAACAACCCATTTTGGCAGCTCAGTTTCTCATTTCCTGACCTCATTGTACACCAGCAAGCATTTACACAGTTTACCTTCCTTTCTTTCCTATGAAATAAACGAACCCTTTTGAAGTTTTAGGTGAAATTTTACTCTCAGTAACTCTCCAGGTTTTGCCTCGTCCTTGCCCTATCCCAGCAGTTTTCTAGTCTGCACTCTAGGTGTTTATAAACTGTGCCTTATTTTTTCTACAGCTGCTGCCACTACCATCACTGGGGCCCAGAACATTCTCCAGTTTTCTCCATACCTTTTCACATCCTTAGAGGGGATGTCATTGCACACTTCCAGCCAGTTGCTTAGAGCCAGCTCCCCTGGTAGACTGGGCCCTGCTCCTACTTTTTAATCTCCTAATTGAACCACCCAGGGGTCAGAATTGGTAGTCAGACAATCTCTGTTCCTTGCTTTTGGAACATCAGTGCTGCTATTTCCTCGTCCTTATGCTTAACAACAGGGTTCTCAGAGGACTAGTCCTTGGTTTATAGCTAGTTTATCTCATTTTATCTCTCTCTCTAGAGCTACTAAAAACTAGAATCATTACAGGTGAGACTGTCTTCTGCATTTTTAGCATAAATCCCAAGTGATAATTCTGTGTGTTAACATTTGAGAATCATTTACTAGTGAGAGAACTCTATTTTTCTCACCATGTGATGCATTATTCTGACTAATCCTATACAGGTATACCTCGGAGATATTTCAGGTTCAGGTCCATACCACGGCAGTAAAGAAACCATCACAACAGAGAAAGTCACATGAAGCTTTTGGTTTCCCAGTGCATATAAAAGTTATGTTTACACTGTACTGTAGTCTATTAAGTGTATAATAGCATTATGCCTTAAGAAAACCAATGTACATACCTTAATTTTTAAAAAATACTTTTTTACTAAGAAATGCTAACCATCATCTGAGCACATTGGAAAGATGGCTCTGATAGACTTGCTTGGCACAGGGTTGCCACGAACCTTCAATTTGTAAAAAACACAATATCTGTGAAGCACAATAAAGCAAAGTGCAATAAAGCGAGGTGTGCCTGTATTCTGTGTAGTAGCATAGGCCCCAAAAAATGATTTGGCGATCTTCACACACACCACCCAGCTTACATTCAAGGACCTGAAACCAGCTGATGGATCACAGAAATATGAGGCTAGGGGCCAAAGTATAGCCTTGTAGTAAAGAACACAGACTTTCGAGAAAGACCAACATGTAGATCCTGGCTCATATATTTTCCATCTGTTACATTACTTACCTGTATAAGCTTTTGTGTTTTTTTTTTTCATTTTAAAATGAGAATAATAATACCACCTCATAGAGTTTTTACAAGAGTTCACTGAAAGGTACTCAACAGATATTCATTGAGTACCTACTATGTGCCAAGCACTGTTCTACACATTGCAAATATATGAGCAAACAAAACAGTTTGTGTCCTCAAGGAGCATACATTCAAGTGGGGATATGTATACACATAAAAAGTGCTTAGACTCTGGCATGTAGAAAGCACTCTATGAATGGTTGTTATTAACAAATATTTAAGGATAAGGAGGAGTATATTTGTTTTGCTTTGCCACTGTCAGGATACAAAAGAAGCATAGGATATATTATTTGCCCACCTGGAGCTTAAATCTAGATGGTAATGAGACATATATTTGTTCATTCTATAAATATTAACTCTGGTATAATGAGCAAGGCACTGTGAGGTACAAAAATTAATCCCCACTTAAAAAATTTCAATTTAGTTGGAAATATATTAGAAATGCAAATTTCAATGTAAAACAAAATGCGACAGGTTTAAGAGAAGTAATAATAAAGTTTCTCAGAAGAGTGTCACTCTCTTTATATGCATATGAGCATAAGATAGACATACTTTGACAGGTGGCAATGGGGTATATGGCTAATTCAGTGAGGAGGTAAAAGAGGCCCCCTCCTGCCAAATGAACTAAGCAGTACACAACCCTTCGCAGCATTAGCCTCTCTGTGTACTTATTCTATGGTTTCCGTTTCTCACTGTGGCCCTGACTCAAGAGCTCAGACAATATTGGCAATGAAAAGGGTTTTTGGCCAAGGAACCAGCTGTGGGGAGAGGGAGGGAAGTAAAGAGAAAAGCATAACTAAAGTCATAAGGAGATGATATCGACTTCTGGGAACACGAAGTTTCTAGCCGAAGCATAGTGTAAGTATAGGGAAGACAGGAATAGAAATGAAAGATCGGGCCTGAGCACGGAGGGCCCTGAATACCTAGCTAAGGTATTTGGACTTCAATTAGTAAGAATCTGAATCATCACTGATGACTTTTGATCAGGAGGGTGATATGATCAGAACTACTATGTTTAGAATAATACATTTGAAGAAAAGTAGCATATAGTAGATACAGTAGTCCTCCGTTATCAACAGTTCCACCTTCTGCGATTGCAGTCATCCACAGTCAACCACAGTCTGACAACACTAATTTGAAAATTCCAGAAATGAACCATTTACAAGTTTTAAATTGCACACCATTCTGAAGTCGCACTCTGTTCCACTCCATCCTGCTTCATCCCGCCCAGGGCACGAATCATCCCATTGTCCAGTGTACCCACTACCCACCCATTAGTCACTTAGTAGCTGTCTCAGTTATCAGAGCAACTGTCCTGGTATCGCAGTGCTTGTGTTCAAGTAACCCTGATTTTACTTAATAATGGCCCCAAAGCGCAAGAGTAGTGATGCTGGCAATTCGGATATGCCAAAGAGAAGCTCTGTCTTTGAGAAAGTGAGAGAAGATTCAGTTTTCATTCCACAAACATTTGCTGGGTGTCTGTCACATTACCAGGCCTGGGCTATAGGTGATTTAGCCATGGATTCAACTTAGAATTCAACTGTGAGCAAGGAGCTGACAGGCTGCTAGGGAAGAGGGATGTGTGAGTAACAAAAACTGTGTTTGAAATGGTGACATTGAGGTGAACTGAGATGATGAAAGATATTTTGAGTATAAATTTATAAAATTATATCACCCTGTATGCATCTCTGTCTGTGCTTTGGGGGGCAAGTTTCTAGAATTTATAAGTGTTGACTACAATTTTATAGTGAACTTTAAAAACAGAATTTTTATTTTCGGAGAAAGTACTTTTTATTTTAAAATAATATGTGTACCTTAAGGCTTATTTGAACTTCATTGAAAGGTAGAAAGAAGAAAAACATTAATATCACCTTCCTAAGAAAAAAAATCACTGTTTTCATGTTTGTGTATTTCCTTCCAGGCTTTTTCCCCACTAGAGTGGTATATGTTGATCTTGGAAGAGGATACAACTGAAATTTAAGTGAACATGAAACTAGTATTAGATCTTTTACATTTATTTTGGACCACACAGTTGACAAAGCCTGGATTAAGGCAGAATACCTTTTTTGGGTTTTGTTTTGTTTTGTTTTGTTAATTTTTTTGAGAATTTTTATGAGTTTATTTGAGCCCAACTGATGACATATGCTAGGGAGCAAAAATTCAAATGCTGTCTGTTTTTTAATTTTTTAAATTTAGGTATAGTTGATATATAATATTAGTTATGTTGGTTTCAGGTGTACAATATAGTGGTTTGACATTTTTTATACCTTACAATTTGATCACCCCACTAATTCCAGTAATCATCTGTCACTGTGCAAACTTATCACAATATTATTTACTATATTCCTCTTCACCTTTTGGACCCATCTACCCACCCCCTCCACTCTGGCAACCATCCCTCTCGTCTCTATGAGTCTGTTTTTTATTTTGTTTTGTTTGTTTTTAGATTCCACATATAAGTGAAACCATACAGTATTTGTCCTTCTCTGTCTGACTTATTTCACTTAGCATAATACCCTTTAGGTCCATCCATGTTGTCTCAAATGGCAAGATTTCCTTCTTTTTTACTGCTGCGTAATATGCGTGTTCCAGTGTGTGTGTGTGTGTGTGTGTGTGTGTGTGTGTGTGTGTGTGTGTGTGTGGTGTGTGTTTGTGTACCCCATCTTATCCATTCATCAACTGATGGATTTCTAGGTTGCTTCCATGTCTTGGCTATTGTAAATAATGCTACGATATACATAGGAGTGCATATATCTTTTCAAATTAGTATTTAAATTTTCTTCAGATAAACACCCAGTGATAGAATTGCTTGGTCATACGGTAGATGGATTTTTAGTTTTTTGAGGAATCTCCATACTGTTTTCCATAGTGGCTATATTAATTTGCATTCCCACCAACAGTGCATGAGGATTCTCTTTTCTCCACAGCCTCACCAACACATTATTTGTTGACTTCCTGATAATAGCCATTCTGACTAGTGTGAGATGGTATCTCATTGTGGTTTTGCTTTGCATTTCCCTGATGATTAGTGATGTTGAGCATCTTTTCATATGTCTGTTGGCCATCTGTATGTCTCTTTGGAGAAATGTCTTTTCATGTCTTCTGCCCATTTTTTAACCAGATTGTTTATTTTTCGGTTATTGAGTTGTATGAGTTTCTTATATATTTTGGTTCCAACCCCTTATGTTATTATCAGTTGTGAATATATTTTCCCATTTAGTAGGTTGTCTTTTTGTTTTGTTGATGGTTTCCTTCACTATGCAGAAGCTTTTGAGTTTGATGAAGTCCCATTTGTTTATTTTTGCTTTTGTTTCCCTTGCTCAAGGGGATCTATCCAAAAGATATTACTCAGACTGATGTCACATAGTTTACTACCTATATTTTCTTATAGGAGTTTTATGGTTTCAGGCCTTAAATTTAAGTCTTTAGTCCATTTTGAGTTTATTTTTGTATATGGTGTAAGAGAGTGGTCCTGTTTCATTATTTTGCATGTACCTATCCAGTTTTCCCAACACCACTTGTTGAAGAGATGGTCATTACTCCATTGTGTATTCTTACCTCCTCTGTCATAGATTAGTTGACCCTAGAAGCAAGGGTTTATTTCCAGGCTCTCTATTCTGTTCCACTGAACTGTGTGTCTGTTTTAGTGCCTGTACTAAACTGTTTTGATTATTATAGCTTTGTAGGATAGTTGGAAATCAGGGAGCATGATACCTCCAACTTTATACTTCTTTCTCAAGATTGCTTTGGAGATTTGTCATCTTTTGTTGTTCTATATAAATTTTAGGATTATTTGTTCTAATTCTGAGAAGAATGTAATTGGTATTTTGATGGAATTGCATTGAATCTGGAGATTGCTTTGGGTAGTATCGTGATTTTAATTATATTAATCCTTCCAATCCATGACCACAGTATATTCTTCCATTTATTTGTGTCCTCTTCAGTTTCATTCTTTAGTGTCTAATAGTTGTCAGAGTACAGGTATTTTATACCTTGGTTAAATTTATTCCTAGATATTTTATTATTTTTTTTATTAGTTTCAGTTGCACAAGACAAGGTAATACTTAGACGTTCATCATTTATATCCCTCACACTGTGAACCCTCCTCCCCCATCCCCCCTTCCACTATCCCTCCGACATTGCACCGAGCCATCACATTATATATATAAAATTATAGTTGGCATTCATTATTGTTCAGCTTCAGGTGTACAGTACTGATCATTATTAGTGTATAGGAACGTAACAGATTTCTGTATATTAATTTTGTATCCTGCTAGTTTACTGAATTCTTTTTTTTTCTTTTTTTATTAAATTTATTGGGGTGACAATTGTTAGTAAATTTACATAGATTTCAGGTGTACAATTCTGTATTACATCGTCTATAAATCCCACTGTGTGTTCACCACCCAGAGTCAGTTCTCCTTCCATCACCATCTGAATTCTTTTATTAATTCTATTAATATTTTGGTGGATTCTTTAGGGTTTTCTGTATATATAGAAACTTTTCCTTTCTTTTCCTTTCTCATGTCCTTTCTCCTTTCTCATGTCATCTGCAAATGTTTTTGAATATACTCACAAAGTGCCCTCCTACAGAATGTGTACCATACGAACTCAAGGGATTCATTTCACTGTGCCCATTCCTCACAGGTGCCCCTGACCCCACTGCTGGGGCCAGCATTGATGATGAGAACTGTTGGCATTTGGATGAAGAACAGGTGAAAGAACAAGTGAAGCTCTTTCTCTCCCAAGGTGGATACTATGGATCTGGAAAGCAACTCAATTCAATGTTTGCCAAGGTGAGATAGGAAAAGGTTGTGTTTTGTTTTGTTTTACTTTGTTAAGTAAACTGGGCTCACCACACTTTGGGCTTCATGCGTTCTAGCCAGCTCACTTGACGTAGCTGTACTAAATACTTGAAAATTAATGGAAGAGGCTGATCAGAGCAGACCTGAGCAGGTTGCATCCAGGGAGCCCTACTAACTCACCCTGGTAGTTATCTTCCTTCTGCTCCATTGTCTAAATGAGTTAGCGTCGTTGAGAAGTTTTAGTAATGAAGATTTGAATCCAAGCCTGCCCAATGAGGTCTTAAAGAGATCTTTGGTACTGGGGGCTCTCACAACAGGCTTGCTGCTGCTGCTTCTTTTTTTTTCTCTCAACATATTTAGTAAAATATAATTTACATGCCATAAACTTCACCCTTTTTAAAGTGTACAATTCAGTGGTTTTTAGTATATTCAGATATGTACAGTCGTCACCACAGTCAACTTTAGAACATTTGCCTCACCTTAAAAAGAAACCCCATATCCTTTAGCTATCATTCCCATTCCCTCATCTTCCCCCTCCGCCAGCTCTAAGCAACCACTAATCTACTTTCTGTCTCTATAGATTTCCCTATTCTGGACTTTCATAAGAATGGAATAATATATAATAGTATGTAGTCTTTTGTGACTGGCTTCTTTCACTTAGCATAATATTTTCAAGGGCCATCGTGTTTTAGTATGTACCAGTACTTCATTCCTTTTTATGCGGTATCCATACGTAATAGTCCCTTGTATGGATACCCCACACTTGTTTATCCATTTGTCTGTTGATGGACATTTGGATTGTTTCCACCTTCCGGCTGTTATAAATAATGCTGCTATAAACTTCCTTATACAAGTTTCTGTGTGGATATATGTTTTCATTTTTCTCTAGGAGATTGATGGGTCATGTGATAGCTCTATTTTTTTATTAGTTTCAGGTGTACAAAGCAACATAATGATTAGACATTTACACCCCTTACGAAGTAATAACCTCACCAGGTCTACTATCTGATACCATACATAGCTATTCCAATACCATTGACTATATATATTCCCTATGCTGTACTTTACATCCCATGACTATATATATATATTTTTTAATTATAGTTGACATTCAATATTATATTAATTTCAAGCATGCAGCACAGTGGTTAGGCATTTATATAATATATGAAGTGGTTCTCCCAATAAGTGTAGTACCCATCTGACACCATACATAGTTTTTACATTATTGACTATATTCTCCATACTGTATTTTACATCCCCATGACTATTTTGGGACTACCAATTTGTACTTCTTAATCTCTTCATCTTTCTCACCCATCCCCCAAACCCCCCTGATCTAGCAACTATCAGTTTGTTCTCTGTATCTATGAGTCTTTTTCTGTTTTGTTTGTTAATTTATTCTGTTCTTTAGATTCCACATATAGTGAAATCATATGGTATTTGTCTTTCTCAGTCTGACTTATTTCACTTAGCATAATATCCTCTAGGTCCATCCATGTTGTTGCAAATGGTAAGATTGCATTCTTTTTTATGGCAGAGTAATACTCCATTGTATATATGTACTACAATGATAACTTTATGTTTAGTTGTTTTAGGAACTGCCAAACTGATTTCCAAAATGGTTGCATCATTTTACATTCCCACCAATAGTGTATGAGGGTTCTGATTTCTCTGTGTCCTTGTCAACACTTGTTGTTATCTGGTTTTTTGATCCTAGCCATTCTAGTGAGTGTGAAGTGGTATCTCATTGTGTACAGCAAGCTTTCTTGGTACATGCAGAGCAGTTGCTTACAGGACAAGAGGCCTTCTTTTTGGCTCTTTGGAAACTCTGTGTTTAGATACTTCATTTTCTCCTCCCCTTCTTTTCCTTTTTCCTACTTTTTTATGATGTGCAGTCACCAATCCCTTGCCCTTCCTATGTGTCAGGTTCGAGAGATGCTGCGGATGAGAGATTCCAATGGAGCCAGGATGCTGACGCTAATAACTGAGCAGTTTATGGCTGACCCACGACTCACACTCTGGAGGCAACAAGGAACAAGCATGACAGATAAGTGCAGGCAGCTCTGGGATGAGCTAGGTAAGTCCCCATATCTCAGAGAAGTGCTATGTCTGTCCTACCAGCTTGCTCCCTGGCAACAGTGTTAGTGAACACTTGCCATCAGTCATTACATAGATCTTGCTGAATGAACTTTAGCGCAGCTGGTGGAAGGTTTCGACCCTACAGAGGTCACCCAGAGTAATTCTGAACTCACCTGTGTTGCTTCCATGGCATTGTGCTTTGTTATTGACATCAGCATTCTGTTCCAGATGATACCACATAGAAGCCTTTACTGAGAGAAATCTCTTCCCGTGACTTCTGTTGCATGGCACTAGCCTGGCTCTCCAAATACTTATCAGCCTTATTTTTCCTCGCTTTCCCTGGGCCTGTTATTCTTTTTCACTCCTAGGCAGACCTCTTAGACATAGGACAGATTCCAAGACTTGGGCCTTGAACGTCTTTTCTTCTTACTCTATACTCCCTTGAGAACTTTTTTTTTTTTAATACAGTTTCAGAGCTTACCTCTGTGGTGATCTAAGCCTCATCTTCTTTCCATTTATCTGACTTCCAGTCCCATATTAGAGCTACCCTTTGGCCATTTCACTGAAAATCCCTTGGTCACACTAAGCTTGAGACATCTAAAGATTAACTCAGGCCTCTTACGAATGAATGAATGAACGAACGAAAAAACGAATGAACAAACGAATGAACGGCGGGGTGAGAGTTCCCCTGACTCTGATATTGGCACCACCATTCCTTACTCTACAAAACTTATTGTCAAGCACTCATTTTTATTTTATGCCCTACATCTAGTCATCAACTTTATTTGATTCCCCAATCTTCAAAATGCAAGTTAGTACCCATTCTCACTTTTATTTCCCATCACCACTGATCTTGTTGAGGGCCTTGGGACTTTTAGGTTAAATTAGAACTGTGGCCTCCCAAATGGCCTTACTGTTGTACATTCTTCTTATCAAGGCCATATTCTTTGGTCATGATTTCTTTTTATCATTCCCCTGCTCCAAGGCCAGTTTTGTAGTGCTAACATTCAGTTCCTCTCCATGTTGTCCGAATCTTCCCCCAAACTCACCATCCAATCATGGCCCCACTTTTGGGTTATACTGAAAAAGTTCTATATGGTATATTCTAAAAGTTCTAATGCAGCTCCTTGGTACTTCCCCCATCCCAGAAAGCAACAACAAACTTTCCACTCATACAAAATAGCATAATAAAAAAACTGCAGCTTAGGTTTTTAGTGAGTTCTTCCGGACCTAAGCCCCTGAAGCATATATTTTATAGTCTTTTATAGTGCAGAAAGCCTTGGGTGGTAAGGTTTAATGACTCTGGGACTGCACTTGGTTACTTTGGGGGTGGTAAGTGTGAGGTTTTGGTTTGGTTGCTGAGGCTTTTTGATATCACCTGGAGCACTAATGGCTTTAGAACTTACATTAATAATGAATAGCTACATTATTATTATGTGCTAGTCTCCCTGTTAAAGATTGTACTCACATTGTTTCATTTAATTCTCACAACAACCCTATGAGGTCATTGTGTGTTTATTGCAAAGAAACAGAGATAGCTCTGGTTACTTCTGGATACAGAATAAAATAAAGAGTTATAGAAAACTTTCTCCGCCTTGACACAATCACACTTTCTGAAGTATGAGAATGTGGCACTATGAGTCTATAGCTACTGGTACAACCGGTTGTGACCAGGGTCACATGACACAATGTATGGAAACTTAGAAACTGCTTCTAGACTCTTTCCTCAGAAGGGATTATACGCATCGACTCCCTTCCAGGTTAAGACACTGGCATCTCTATATTTTTAGTATAGAAAACTGAGCTCAGAAAAGTTAAGTATTTCGTTCATAGTCAGACACTAATAAATGGTGGCTCTAATGCTGGAACCCCAATCTGTCTGACTTCAAATCAAACATCCTTCTGCAATATCTCCCTCAATTCTCTCTTGTTATACACTTTGTTTTCCAAAGTGCATGTTTCCTAAGAATTTGCAATTAGCCTTCTTCAGAGTCTATTCTATGTGAGACCTGAACCTCTTGGAGTAATTTCTGTGACAATCATGGGATTGTGCTGTGGATTTGGGCTTGGTCTTTGGGGCAGAGGTAGGTGAGAGGAAAGTAAGCAGAGCTGGCTCTCAGTGCTTTTAAAACACCATATACTTACGTTCATATCTGAGAAATTGCTTTATCAATCTTCCAAGAAATTCTCAGCATTCTGTAAAGACAGTGTTTCTCAAACTTCTCTAAAGCACCTGGAATACTTGTTAAAACAAATTAATGGGTCCTATCCCCAAAGTTTCCAATTCAGTAAGTTGGAGTGGGGCCTGATCATTTGCATTTCTAACAAATTCCCAAGGGATGTTGATGTTGCTGTCCCAGATACCACATTTTGAAAACCACTGCACTAAGGGAAGTCTTATGGGTTTAGACACCACAGCACAGTGCATTCATGCTTCTCCCAAGTACTCTGAGGGTTCCTTGCTGGTCACAAGGCCAGCTTACCTAGGGAGGGCCTAGGCAGGATTTGTAAGAACTTTTTTAACCCTGTCTCCCTCCCATCTATCACCCCAATAAATCTAGTACCCATCTGACACTGTACATAGTTATTACAATATTATTGACAATATTATTATCTCTAATGCTTCATACTATGTATATGTATAACAACCAATTTGTTATACTATATATAACAACCAATTTGTACTTCTTAATCCCTTCCCCTTTTTCACCCACCCTGAAACACCCTTCCATCTGGCAACCATCAAAATGTTCTCTGTATCTATGAGTTTTTTTCTGTTTTATTTGTTTGTTTTGTTCTTTAGACTCCACATATAAGTGAAATCATATTGCATCTGTCTTTGTCTGGCATACCCCACTTAGCACAATACCATCTAGGTTCATCCATGCCACTGCAGATGGCAGGAACCCATTCCCTTCCATGGCCAAGCAATATTCCATTGTATATATATACCACCTCGTCTTTATCCACTCATCCATTGAAGGACACCCAGGTTGCCTCCACATCTTGTCCATTATAAACAATGCTGCCATGAATGTATGGAAGCACATGTCCCCTTGAAGTAACATTTTGGGTTCCTTCAGATAAATACTCAGAAGTGGGATTACTGGGTCCTTATTTGTCTCTTGTTATAGCGTTTATTTTAAAGTCTATTTTGTCTAGCATAAAGTTGCTACCCCAGTTATTTTTCTTTTTCTCATTTCCATTTTCAGAAATATCTTGTTCCAATCCCTTTATTCTCAGCCTGTGTGTGTCTTTTGATCTGAGATGAGTCTCTTGTATGCAGTATATGCAAGGGTTTTGTTTTCTTATCCATTCAGCCACCCTATCTTTTGATTGGAGCATTTAATCCGTTTACATTGAAAGTAATTGTTGATAGATACGTAGTTACAACCATTTTATTATTCATATTTTTGGGGGTTTTATTCTTATTTTATTTTTTTTTTTGGCTTAAAGAAGTCCCTCTCAAATTCCTTGTAATTCTGGTTTGGTGTTGATGAACTCCTTTAGCTTTTTCTTGTCTGGGAAGCTCTTTATCTGCCCTTCGATTCTAAATGATAGCCTTGCTGGGTAGGGTAATCTTGGTTGTAAGTCCTTGCTTTTCATCACTTTGAGTATTTCCTGCCACTCCCTTCTAGCCTGGAAAATTTCTGTTGAGAAATCAGTTGAGAGTCTTATGGGAGCTCCCTTGTAGATATCTAACTACTTTTCTGTTTGTTTTTAACTTTTGGCATTTTAGTTATGATGTGTCTTGGTGTGGGCCTCTTTAGGTTTACCTCATTTGGGATTCTGCACTTCCTGGGCTTGTATGTTTATTTCCTTTGCCAGGTTAGGGAAGTTTTCCGTTATTATTTCATCAAATAAGTTTTCAATTCCTTGCTCTCCTCTTCTCCTTCTGGTACCCCTATTATGTGAATGTTGTTACACTTGATGTTGCCCAGAAGCCCCTTAAACTATCCTCATTTTGGAGGAGGGGGATTTTTTTTTTTTTTTTTTTTTTTTGCTGTTCTGATTGGGTGGTTTTTGCTACCTTCTCTTCTAAATCACTGATTTAATCTTCTGCTTCATCTAATCTACTGTTGATTCTCTCTAATGTATTTTTAATTTCAGTTATTTTATTGTTTATTTTTAACTGGTTCTTTTTTATGTTTTCTATCTCCATTTTTATGCTTCGTATCTCTTTGTTGATGTTGATGTTCTCCCTAAGATCATTGAGCATCCTTATAACCAGTGTTTGGAACTCTGCGTCTGGTAGATTGCTTGTCTCCATTTTATTTAGTTCTTTTTCTGGAGCTTTGTTCTATTCTTTTATTGAGACGTGTTTTTTTTTGTCTCCCCATTTTGGCTGCCTCCCTATGTTTTTTTCTATGTATTAGGTAGGGCTACTATGCCTTCTGGTTTTGATAGAGTGGCTTTATGTAGTAGGTGAGTTGTGGGGCTCAATGGCACAGTCATCCTGGTCACCTAAGCTGGGTATTCCAGGTGTGTCCCTTGTGTGGGTTGCGTGTGCTCTCCTATTGTAGTTGAGTCTTGGTTGTTTACACAACAGTAAGAGGAATTGATCCTCAGGCTGATTGGTTGTGAGGACTACATTGGAGGAGCTGTTGTGCAGGGGCTGACCCTACAGAGCAGGATTTGCTTTAGCAGGGCTTTGGTGCCTGCTCAGTCTGCCCTTTGGTATGTCGTCCTTGGAGGCAGCCGGGTGATGCTGTGGCTTGGTCCAAAGCTGGCCATTGGGTGTGCCTCTTGGGAGGGGAACTGCTGTAGACCAAATTCAGCTGCACCTTGTGCCCTTCCCACGGCCACCTGACATGAGCCACAAAGCAATCTGCAGATGGCCACCACCCACACTGTGCTTGGTGGTGTCTTGAGAGGCCAAGCTGAGAACTGAGACCAGCTTTCACTAGTGCCAAGCTCAGGGCTGCTCAGCCAGAGGTACAGAACATGCTGAAGCCAGATGCTGCTTGCTTGGGTTTTGTGAACCTTTGAGAGATTTTAGGGAAGTCTGCAACATGAACCAAAGTAGGCTGTTTATACGAAAAAGCCACTGGAAGTGGCTTAGATGAGCCCAAAAGTTGGGTGGGACAGGATCTCAGGAAATCAGGGCAAACAGAGTTAGCCAGGTTGATGGAGACTCAGATATGGCGGCTGCTTGTGTCTGCATGCCAGGTGGGTGGAGGGCTCAACAAAGAAACAAAGGCTTCTGACAGCTCCTCTGTCCAGGGGAAAGCTACCCTCTCACCCAGCCCTCACCCTGCAGCCAGATAATTCAGTTCCTCTACATATGTCCCTGGCGCTTTTCGAGCTGTTGCACCAGCACTGGAGCTCAGAGTGAGTGAGTTCATCAGTGAGTAAAGCCATGCAGAAGCTCTTTAAGAGAAGTGTCTGGGAGTGCAGCTTTCCTATTCTCACTCAGCCACAATGTCTGCTGGTTTTCACAGCCAGAAGTCATGGGACTTCTCTCCTCAGCACTGAAACCCTGGGCTGGGGAGCCTGGTGTGAGGATGCAACCCCTCTCTCCTCCCTGAAGGACTTCTGCCGCCAAGATATTTATCCCAATTTTGAATGGTCACACACAGGTGTGGGACCAGCCTGTTCCACATTTCCACCCCTCCTACCAGTCTTGAGGTGGCTTCTTCTGTATGTCTTTACTTGTAGGACTTTTATTCAGCTAGACTTCAGGTGATTCTCAATGATGGTTGTTCTTAGTTTAGTTGTAATTTTGACATGGTCCTGAGGGGAGGTAAGCACAGCGTTTACCTGCTCTGCCATCTTGTCTGGATCCCTAATTATGTAAATTTTTAACTTCCCTAGTAGCTACTTTTGGTTAGAGTTTTTGACACTTTTTTTTAAGTTGGATACTGGGAACACATATGTGGAATATGTGATACTTTGCTACAGTGACAGAAAAGATGCAAGAATGTGATAGTTTCAAGGCATCACAGTTGATCAGCAGTATCAAAATCCGAGTCCAAATAAACCATTTTCCCTGGAAAACCAAAATACTAAAATTCTACTATGTGCCAAGTAGTATGTTAGGTCCTTTACAAATGTTATCTCATTTAACACTCACAATATTCCTACAACATAGGTGTTTCTATTACCTCAGTTTTACAGTTGAGGGATTTGAAGCTTAGAAATCCACAGTCAGCTACCCCCAAATTGAAACCCTTTTGGAACAACTCCCTTCTGACCCCTGTCCTTGCACTTCCTCTATGCTGCTCTCATACCCTGAACATATCTTTATCTTGACATTTATATTCAAATGGCATTCTGTTTATCTGTCTCCCCCCACTAGACAGCTCCTGAAGGGTAGGAATGGTGTCTTATTCTCCAGTACAGGACTTTGAACATGGAAAGCTCTCAATAAGTGTTTGTTGTACTGTAGATTCAAGCTCCAAATTCAAGCCCTAATCTGTCTTGTTCATCATCATAGGCACATATCCAGATATCAAATAGTTACTCTGCTTTAAGGAAGCTTTGGGAAGGAAAAATAAGCCAGTTCTGAAAACTTTAGCAGAGTTGGTTTTTTATATTGAGAAATACTGATGTTTTGGGAACTTTTCCTACCAATTAAAAATGGAAGAAAAGAGTAAGCTGAAACATTAAGACTCACATATACATCAAAGAACAGTTATGAAGAATATGGGTTGTTTTATTTTTCAGGGGCCTTATGGGTATGCATCATTTTAAATCCTCATTGCAAACTAGAGGAAAAATCCTCTTGGCTGCAGCAACTGCAGAAGTGGAGCGACCTGGATGTCTGTCCCCTGGAGGATGGGAACTATGGGCATGAGCTGCCCAACATCACCAACGCACTTCCTCAGAGTACCAATCACAGCCCAGGTGAGCAGATATCCTTTTAGGGTCTTTATGCCTATAACTCCAAAATGTCCAGGGTAAAGCCCTGGAACACAGGTGGCTGGACAACCATTTAGCTATCGGAATTGTTATCCTAAATAAGAAAAGCCAGTTTTCTTGTTTGTCTTGAAATACCAAACTTTAAATAAGGGTAAGTTTTTCTTTGACATTGGGGATGCTGTTCTTTTCCACATCTAGTGTCCTGATAGTGCCCAGCATAAATTCCTGAGCCCTCTGCATGAATCTTCTTTACCCTTCAAGTTCTTCATGATTAATGGATCTTGGCCTCATTTGAAATTGGTTTTAGCTTAGAAGACCTACCTCAAGGGAAGGATTGAAAGCCTGCAGAAAACAGCTTTAAAAAGTGTCCTGAATTGCTTATCGGCCTTTTGGCTAAGATCAAGTGTAAAAAGTGTCCTGAAAATTGCCTTTTTTACTTTTCTGTTGTCGTCAAATGTTCATAAAGCAGATAACTAGAAGGGGTCATGCTCCCATGTTATAGGCAGGACTCTTGCCTCATTTTAAGACAAATACAGTACAGTAATACTGCACCCTCTATACTTTGAGTCCACTGGCCTACTGACATCACTGGACATCAGCATTCACATCAGTTTTAGTTCATTAACTCAGGCTATTTGATGTTGGCGACTGATTGTTCTTTGGCCCACTGGGAATCTTTATTGGTAGGAAATTTTTTCAGACATTGATTTTAAATGTGGTCCCTTTATTTTAGGTGATAAATCTGTTGATATATTTAATCTCAAAAAGGAAATCCTTTAAATCATTGTTCTTGCTCGGTATTCACCTACCGTACCATTATTGATTATCAGTGTATTTATGGCAACTAAGGTAATGAAAGATGAAAAGCCTGCAATTTTGCCACTTCTTTAACTTACCCTATACTGTCATTCATCTAACCTCCAAAATACAGGAAGCCATCTTTTTAGTATTGGCTTTGGATTGGCATAGAGAGAGTCAAATGCATATAAACACATGCCTCCAGTCTGACAGTATCTTCCTTGTCATAATATATTAGTTATTCATTGTTACTTGTTCTCATTTGAGTATGTTACTTCCTCTGCAGTCTTCTCAAGTTGTGGCTGATTTATCTCTCACATCTCTTACCATTGGACCTGATAGAGAAGTAGGCATCCTGCTTATTCTTCATTGCCATTTCTACATCATTATCCTTCAATCCTTCCTAAAATATCCCTTAGCTTTAAAGTTTACACCATCAAAATATCTTGTCTACTATCCTCCTAGTTTTGGTCATTTGTAGACCGCTGGGTCAATCCCCCAAATTCCTTGAAGATTTTTGGCTGTTAGTTCACAACACTATTCTTTGTCACTACTTCTGTCATAATTCTTGATGATTTCAGTAGTCACATAGATGATCCTTCCGGTATTCTAGCCTATCAGTTCTTTGATCTCCTCTTTTTTCATAGTCTCATCTTCCAAAATAATTTAGCCATATAATCCCAACATCCTACCCTAAACCTTGTCATTACCAATGACTTTCTTCATAATCTCAATTTAAAGCAGCTCTAATTACCACCACCTGTCGTTACGGGCTTATTTTCTTTAGTATCCAAATTCCAGTAATTCTTTGACCCACTAGGAATTTTGATCCTGTGTTTTCATTCTCTTTTTTTTTTTTTTTTTTTTTTTTTTTGCTTTTCCTTTTATTAGCATTTATTTGATGTTGAATTTACTCCCGGGCCATAAGTTTTTGTTTCTTCAGTTTCTTCTGGGAGATCTTCTTCTTCTGAGCAACCTCCTCTTCCGGTTTCGGAACAATCTGCTCTTTTTCAGTGAGGATCATCTCGATGTGGCAGGGGGAGCTCATGTACGGGTTAATGCGCCCGTGAGCTCGGTAAGTTCTGCGCCGCATCTTGGGAGCTTTGTTCACCTGGATGTGCTCAATGACCAGCGAATCCACATCTAAGCCCTTAAGTTCAGCATTACTCTCTGCATTTTTAAGCATGTGCAGCAAAAATTCTGCACTCTTTTTGGGCCAACGACCCTGCGTCCAACCCCACTGTTTGGCCTGGGCACATCTCCCAACTCCACCATTGTAACGACGGAATGGCACACATTGTTTTTGTAACGTGACATCCTTTAAATACTTGGTGGCTTTTCGGATATGCATCCCCTTGATGGCCTGGGCAGTTTCACGAGTGTTCTTAAAATGAACCCGTAGATTGGAACCTCTCGATTTGCAGGATTTTGTGGGGTTCTCCGGGTCCAGCGAATAGCGAACCATTTTGAGAGGTCACCTCAGGCCGCTTTCGGGAAGAGCTTCATTCTCTTGATAGCCCATTTTCCTCCTTATCCAGGTTAGATTCCTTACTGCGTCATTGTAATCACTCCCTTGCATACACACTCAACTCCTTCTTTGCCTTTGTTTCTCTCATGTAGCAAATCCTTACTGTTGGTAGTTGAGTCTAATTCTCAGATTACTTGGTGACACAACTGCACAGCAGAAATGATGAACAGAAACACTACCATGATAACTGGTCTTATTTTAAGTTTATGACCACTAACCTCAAGTGGATCCACCGCATTTCCCTAGTCTATCCCTAGTCCCCACTGTGTAGACATCCGCCACATTTCCCTAGTCTATGCCTTGTTTCACTCTTCTAAATTACTATTTCCCACCATCTTTTCCCTAAAACTTTCTATTACTGTATTCCTCTCTTTCCTCACTTTCAGCTGATAACCTTGGTTGCTATTCACTGAGAATATATTAATAGAAGCAACAGAAGAGAATTTCCAAAATTATATCACACCATCTGCCTATCTCTGCCCACCTACTGTGCTGCTTCCACTGTTTTTGTTTGTTCTTCTATCTAAGTTCAAGCCTTCCACTTATTCTTGAGATCCTATTCCTTCTCTTTTATCAGGGTATCACTCCAGGAATTCTCTCCTCTCTCTCCAGCCTCACAATTTTTTATGGATTATTTCTGTGAGTATATAAGCCATTGTTTTATCTCTCATCCCAAAACAAAACAAAAAAAAAACCTTGTGGCCTCCCATGCCTCTCTGGCTACCACCTTGTTTTTTGAGGTAGTGAAAATAAGTGATAGATTTAAGGAAAGTAATTCAAAAAATAGTATATATTTACCATCTCCACTTCTGCTCTTATTCTCCCTTGAACTCACTCCAGTTAAGTTTTCCTCCCCGTCCCTACTAAAACAGTTCTTGTACTGGTCACTAATGCTAACGATTGCTAAATCTACTGGTTGAGTCAGTCATAATCTTATTTGACCTATAAGTGGTATTTTTCACAGTTGATCACTCCTTGAAACTCCTTTTCTTATCTTATTTCCAAGACACTACTTTCTCGGTTCTCCTCTTATTTCATTAGTCCTTCTTCTCATTCTTTCTTACTGTCCCAACCTAAAATGCAAGAGTGCCCAGGGCTCATTCATCAAACCACTTCTCTTTATATACTTATTCCATTGGTGATTGCATTGTTTAATAATCATCTATATACTAACAACTCCCAAGTTTATACTTCCTGCCTGGAGTTTTCCTCTCAATTCCAAACTTGTATGTTCAACTGCCTCTTCAATATCTCCACTTAGATATTAATAGGCATCTCAGTAGAATTTCTTACCCCTCAAGCCCCAGCCAAACCTGCTCTTCCTTCAGTTTTCCCTTCAATATATGGCAAGTCTTGAAAACCGTGGAGTCATTTTTGCTTTTTCCCCTTCTCTCTCACCCCAGATTTAATCCATGAGCAAATCCTATTGCCTTTACTTTCAGAAATATCCAGAGTCCATCTACTCTAATCAGCTTCACTGCCTATTACTCTGTCCAAGTTACCATCATCTTGCAAAAATTATTGCAGTGGCCTCCTAACTGCTCCTCCTGCTTCTGCCCTTTCACCTCATAGTCTGTTCTCAACAGTGCTGCCACTTATCCTTGTAAAATGCAAGTCACACCATATACCTTCAACAGCTCAAAGCCCTCCAGTGGCTTTTCATCTTACTCAGAAAGCCAAAGTCATCTTTCACTCATGGCCTACAAGGCCCTCATGATCTGGCTCCCTATTATTTCTCTGACCTCATCTCCTATGATTGCCCTGCTTGCTCATTCCATTCCAAGTACACTGGCCTCGTTGCTGCCCTCAAACACTCCAGATATGTTCCCACTTCAGGATCTTAGCAGTTGGGCTTCCTTTTTTCTGGAATGGTCTTCCCTTAGTTATGTCTAAGTCTTGTCCTTCGGTTCCTTCAGGTCTCTGTTCAAATGTTACCTTATTAGAGACCATTCCAAATCCAACATTTATCCCCACTCAACAAGTTTGCTTTTCTCCCTGTTTCTGCTCTAGTCTTTTCTATAGCACTCACAACTATCTGATATATCTGATACATTATATATTTATTTAACTATCTCTCCCCATTTGAAAATAAAGGTTCCTGAAGGCAGGCACTTTATATATTTTCAGCACCTGCCATGTAGTAGGCCCTCATTATTTGCTAACTTAATGAATTACAAAACATATTGGGAGCCTAATCCCCACTGAGGGCTGAGCCAACCCACACTGGACTCTCAGTTCAACAAGAGAGGAGCTTAGACTGCAGTCAGTAGAAGGGTCACTGTGTTTTATATTCTGAAGAGATGACCAGATTCCAATGACTTTTGTGTAGTGGATGACTATGTTCATTTCTTTCACGTTCAGTCTGAATCTTCTGACTTTTTTGCATTGGCCTCCCAGTTTTTTTGCATAGGCTCAGTAGATGCACACCTCATTTGGGCACTTCTGGAAACATCTGTATAATACTTCAGTTCTTAATCCCAAATAGTTTTAACTGTCCTTTATTTGGCAGGGAGTCAGTTAAATAATATTTTATGTTTTTTTTATATTTCCTTAAACGTCATTTCCATGACGTTTAAGGAAATTATAGTCTAAACTATATCTACAGTTTAGACAGTGTATCTTACATTTGGTCTCCCTACATACTGCTCTTAAGAATTGAGCCTGTTTTGTCTGCAATTTTGGTTTCCCTGAAGCCTTTTTCCTGAAGAGATGTGGCATGGTAAGACTCTAATGAGAAAACAAGTTAATTAGTCTTTTGTCAGCACCGTTTTTCTTATTGGTGAACAAGACTGTATAAGCCTGCAAATATCAGTGTGATAAAGATACCAGAATACAGAGAGCTTCAGCTCTTTTTCAGCTTTTAATATGAATTTCGTGGAACTCCTCACTCTGCTAAGGGTCATGCTATAAATGAGACAGGTTATAGATTGACCAGGGAAATTACCTAGCTACTTCTCTCTTCCTCTGACTTCTATAGAAGCAGTTTGTATCCTCATAATTGAGCAGCGGGACACCACTGTTCCTCCTCTCTTCATGTGACTGTGGATCCTACGAGAAATTGATCTTCTGTAAGAAGTGAGAAGGCAGCTATAGATCTCTGTAAAAAGTTCTTTCCATAAAGGCACACACACACTGAAAGTTATCCAATAAGCAGGTAACACAACAGACACCCAGACAGATGGCAGAGTGACTGCTCTCACTAACCACATACTATTCTTCTGCCCACCCTCCCACCCTGAAGAAGACAAGAGTTAGAGGTTCAGATTACCCATCATTGAACTGCTGCATTTCTTTGTTTTCCCAGATACCTTATCCAGACCAAGACGAACAGTGTTTACTAGAGCCATTGAGGGCCGTGAATTGCATTGGCAAGACAGCCACCTACAGCGAATAATTAGCAGCGATAAATATATAGCTCCTGCCTGTCAGCGGGAAAGTGAGAGACTACTCTTTAATTCCCAAGGCCAGCCACTGTGGCTTGGTAAGTTCCTCCCCTCTACTCTAAGACTTCCAGAACCCAATCTCGCCTCGTGGCAGGGATGAGCCATCTGCGTAGGTAACAGCAGTACAACAATTTGAATAGTCACCTTACAGATCTTTTGGGGCTTTGACTCAGGCCTGAGTATTTATGTGAAGCCTGAGCCTTTTGTGTTTGTACTCAGTTCAGGTGCAGTGACCTCAAATAGAGGAATTTATATTCTGTTTCCTCAATTTGGGGAAGGGAAAGGAGTTAACAAATTTCCAAGAGTACTAACAAAACTATCAGACATCAGTTCACAAGCTATTTTAGTTAACAGTTACTGAGCAACTTTATAATTTACTCTGAAATTATGTTTTGCTAAAAAGACACTACATTTGAGGGGCAGCTAGATGGCTCAGTTGGTTAGAGTGTGAGCTCTGAACAGGGTTGCCGGTTCGATTCCCACATGGGCCAGTGAGCTGCGCCCTCCGCAACTGGATTGAAGACAACAAGTTGCCACTGAGCTTCCGGAGGCGTGGCTGGATGGCTCAGTTGGTTAGAGCATGAGCTCTCAACAGCAAGGTTGCCGATTCAATTCCCACATGGGCTGCGCCCCCTATAACCAAAGATTGAAAACGGTGACTGGACTTGGAGCTGAGTTTCGCCCTCACAACTAGATTGAAGGACAACTACTTGGAGCTGATGGGCCCTGGAGAGACACACTGCCCCCAATATTCCCCAATAAAATTTATATTTAAAAAAATGTGTATTGTAAACCTAGGGACAACCGTTAAAAATAATAATAATAATAAATAAAATAAAAAGACACTACTTTTGAAACTTAAATTACCCTGTGCTAGTAGCTAGGGCACAATCTACATTTGTCACCAAACTTCTTCCCACACTTCCTTTCTTCCTTCGTCATAATAGAATAAAGCTGGTCCATTGTCAATTTAAACCATCCTCTGGCCTTCTGTCATTTTACTCTTGCCTTTATTACAGGAATAGACTTTCAAAATAGACATTACAAAATGGACATTCTTTTTAAAAGTATTCATTTTCTGAGTCTTACAATAATAATATACATTTTTATTATCTGTTTCCAACTCTCTACCTCCATCCTTCACCCCATATGTTTGTCTTTCTCAAGATCGTGCTGATTCTGGATATGTCCCTGTCATTCTCTTAAAAGCCTTGGCCAAACTCACTCTGGGTCATTACCTGAAGTTCCCTTTGATCATCTTTCCTCTTCTCTGGTCCGACACTTCTAAAACATAAATTTAGCAAGCTTATGAAAAAACATGCACAGCATAAATAACAAATGAAAATCAAAACAACACTGAATTCCCATTTTTTATTGTCAAGTGGTCACGGATTTTAAAAATAAAGAGTTTTTGGCGTGGGAGAAGTTTCATGGAGATAACTAATCTCATAACTAGTATTAGTGGTAGGAATATAAATACTTACAGCCTTTTTGAAGGGTATTTCAGCAATACTTATCAAAAGCCTTTAAAATACATTGATGGGACTGTAAATTGGTACAACCACTATGAAAAACAGTATGGAGGTTCCTCAAAAAATAAAAAATAGAACTACCTTATGACCCAGCAATTCCACTTTTGGACATTTATCCGAAGAAATCCAAAACACGAATTCAAAAAGATATATGCACCCCTCTGTGCATTGCAGCACTATTTACAATAGCCAAGATATGGAAACAACCAAAGTGCCCATCAATAGATGATTGGATAAAGAAATTAAGGTATACATATACAATGGAATATTACTCAGCCATAAAAAAGAATGAAATCTTACCATTTCCAACAACATGGATGGACCTAGAAGGTATTATGCTGAGTGAAATAAGTCAGAAAGACATAACCCTTTGATTTCATATATATGTGGAATCTAAAGAACAATATAATAAATGAACAAACAAAACAGAAACAGATTCATAGATACAGAGAGCAAACTGATGGTTGCCAGATGGGAGGGGATTGGAGGACTGGGTGAAAAAGGTGAAGAAAAGGTGAAGTACAATTGGTAGTTACAAAATAGTCACAGGATGTAAAGTACAGCATAGGTAATATAGTCAATAATATTGTAATAACTATATATGGTGCCAGGTGAGTTCTTATTGGGGGAATCACTTTGTAAATTATATAAATGTCTAACCACTATGCTGTGCACCTGAAACTAATATAAAATCATATTGAATGTCAAGTGTAATTGAAAATAAATTTGTTTTAAAGCCTTTAAAATACATTCATACCCTTTAATCCAGGAATTCTTCATCTGTGAATTTATCCTGAGCTATAATTAACTAAAAATATGCATAAAACTAGAGGGTCTATTAGAGGTTGGTTATAAATAGTGTGCAGGTGAGGAAAATTGGAAACAATCTAATGTCCAACAATAGAGGATTGATTGACTCAGTGGATAGTACACACGTTCAGTGGAATAATGTGTAATCGTTTTTGATATTATAGAAGTACATTTAATGACATGAAAAAATATTTACATTGTG
Source organism: Rhinolophus hipposideros (assembly GCF_964194185.1). Taxonomy (NCBI): domain Eukaryota; kingdom Metazoa; phylum Chordata; class Mammalia; order Chiroptera; family Rhinolophidae; genus Rhinolophus; species Rhinolophus hipposideros. The sequence goes on from NC_138054.1 coordinate 63,891,847, forward strand.
TGTAGAAAAACCTAGTTACAAAACAATAATTATGTCATCCTACCGTAATTAAAATTGAATAGAAAAGCCTGAATATATATACACGAAAGTGGAAATAATGGTTATCTCTGATTTTTATTTTATATTTTGCTTATCTGTGTTTTGAAATTTTTTGCAATTCTATAATTTTTAATCTTGTCTGTAAAAGAAATCACAAAATAAACCATAAATCTCATTATAATCACTTGCCCATTTATAAGCCTTTGGTAGTGCTCCATTATTCCTAAGTTAAATTCAGACTCCTTAGTATGGCATTCAAAGCTCTTTACAGTCTAGATTCTACCTTTCAAGGCTATTTGTAGCCACATAACCTAGCTCCACACAGAACTATCTGTCATACTCTGAAGATGCTGTATAGAATACTTTTTGTGCTTTTACTTAATATTTCTTTGCTTATATGTTCCCTTTGCCAGGAATGCCTTTCTCTGTTTATACACCTTTTAAAATCGTACTTATTCTACAAAGGACAGCTCAAATATTATTTTCTCTCTGTATATATTTCTATTGTGTCATTCTTGTTTTATAATGATCTGTTTATGTATCATTTCTGAGCTCTTTGAGGGAAGTGACCATTTCTTATTCATCTTTGTACATTTGTTTGCCTGCATACTACCTAGCACATAATTAATAGGTTCTCAGGAAATGTATGATTAATAAATGAATGAGGCCTCTTCGTTTAGGCGGTTAGTTGCTATCTCCACTGGGTTCCCGTAGTATATGCTCACATTTTATTATCCTTGTTGTGTATCCCTTTCTATACCATACCACTATGCTGAGGCTTCAAAGTAGCTCTTTGAAGGTAAAGCCTGTGACTTATTCAACTTTATAATCCTCAAAGGATAAAGTACGGTTACTGGTACACAGTAGATGTCAGGTTGAATTTGAGGAACTGAACAAAACACAAACTGCCTTTCTGAAGCATGAATTTTCCTGATTTAAAAATTTAACTCAACCAAAATATTTTCTTCTCATGTGGCAGAGCATGTGCCTACAGCCTGTGCTCGGGTTGATGCCCTACGTTCCCATGGTTATCCAAAAGAGGCCCTTAGACTCACGGTGGCCATTATCAATACTCTGAGGTTGCAGCAGCAACGACAGCTGGAAATCTACAAGCATCAGAAGAAAGGTACAATGATTAGGGACCATCTTAACTCCTTAGGCCGAGGCTGATGAGGAACCTCAGGGGCCACAAGTTGTAGTTCTTAATGTTCATTATGTTTCATGGTATGATGGGGGTAAGGGATTCCAGGTCATTCTACCTGCTATGTGAAATACTTCCCTTTACCTCTGGAGGGGTTTTTTTGCCTGTAAAATGGGAATGATAAAGCCAGCATATCTCCTTCAGAGGGTGGTTGGAAGACCCACTAAGATCTGATATAAGAAAACCCTTTTAAATTGTAAAGCTGTATCGCCATATGTGCGTGGCCAGCAGGGAGCCTAAATGCAGACCACAAGTCCTTGCAGCTGGCTGATAAGCTTGTGACCAGTCCTATCAACCTGAGGCAAGAAAATGAGGGAAGTTTTCTTTGTCTCAGGGCCAAGTCCTGAAGGAGACTCAGGCCTGGACAGAGAGCAATATGTTTTTATCACTCTCTAAAATTTTGACCTGCTTGTTTCCAGAACTGTTGCATAGAGGAACCACAACCATCACAAACTTGGAAGGCTGGGTGGGCCACCCCCTGGATCCCATTGGCTGCCTGTTTCTTACTTTGACTGAGGCCTGCCGCCTGAATGATGACAGCTATCTGGAAGTGTCAGGTATAGGGGTCAGCCTGAGGCAAGCCAGAACTGGCCTTGTAGCCCTCTCCTTTCTGCAAGATCTGTTCTACGCCTCCTCTGCAGCCTTTTTTTTTTTTCTTATCCAAACTGGACCTCCCCTGAGAGCCTTCCTTAGGCTTCCTTTCTTTCCCACCTTTCTTTCCTGTCCTGTAGACTAGCCCTGTCCTACTCTCCCATTTTACCTTGCCACCTTCCTTTGCTTCTCTCACTTCTCATGAATGCTTAAAGAGTTTGATCCAAGGGAAATAAGAAGGGGTAGAGGGATGTCAGGAGTCAGAGGCCAAGTCCTCAGAGTAGTCTGGCAGTGGAAAAGAACTTCCATCAAGAGTGTGTTATCCCTTGCAATCGTATAGTACTCTCATGTTTCCTTTGAACTTTCTTTCTCAAGATGGTTTTGTACCAATTTTACAAATGAGAAATAAAAGGGAAATAATTTAGTAGAGTTTCAAAGTACCAAGGACTAGAGACAGAATTGATTCTTCTCTCCTTTATGCCATCACTATATCGTATACATACATTTATTATAGTATTTAGCACACTGCATTACAATTTGTTTACAAGTGAGTATGTCTTTCTAGGCTGTCAGCTCCTTGAAAGCAGAAATTATGACTGATTCATCTTTGTGATCCTAGCACTCAGTGCAATACCTCCCATTTAATAGTTTTCCATAAATACTTACCAGATGGATGAGAGGGAAAAAGAAAGAAACCAAAACTCTGACTTTTAAATCTGTGCTCTTCTTCTGAAACTTTGAACCCAAAGGTGGAGCATGTAAAGTAATAATACCATAGAGGTTGCAAATGTTATCAAAGTAATAGATTAACTGGGTGGATTTGGATTTCTCTGGGTAGAGATACAAGGGGTGGTCCCAATCCAAGCTAGGGCTGCCCTTATCTTCCATCTGACCCCCTGAAAGGGAATCACCATCTTTGGTCTGTTTCATCTGAACAGTGACACTTGCATCTGGAAAGCCTGAGGTTGCATTTGGGGTATATTCACCACTGACATACACTTAGCTTCTTCCATACACTTAGCTCCTTCCATACACCAGGCCCTGGAGATATACCAGGGCAGTAAGATAAGGTCTCTTCCCTTTAAGGTGCTTACACTCTAGTGAAAGAGACAGACACAAAAACAGATAATCATGGTATTATATAATGTGCTAGCAAAAGATTAGTATAAGATTTTATACTTCGCCAACTGGTGCAGCCAGTTCATGTATTAAGAAGGAGCTAGGAATCTTTGTGGCTCTGTGTAACCTTTTTTCAGTATATTTTCTTTATTATTCTGGGCTTCTGACTCAGTTTCCCTGTGATAGCTGTTGACCAAGCTGTATCACAGAGTGGGAGGGAGAGAGGAGCAGATTAATCCATGGGGCCTGACCTAAGGAATTTGGTGACTTGTTGCCCTCAGATATGAATGAAAGCAGACCTGTGTACCAGCATGTACCCGTGGCTGCAGGCTGCCCAAATAGCAGTGAGTCCTACCTGTCATTAGCCCTGGAAGTTGCTCTGATGGGAATGGGTCAACAGAGGGTGATGCCTGAAGGTCTCTATGCACAGGACAAGGTGTGCCGTAATGAGGAGCAGCTCCTGAGTCAACTCCAGGAGCTGCAGCTGGACGATGAATTAGTGCAAACACTGCAGAAACAGTGCATCTTACTACTGGAAGGTAAGTAGAGAAGGGTCTATTGTTACATTATCTTTGGCCTATGACTCTGGGTTCCTCTCTATAATAGAGCACAGGTACAGAAACATTTTTGTCATTAAAGTGTACTGAAGGTTCCCATGGCTAGCAAACATGTGGGATCCTCGGGCTCAAGTCTAGCTTGGCAAATAGAAGCATACAAATAAATAACTGACTGGCTTACGTTCTTCCTGCAGGAGGCCCCTTCAGTGGTCTGGGAGAAGTCATTCACCGAGAGAGTGTTCCCATGCATACCTTTGCCAAGTATTTGTTCTCAGCTCTACTGCCTCATGATCCACACCTGTCCTATAAATTGGCCTTACGTGCCATGAGGTGGGTAGCTCTTTCCCAGCCCAGTTGTTCCCACCAAAGCAGAAGTCCTCAATGCTTTTTTCTTTGTTTATCTCACTTTCATCACTTTCCCTCTTTGTCTATTCTATTGGACCTGCCACCAAGCTTCCCTAAAGTAGCTCAGACATTTTCATAGGATCTAGAATTCCTATCTGGGATGCTTTGCTGGTAACTGACGTGGCTCCCTGGTTGTACTCTTGGTGGGTCATCTGAGGAAGCCTCTGAATTTTTAATAGATGTGGAGCACCCAAGACCTGAGTCTCCCTCTTCTGGGGCCAGTAAGGCAGCCTGAGAAGGGATTTGAGCCCTTCCATAGCTCAACTGAGTCATGGGTCCCAGGAACAGGTAACCAGATGCATCGGGGGAGGTAGAAAAATAAGTCTTTCTATACCAAGACTTGAGAACAGTGAGCTATGGGCATGTTTTTCCTAGCTAGAATAGGATCCTTGGTTCAGGCAGATGGACCTCAAGGATGCAGCAGACCAACAGAAAGATTTTGGTTAGACCAGGGGCTAAGAGAGCTCCTCACCTCAACCAGAAAAGAACTGCTGAGGATTCCTTGGCATAGATTCCGTATACTTTTAAAAATAATCTTGTGACTCTTGAACTGCCTTTCAAATCCATTTGTAGTAAGGACTATTCAGCTTGAGTTCTACAAGTACCCAGGCATTCATCTAATATAGAGTACAGCACCCTACGTTTTAAAATCTTCAAAGTTGTTAGTTAACCTTTTCCTGCCCATTTACTCCCCTACAAATAAGCTTCTCTAAGATGGCTCAGAATGGCAAGGGTCTGGATAGTAGCTGATGACTCTCCCTGGGTCTTCTAGGTTACCTGTTCTAGAAAACTCAACTTCTGCAGGCGACACTTCCCACCCTCACCATATGGTGTCTGTGGTGCCCAGCCGTTATCCTCGCTGGTTCACGCTTGGACACTTGGAATCACAGCAGTGTGAACTGGCCTCCACCATGCTGACTGCTGCCAAAGGTGAGCATAGATAGACCGTAGGCTCCAGCACCCCCACTGTGCCGGCCCAGTCATGGCCCTGTCAAGGGCTTGGCCTGCAGTCTCTTGAATAAGAGAAGCTATTCGTCCATCCTCCCTTGACCCCTTAGACTGATAGGAATCCTCACTTTGATTGCTGCCATGAGAATGAGCAACTGGGTCCAGTCCAGAGTTTTGCCCTAGTTACTAATTATAGGATCCTGAGTACATAGAATGAGATCATCTTTAAGGTGACTTCTAAATCTACCCTTCCATATGATAAAGTCACTTCACCTTTCCAAGCCTCAGGTTCAAAATCTAAAAAATGGGGATCATGTCAATGACCTGTCAGCCTTCCAGGGCCATTGGAAGATCCAGTTGAGGTGATGACTAACATATGGGTACAAATCCCTTTACAGATACGAGAATTTGTGATTTTTCTAGGGCCCTGGTCAAAATATAGGCAGCTCAGAATGACTGTCAGCCTTTCAAGCTCACATACTCCCTGTTAGCTGTGGAGGTTTCACCACAAAGAGTAATGAAAATAAGCCCCTGAGAAGCTATGATAAAATAGTAGCTCCCATGAACTGTGAGTATTTTTCTGATACTGGAAACTACATGGTTTTTTTAAAGCATTTTTTTTATTAAAAATAACCTTATGTTGTATCTTTTTATTGCCCAGAAAGTGCATTTTCATTGTAGAAAAAGTAAAACACACAGATAAATCAATTAAAAAATGATAAATAAACCAATAGAAAGATTGAACAAAATATATAATCAGGCAGTTCACAGAAAAATTAAAAAGATACAAATGATTTTTAAACAATTAAAATGCCTGGCTTCACTTGAGAAATACAAATTGAAATTACCCTGAAGTAACATTTCTCACCAATCTTATTGGTAAAAAAATCAATACATTTGATAATAGGCATTCATGTCAGTAGTGCAGGTGGCAGTGGCCTGGCATGAAACGTCAGATTCCGAGCAGGATGAGGATGACTGCAGATCCAAGATGCTCAATGAACCTCAAGCACAAGAAATGTGAAAAAAAACATACCAAGGTGCATCATAAACAAATTGCTTAAAACTAGTGATAAAAGAGAAACTCTTATTTAAAAGCAACCATAGGAAAAAAAGACACATTACATACAAAGGACAAAAGATAAGGATGAAGGTTTTTCATTAAAAGCAGTGTAGGCCAGAGGACAGTGGAGAAAAAGCACTTGAAAGTACTTTTTTAAAAACTGTCAACCTAGAATCCTATACCAGTAAACACAGTGCAATAATATTCTGCCATAAGAAAAGATTAAATAATGCCATTTGTGACAACATGGATAGATCTTGAGGTTATTATGCTAAGCGAAATGAGTCAGGCAGAAAAAGTTGAGAACCATATGATTTCACTGGTAAGTGGAATATAGAACTGAAAGCAACAAAGGATCAAGACAAACAAATAAAAACACATTGACATAGACAATAGACAACAGTTTAGTGGTTAACAGAGAGTTACGGGGGTTGGTAGATGAGGGTCAACAGGATCAAATATATGGTGATGGAAGGAAAACTGACCCTGGGTGGTGAACACACAATGTAATATATAGATGATGTCTTACAGAATTGTACACTCGAAACCTATGTAACTTTACTAACCATTGTCACCCCAATAAACTAATTTTTTTAAAAAGTATCTTTCAAAAACAAAGGTGAAATGAAAAATTTTTTCACAAAACCACAATTGAATTAGAAATCAATAATGAAAAGTTATACGGAAAATTCACCAAAATTTTGGAAATTAAATCACACACTTCCATGTAACTTACCAAACAAAGTGAACGATACCACAAGAAAATTAGAAAATATTTTAAACTGAATGAAAATGAAAGCACAACATAGCAAAATTTGTGGAATGCAGCTAAAACTTACATAGAAGGAAAATTTTAGCACTAAATGCCTTTATTTGAAAAGTAAGGTTTCAAATCAGTGATCCCAGCTTCCACCTTAAGAAACCAAAAAAAGAAAGAGAGAGAGAGAGCAAATGCAACCGAAAGTAAGCAGAAGAAAGGAAATAATAAAGATCAGAGCATAAAGCAATGTAATAGAATATAGAAAAACAGGAGAGAAAATCAATGAAACCAAAAGCAGTTTTTTTGAAAAGAAAAATCAAATTGAAATCTCTGTCCACATGATCAAGAAATAAAGAGAGAAGCCAAAAATTAACAATATCAAGAATGAGAAAGGTGACATCACAACAAATTCTAAAGACATTAAAATGATAATAAGGTAATATTGTGAACAATTTTATGCCAATAAGTTCAATAACATAAACTAAATGGATTAATTCCTTGAAAGACACAACCTGCCAAAGCTCACTCAAGAATAAATTAAAAAGAGCTAAGTATATCACCAAAAGAATTGAAAACATGGACTCAAACAGCTATTTGTGTACCAATGTTCACAGCAGTACTATTCACAAAAGTTGGAAATAACTCGTGTCCATCAACAGATGAGTGGATAAATAAAATGTGATACATACATTCAACGGAATATTATTTAGGCATAAAAAGAATCAAATTCTGATACATGCTGCAACATGGATGAACCTGAGTTACATTATGTTAAGTGAAATAAGCCAGATGTGAAAACAACTATTGTATGATTCCACTTATAAGAGATACCTAGAATAGCCACAGTGAAGAAACATCAATAGATACTAAACAAGCGGGAGAACATTTGGTGAGGAACAGGATGTTTTCATAGTCTCAAAGTATCTCTCTACAATATACTTATCAGTCATAAAGGAAAAAAGTATAACTCTACTACTATAGAGTGGAGAAACCTGGCAGATATCACTTTAATAACGTGGCCACCATTGATATCATAAATTCATAGAAGCAGAAAGAGTAAAGGAGAAATTCATAGAAACAAAGAATACAGAGGTTGGGGAAATTAGTTATTTAATGAGTATAAAGTTTCTATATGGGATGATGAGAAAGTTCTGCAATTGGATAGTGGTGATGGTTGCATAACATTGTGAATATACTTAATGTCACTGAATTGTACTCTTAAGTGATTAAAATGGTACATTATTATATATGTATATTTTACCACAATAAAAAAGAATAAATGGAAATGAATTTCAAAGAAATTGAATTTGTAACTGAAAACCTTTCCACCGCCATCCAGGCCTAGATGGCTTCACTGGTAAATTCTACCAAACATTTAAGGAAAACATAACAATGCTATACAAACTTTTCCAGAAAATGGGAGAGAAGGAAATATTTCCCAACTCAATCTATGAAGCCAGCATTACCCTAATACCAAAACTACATAAAAATCATTATAAGAAAACTATAGACTAATACCATCATGAGCATAGATGTAGAAGTTTTTAATAAAAATTTTAGCAGATTGAATCAAATAATATATTAAAAAGAATAATACATCATGACCAAGTAGGGTTTGCCCCAGGAATGTAAGATTGGTTTAACATTCAAAACTCAATCACAATAATTCACAATACTAATAGAGTGAAAAAGAAAACACATATAATCATCTCAATAATACAGAAAAAGCATTTGATAAAAAATCTAACATTTATTCCTAATAAGAACAATAAAACTGTCAACAAACTAAGACTAGAAGGGAACATCCTCAACAAAATTAAGGGCATCTATGATAGACCTACCCTTATACTTAATGGTAAAAGATGGAATCTTTTCTTCTTAACATCAGGAACAAGATAAAAATGTTTACTTTCACCACTTCTATTCAACATTATACTGGTGGTTCTAAGCCAGTGCAATAAGACAACAAAATGAAATAAAAGATAGCCAGATTAGAAGGGAAGAAGTAAAACCATCTTTACTTTCTGATGACATGATAGTTTATGTAAATCTTACAGAATGTCCAACAAGCTATTGAACTAATGAGTTTAGCAGGGTTACAGGATACAAGACCAATATACAAAATAAATATACCAGCAGTGAACAATCAGATACTAAAATTTTAAAAATTGTTTTCATTTTTCAATTACAGTTGACATATAATATATTAGTTTCAGGTGATTAGACATTTATATAACTTACAAAGTGATCACCCCGTTAAATCTAGTACCCAACTTTGCACAGATATTACAATATTATTGACTATATTCTTTATGCTATACATTACATCCCTGTTGAAATTTTTAAATCACTATTATAATAGCACTAAGAAAATATGTACTTGAGAATAAATGTGACAAAAGATGTGCAAGACCTATACAGTGAAAATTATATTGCTGAGAGAATTTAAAGAAGACCTAAATAAATAGAAAGACGTACTGCGCTCATGGATTGGAAAATTCAGTATTGTTAAGATGTTCCTTCTCTACAAATTGATGTACAGATTCAATGCAATCCCATTTAAAATCCCAACAGGCTTTTTTGAATAGAAATTGATCATCTGATTCTAAAATTCGTATGGAAATGACCTAGAGTAGCAAAAACAACTAGAGTAAAAGCAAAAGACCTAGAGTAGCCAAAAACAACTTCGCAAAAGAAGAAGAAAATGGTAGAATTAACCTACCTGATTTCAAGACTTTTATAAAACTATAGTAATCAATACAGGGTCATTGGTGTAAAGATAGACAAATAGATCAATGAAAAAAATAGAGTTCCAAAGTAGATCCACACATATGTGGGTAATTTATTTCAATAAAAAGGCAAAGCCAATTCACTTGAGAAAAAGGATAGTCTTTTCAGCAAATGATACAACATATACAAAAATTAATTTATGATGGATTGAAGCCTTAAATGTAACAGCTAGAAGTATAAAACTTTTAAGAAAAACATAGGACAAAATTATTTTCATTTTTAGTTAGACAAAGATTTCTTAGATATAACACTGAAAGCACAATCCATAAAAGAAAAATAATAATAAGTAGGACTTATCAAAATTAAGAACTTCTGCTCTGTGAAAGTCGCTATTGAGAATGAAAAGACAAGCCACAGACTGGGAGAAATATTTACAAATCACGTCTCATAAAGGACTTGCATCCAGAATATATAAAGAGCTCTCAAAACTCAATGATAAGAAAATGAACAACTCATTTTTTCAAATGAGCAAAGATAGAAGAGACACTTCACCAAAGATATTCTGATGAAAAATAAGCACATGAAAGGATACTCAATATTGTTAGTTTCTAGGGAAATGGAAATTAAAACTACAATAAGAATGGGTAAAATAAAATAATCTGACCGTAGCAAAGACTTGCATGCATGTGGAGCAACTGGAGCTCTCATACACTGCAGGTAGGAACATAAGTGGTACAACTTCTTTGGGAACCTGGCAATTTCTTAAAAAGTTAAATAGACATCTATATATATGACCCAGCCATTCCACTCCTAGGTATTACCCAAAAGAAATGAAAGCATGTATCCATACAAACTTAAACATGAATGTTCATAGCAGCCTTGGTGTTTTTATTACTTAGTATTTTTTTATTTTTTTGTTTATTTTATCTTTTGGTCCCCTTCACCCATTTCTCCCAGTCCCCCACTCCCACATCTGGCAACCACCAATCTGTTTTCAATCTATGAACTCAGTTTTGTTTGTTTTTAGATTCCACATATAAGTGAGATCATACAGTATTTGTCTTTCTCTATCTGACATTTCAGTTAGCATAATGCCATCAAGGTTCATCCATGTTGCTGCAAATAGCAGAATTTCCTTCTTTTTTATGACTGAATAATACTCAATTGTTTATGTACAGATGATCCTCAACTTACGATAAGGTTATGTACCGATAAATCCATCGTAAGTCGAACACACATTTAATACACCTAACCTACCAAACATCATAGTTAGTCTAGACTACCTTAAACATGCTCAGAAAACAATATCCAAACAATGCTGACAACACAGAACACTGTAGAGTATCAGTTGTTTATCCTCATGGTCGCAGGCCTGACTGGGAGTTGTGGCTCACTGTCTCTGCCCAGCATTTTGAGAGTATCATACTGCATACCACTAGCCCAAGATCAAAGTTCAAAGTACAGTTTCTACTAAATGCATATAACTTATGTACCATCATAAAGTCAAACAATCGTTAAGTTGAACCATCGTAAGTCAGGGACCTTCTGTATACTGCACCTTCTTTATCCATCTATTGATGGACTCCTAGGTTGTTTTCATGTTTTGACTATTGTGAACAATACTGCAGTGAACGTAAGGGTACATATATCTTTTCAAGTTAGTGCTTCCATTTTCTTAGGATAAATACCGAGAAGTGGAATTGCTAGATCATTGATTTCTGTTTTCCTGATGATTAATGATGCTGAGCACCTTTTCATGTACCTGTTTGCCATCTGTATGTCTTCTTTGGAAAAATGTCTATTTGGATCTTTTCCCATTTTTTAATTGGATTGTTTATTTTTTTTGCTGTTGAGTTGTATGAGTTCTTTATATATATTGGATAGTAACCCTTCATCAGATATGTGACTTGCAAATATTTTTTCCCATTTGGTAAGTTACCTTTCATTTTGTTGATGGTTTCTTTGCTATGCAAAAGCTTTTAGTTTGATGTAGTCCCATGTGTTTATTTTTGCTGTTGTTTTTATTCTTGGTGTCAAATTCAAAAATCATCGCCAAGATCGATATCAAGGAGCTTACCCTATGTTTTCTTCTAAGAGTTTTATGGTTTTAGATTTTGTGTTCAGGTCTTACATTTTGAGTTAATTTTTGTGTATGGTGTAAGATAGTGGTTCAGGTTCACTCTTTTGCATGTGCCTTCCAGTTTTCCCAACCCCATTTATTGAAGAGTCTATCCTCACCCCATTATATGTTCTTGGCTCTTCTGTCGTAAATTAATTGACTATAAATGGGTTTATTACTGGGCTATCTATTTTGTTTCATTGGTCTCGTTTTTATGTCAATACCATACTGTTTTAGTTACTACAGCTTTGTGTAATATAGCTTGAAATCAGGGAGCATGATGCTTCTAGCTTTGTTCTTTCAAGATTGCATTGGCTATTCAGGGTCTTTGTTGGTTCCATACAAATTTTAGGGTTGTTTGCTCTATTTCTGTGAAAAGTGATTTTGGACTTTTGATAAGGATTGCACTGAGTGTGTAGATTGTTTTGGGTAGTATGGAAATTTTAACAATTTGAATTCTTCTAATCCATGACCATGGAATATCTTTTCATTTATTTCTATCTTCTTCAATTTCTTTCTTTAACGTCTCACAGTTTTTAGTATACAGGTCTTTCACTTTCTTGGCTAAATTTATTCCTAGGGATGGATGGGTGGAGATATATACATATATATATATATATATATATATATATATATATATATATATATATATATATATATAAAATTGTAAATGGAATTGTTTTCTTAATTTCTCTTTCTGATAATTTGTTGTTAATGTATATGAACACAGCAAATTTTTGTGTGTTGATTTTGTGTCCTGCAACATTACTGAATTAATTTTTAGTTCTAACAGTTTTTGATGGCGTCTTTACAGTTTACTATGTGTAATATTACGAGTGTCATCTGCAAATAGTGACAGCTTTAGTTCTTCCTTTCCAATTTGGAAGCCTCTTATTTCTTTTCCTTGCCTAATTGCTCTGGCTAGAACCTCCAACACTATGTTTCATAAAAGTGGTGAGAGTGGGCATCCTTGTCTTGTTCCTGATCTTAGAGGAAAAGCTTTCAACTTTTCAACATTGAATATGATGTTAGCTATAGGCTTGTCACACATGGCCTTTATTATGTTGAGGTATGTTCCCCTATACCCACTTTGGTGAGAGTTTATTATAAATGGATGTTGAGTTTTGTCAAGTGTTTTTTCTGTATCTGTAGAGATGATCATATAATTTTCAGCCTGCATTTTGCTGACGTGGTGTTTTACATTGACTGATTTGCAGATGTTGAATCACCCTTGCATTACTGGAATATTTCCCACTTGATCGTGGTATATGATCCGTTTAATGTATTATTGAATTCAGTTTGCTAATATTTTGTTGAGAATTTTTGCATCTATGTCTATCAAAGATATTGTGTAAATGACATCATTAAGGTATGCCTGATCAAGCTTCTGCAATAACTCTTTTAGGAAGCCTTGGAAGTTAATTGCTGCAAGTATAGAATATGAAAACAAAAAATAAGTATTTATATTTTCTTTTCATTGGGAGTAAAATTTCTTGGTCAGAAGAAGTTCAGGAGGACTGTGTGTGGAAGAGTGGTCCAAGAATAATATAATTATAGTTTCTTCCATTCTAGCTTGTGTGCAGTGTGTCATATCATTGGTACAGATTATCAAGCCAGTTAGAAAATATCTCTTTGATTATCCATGTCTCTTTTTTTAAATCTTTTTTTGGGGGGGAGTTAAGGGGAGCAGGATTTTATTGGGGAACAGTGTGTACTTCCAGGACTTTTTTCCAAGTCTTGTTGTCCTTTCGATATTAGTTGTGGAGGGTGCCGTTCAGCTTCAAGTTGTTGTCCTTTCAGTCTTAGTTGTGGACGGTGTAGCTCAGCTCCAATCCAGTTGCCATTGCTAGTTGCAGGGGGGCGCAGCCCACCATCCCTTGCAGGAGTCGAACCGGTAACCTTGTGGTTGAGAGGACACACTCCAACCATCGAGCCATCCGGTAGCTCAGCGGCAGCTCAGCTCAAGGTGCCGTGTTCAATCTTAGTTGCAGGGGGCGGAGCCCACCATCCCTTGCGAGTTGTTGAACCGGCAATCTTGTGGTTGAGAGCCCACTGGCCCATGTGGGAATCAAACCAGCAGCCTTCGGAGTTAGGAACATGGAGCTCCAACCACCTGAGCCACTGAGCCGGCCCCTATCCATGTCTTTTTGTTTATACGCTTACAAATAAATTATGAACAACTTTTGAAACATCTTGGATGTTGACTTTTTCTAACTTAACCTGTCTGATGCACGGGCACATCCCAGAACTTTCAACCTGTGCTTAGAGTCCTTAAAACCTCGTTTGCTCATCAATCATTGTTAATTTTTTAAATTAAAGAATACAGGCCAAACAGAGCTGTTTCATCAGCACTCTACACATGTTTGGGATTAAGATTTTCATTAAAAATTATATTTAAAAATTTGTCAATATAATTTTTGTCTACTTCATGATAAGCAGAAGATTCTTCATCATAGATGTTCAGATATTATATACCATGATGCTTCTTAAATTTCTGCAGCCAATCTTCTGATATTCTATTCTCACCTTAAATGTTGAGTCATTCATGGCATATTCTAACGTATGTCAACAAACCAGTCAGTGGCATATTCACACTGCTTCATTGTTGTATTCACTCAGTCATGATCATATCAACATCTTCATTTTTTGTCCTCTGAAAATTTTTCTGTTTTTCATTAGTTCTGGTCATATGTATCTGTTTAAAACTTCAACACTTTGTCTTTCCATTATTTCAAGTCATGTGGTGTTAATTCCTACACTTTATTCTTTAATAAGATACCTCATAGACACACATGATCAAGATTCTGCATTAACTATTTTCTGTGCTACTGATAATGACAGATGCTTCCTTTTCTTTATTTTGACCCCCAGGAGTATCTTCAATTTTATTAACATTTATACAGGGCAATTAAACTCAAATTGACAAAATTCCAACAAAATAAACAAAGAAGGCAACACAATATTAGTGAACAGCAGAGGTGTATGTAACTGGTAAGAGTGTTGAGAAAAAACTAATTAATGCCTCATGTCATCTGAGGCAGGTTTTGCTGTGAAACTTACAAAAAAAGTTTGGATGTTTGAAGCTTTTCAGATTTTGGAATACCTTGTAAGAGATTTTGGACCTAAAGTAATATATGTAATCAGTCTTCTATTGATGGATATTTAGAATGTCTCAGATATTTTGCAACTACAATGCTGGAGTGAATAACCTTGTACAGACATCACTTCACATTTGTACAAAATATGTGTAAGATAAAATCCTGGAAGGGAAATTGCTTGCTAAAAGGATATATGAATTGTAATTTTGATAGATATGTCAAATTGCTCTCCACAAAGGATTACCAACCTATACTCCCACTCCATACCTTGCAAACACAATGCTTTATCAAATTGTTTTATTTTGAATTTCAAACTTACAAAAAAAGTTTCAAAAATAGTACAGAGAGATCTTTTCTTCCCCCTGAACCATTTAAAAGTAAGTAACTGACTTGAACCCCATCATTCTTGAATACTGTAGTCTGTATTTCTGGCAAACAAGGACACTCTTCTACATACCCAAAACACAATAATCAAAATCAGGAAATTAATATTGATATATACTACCATCTACACAGACCCAATTCAAGTTTCACTAATTTTCCCAATAATGTCCTTTATAGCAAAAGGATTTTACAGAAGATCGTGTGTTGCATTTAGTCTGTCATGTCTCTTTAGTCTTTGTCAATTTGGAAAAATTCCTCAGTCTTCCTTTGACATTCATGACCTAGACACTTTTGCAGATTAGACTAGTTATTTTGTAGTATGTCCTTCAATCTGGGTATGCCTGATTTTTCCTCATGAGTAGATGCAGACTTACATTTTAGGCTATAGTATCACAAAAGTGATGCTGAGTTCTCATTGCTTCCTAACAGGTGATATATGATTGATTGGATCCATTACTGGGGGTATTAACTGAATTACTTGATTAAAGTAATGTCTGTCAGGTTTCTCTACTGTAAAAGTACACAGCTTTCCTTTATGATTGACAAGTATTTTGTGGGGAGATACTTTGACTATGTAAATATGTAAATTCTCTCATCAAAATTGACATTGACTATGTAAATATCCCTCATCAAATATTCACCCATTAGTTTTAGTATCCATCGATATTTCTAGGCTGAGTGAAGTATTATGGTTGCCAGATGGTATATTCTCATTTCATCATTCCTTCCACAATCATCAGTTGGCACCCCACCCTACTCATGTAGTCATATCAGTACAAAACTCATGGATACCTATTTTATTCAATGGATTATAATCAGTTTCTATCATTACTCATCTATATATTTATGTACAGTTTTATTAAGGGTGATTGCCATACAGTAATCAACACATACTTAAAATGTGCAAGTTGATAAATTTTGACAAATCTACACCCAAGAAACCGTCACCACAATCAAGATAATGAACATATCTGTCACCTCCAAGTTTCTTTGTGACCCTTGGTTATTTCTTCTTGCATCCTAGCTTGCTTCACCTCTCATCCCCAGGAAACCATTGATCTACCTTCTGTCACTATAGTCTGCATTTTCTAAAATTTTATGTAAATGGAATAATACAGTATATATTGTTTTTCATTTGATCTGACTCCTTTCACTTGGCAAAATTATTTTGAGATTCATCTATGTTGTACTGTGTATCAAAAGTTCTTTCCTTTTCATTATACTGAGTAGTATTCCATTATATGGTTATATCACAGTTTGTTTATCCATTCACCTGTTGATGGATATTTGGATTGTTTCCAATTTTGGGGTATTAAATACAAAAACTGAACAGACCAATTACTAGTGAGGAGATTAAATCAGTAATCAAAAACCTCCCAATAAACAAAAGTCCAAGACCAGATGGCTCCACTGGTGAATTCTAACCAAACTTTCAAAGAAGATTAATACCAATCCTCCCAAACTCTTCCAAAAAATAAAAAAGGAAGGAACTCTTTCAAAGTCCTTTGACAAGGCCAGCATTACCCTGATATCAAAACCGGACAAGGATGCCACAAGAAAATTCCTGGCCCATAATTAAATACGCAACTCCAATCTTTGATGACAATAATAGCAATGCTGACTAAACCTGTTGTTCAAAATCATAAAGAGGGGCCGGCCCGGTGGCTCAGGTGGTTGGAGCTCTGTGCTCCTAACAGCCGAAGGCTGCTGGTTCGATTCCCACATGGGCCAGTGGGCTCTCAACCACAAGGTTGCCAGTTCAACTCCTCGACTCCCACAGGTGATGGTGGACTGTGCCTCCTACAACTAACTGGACTTGGAGCTGAGCTGTGCCCTCCGCAACTGGTTGAGGGGACAACAACTTGACTTGGAAAAAGCCAAAGTCCTGTTCCCTTTCCCCAATAAAATCTTTAAAAAAAAAATCATAAAGAAACCAAATGTAACACATTTGTTCCATGTATATATACAGATATTTAGTTTGGTTTAGGTTTTGGTTTAGGTTTAGGTTTAGGTTTTATTTATTAAATAAAGAGTACCAAGCATTTATGCATATATATCACACTATTTCATTTATCAATTTACTATTGTATTGATAAACTATCATACTAATGTTGCTCTCCAGCCCACCTATTGTGAATATTATATTCACTGTACAAATAATAATGTGCTTAATTATGGGATGCTGCCTTAGGCCCACTGCAAATATTACATATATGTACAGATTATCTTTCTGCAAATATGTATGTATAAATTATCTTTCCGTAACTTAAAAAATTCTGAATACCAAAATAAGTAGTTGTGGACCTGTACACACATAAATGAAATAATACACAGCCATTTAAAAGAACAAGAAGCACTTTATGTACCGATATGGGATAAATACCAAGATATAAAATAACATGCAAATCTGTGTATATTGTGCTACCATTTGTGGGGCGGGGTCAAGGAGAGGAAATACATAATATATTTTCTTATTGTGCATAGGCTATCCTAGACAGTAATACAAAAACTGATAATATTGGTTGCCTGTGGGGTTAGAAGTGGGTGAATGAGGGACCAGTGAGGGGGGAAAAAGAACTTTTCATTATTTACCTTTTGTATCTTTTCAATACTGAACCATGTGTATTTCCAAAATTTTAAATTATAAACATCAATAGAAACTTCTCAAATTGAAATACAAAGAGAAAAAAAGAATGACAGAGACCCAGAACAGAATATCTGAAAACTATGGGACAATTAGAAAAGATATATATAACATATGCATAACGGGAACACCAGAAGGAGAAGAAAGGAGCAGAAAAAATATTTGAAGTAATAATAGCTGAGAATTTTCCAAAATTAGTGACAGACATCAAAACACAGATCCAGGAAGCTCAGAGAATACCAAACAATACGAATACCAAAAATTTTCTCCTAGACATATCACATTCAAACTGCAGAAAACGAAAGACAAAGAATCTTGAAAGAAGCCAGAGAACAAAACCACCAACCTATAGAGAAACAAGGATAAGAATTACATCAACTTCACTTCACAGACCATGCAAGCAAGAGAGAGTGGAGTGAAATATTTAAAGTGTTGAAAGAAAAAACCACCAACCTACAATTTGGTATCCAAATCAATTATCCTTCAAATGTAGAGGAGAAATAAAGACTTTCTCATGAAAAATGAGGGAATTTATTGCCAGTGGACCTACACTTTGCAAGAAGTCCTTCAGCGAAAAGGAAAAATGATACAGATTTGAAACTCAGATCTACATAAAGAAAGGTAGAGTGTTAGAGGTGGAATAAATGAAAGTAAAATAAAACCTTTGGGTTTTTTTAAATTCTTAATTGAACTAATAGATAATTCTTTTTTTATTTTAAAGATTTATTTTTTATTGGGGAAGGGGAACAAGACTTTATTGGGGAACAGTGTGTACTTCCAGGACTTTTTTCCAAGTTAAGTTGTTGTCCTTTCAATCTTAGTTGTGGAGGGCGCAGCTCAGCTCCAGGTCCAGTTGCCATTGCTAGTTGCATCCCTTGCGGGACTCAAGGAATTGAACTGGCAACCTTGTGGTTGAGAGCCCACTGGCCCATATGGGAATCGAACTGGCAGCCTTCGGCATTAGGAGCACGGAGCTCCAGCCACCTGAGCTACCGGGCCGGCCTAGATAACTTCTTGTTTAAAATAATAGCAATGTATTGATTGATTATAGCTTAAATATAAGTGAAATGAATGGCAGCAACAATAATACAGATGGAAGGGAAGGACTAAGAATACTATTATAAGGTAATTTATGAAGTGATACATTTACTTGAAAATGGACTTCGATTAGTTGTAAATGTATACTGCAATTATAGGACAAACACAATTTAACTATTTTTTAAATTTTAAAAGAATAATAATTTTAGAAGAATATAGATCATTTTAATATTTAAGTTTTAAAAGAAGTATAATTAATATGAAAGAAGAGAAAACTGAATCATATAAAATGCTCAATTTAAGCCAGAAGAAGCAGAAAAGAGGGGAGCTTTTCTTTAAAGAAACAAAGAACAAATGCAATGAATAGAAACAGTTACAAACTTGATAGATATTAATTCAACTATATCAATAATCACTTTAAATGTGAATGGTCTAAATATACCAATTAAAAGACAGACTGACAGAACAGATTTAAAAAAAAAAAAAAGACCCAAACTATGTTGTCTACAAGAAGCCCACTTTAAATATAGAGACACAGATAGATTAAAAGTAAAAGGAGGGAATCAATTACTTAAATATAAAAGCTAAAACCACAAACTTCATAGAAGAAAACATAGGAGTAAATCTTCATGACCTTCTATTTGTCAATGGATTCTTAAATATGATACCAAAAACATGAGCAACAACAACAAAAAATTAATTAATTAATGGGACCTCATCAAAATTGAAAGCTTTTGTTCATCAAAGGACTTTATCAAGAAAATGAAAGACAGCCTACAGGATGGGAGGAAATATTTGTAAATCATATGTCTGACAATGGCTTAATATACAGAATATATAAAGAACTACAAATCAACAACAAAAAGACAAACAACCCAATTTTAAAATGGACAAAAGACTTGAAGAGACATCTCTCCAGTGAAGCTATATAAATGACTAATAAGCACATAGATGTTCAACATCATTAGTCATTAGGGAATGCAAGTCAAAATCACAATGAGATACCCCTTCACACCCAGTGAGATGGCTATTATTAAAAATAATGCCAAGTGTTGGCGAGGATGTGGAGAAATCGGAACCTTATGTATTGCTGGTGGGATATAAAGTGGTACAGCTGTTGTGGAAAGTAGTTTTATGGTTCCTGAAATTTTTTAAATAGAATTATCATATGACCCAGCAATTCTACTCCTAGGTATATACCAAAAAGAATTGAAAACAAAAACTCAAACAGATACTTATACATCAGTGTTCACTGCAGCATTATTCACAATAGCCGAAAGTTGTAAACGACCCAAGTGTCCATCAACATATGAATAGATAAACAAAATGTTGTATTTACATAAAATGGAATAGTATTAAGTCATAAAAAGAAATAATGTTCTGATACCATGCTACAACATGGTGCAACCTTGAAGACATTATGCTAAGTAATCCACACACATAAGGATAAATATTCTATGATCCACTTACATGAAATACCTAAAATAGGCAAATTAATAAAGGCAGAAAGTAGATTAGAGGTTATCAGGGGATGAAGGGAGAGGAATGGAGTTATTGCTTACTTCGATACAGAGCCTCTGTATGGAGTGAGGAAAAAGTTTTGGTTCAAATATATGGTGATGGGATAACTGTCTCTGGGTGGTGAACACACAGTGGGATTTATAGATGATGTAATACAGAATTGTACACCTGAAATCTATGTAATTTCACTAACAATTGTCACCCCAATAAATTTTTTAAAAAATGAAAAAAAAAAGTTTGGGCAATAGATACTGGTGATATATACACAATATAGTGAATGTGATTAGTGCCACTCAATTGTACACTTAAAAATGGTTAAAATAGCAAGTTATGTATATGTGCGTATATATATATATGTGTGTGTGTGTGTGTGTGTGTGTGTATATATTTTTTTTACCACAGATAATTAAATAGATAAATAAATGAACCAATAAAGAGTGTTAGAACCACCCAATAAATCCCAAGTACAAACACTAAACAGCATGGGCTTCATTTTTATCCCAGTACATTTAAGCAGATATTTAACTTCTCTATGACTAGCTTATATGATTTTCCTTTCAAAATATTTTCTACTAAAAACAGAACCCAGGGCTTTAAAAAAAGGGGTGGAGGTGATGTCAACACTCTGACCCTCACTTTCCATACCCTATAGACTCACTAGCAGACTAGCTGCACTGAAAGTAGGAAGTTTCTGGAAAAGATACTCTTCCAGGAAAGCATGCATAGTAGTTTAGCTAGTTTATTATTTTCATCTTTAAGATTATATAATCACAGTCAGATTTCTTCAACAACAAAATAAAGTATGGAGAAAGATATACCATGCTAACAACAAATCAAAAGAAAGCTGGAGTACTTATATTAATTTCAGACAAAGCAGACTTCAAAACATGGAAAATTATCAGGGCTAAAGAGGGGCATTACATAATGATAAAGGGGTCAATTCTCCAAGAAGACATAATAATCCTTAATGTGCTTGCATCTAATAACGGCATCATAACATGAGATAAAAACTGATAGAACTGCGAGGAGAAATGGACAAATCTGTTATAAGCTGGAGAATTCAACATACCTCTATATAAATTGACAGATCCAGCAGACAGAAAATCACTAAGTATATACTTGAACTGCACAGCACTATCAATTAACTGGATCCAATTAATATTTATAAAATACTTCATCTGACAACAACAGAATACACATTCTTCTCAAGGTCACAATGTTCACCAAGATAGATCACATTTGGGACAATAAAACACACCTTAATAAATTTACAAGAATAGAAATCATACAAAGTATGCTCTTAGACCACAGTGGAATTACACTAGAAATCAATAAGAGAAAGATAACTGGAAAATCCCCAAATACGTGGAGATCAAACAACACACTTCTAAGTAACATATAGGTCAAAGAAGTCTTGAGAAATTTTTTAATATTTTGAAGTAAATGAGAGTTAAAATACAACTGATCAAAATGTGTGGGATACAGCGAAAGCAGTGCTTGGGGGGAAATGTATAGCATTAAATAAGTATATTAGGAAAGAAAAAAGATATAAATCAATAATCTGTCACCTCACACATGTTAGAATGACTAGTATCAAAAAGATGAGATAACAAATGCTGGCAAGGATGTGGAGAAAAAGGAACCCTTTTACACTGTTGGTAGGAATGTAAATTGGCACAGCCACTATGGAAAACAGTATAGAAGTTCCTAAAAAAATTAAAACTATCATATAGAGTCCAGCAATCCTATTTCTGGGTATATGTTGAGAGAAAATTAAATCACTATCTCAAAGAGGTATCTGTATCTCCATGTTTATTGCATTGCAGCATTATTCACAATAGCCAAGATTTGGAAACAACCTAAGTGTGCACTGATGGATAAATAGATAAAGAAAGTGTGGTACACACACACACAGGAATATTATTCAACAATTAGAAAAGAAATGCAGCGGGGTGGCCAGTTAGCTCAGTTGGTTAGAGCGTGGTGCTAATAACACCAAGGTTGCCAGTTCGATCCCTGCATGGGCCACTGTGAGATGCACCCTCCTTAAAAAAAAAAAAGGAAATGCAGTCACTTGTGACAACATGGATAAACCTTAAAGACATTGTGCTAAGTGAAATAAGTCAGACAGAAAAAGACATATACTATATGATCTCACTTTATATGTGGAATCTAAAATCACTGAACTCGGAGATTGGTGGTTGGCAGGGACAGAGGGGTAGGAGAAATGGAGAGATGTTAGTCAAAGGGTACAAGTTTCCAGTTATAAGATGAATAACTTCTAGGGAGCCAATGGACAGCATGATGACTGTATTGTATACTTGAAATTTCTAATAGTGTAAATCTTAAATGTTCTTTCCACACTCAAAAATAAAGGTAACTGTGAGGTGATAGATGTGTTAACTAACCTTATAGTGGTGATTTGCAATACATATATCATATCACATTGTGTACCTTAAACTTACACAATGTTAAGTCATTTATGTCTCAGTAAAGCTGGGGCAAATATAAAATAAATAATCTAAGCTTCCACCTTAGAAAATTAGACAAAGAAGAGCAATATAAACCTAAAGCTAGTAAGAAAAGTGATAAAAATTCAAGCAGAAATCAGTGAAATTTAAATTGGAAAAAATAGAGAAAATCAATGAAAGCAAAAGCTACTGCTTTGAAAAGATCATTAAATTTGATAAACCTCTACCTAGGCTAACCAAGAAAAAAAGAGAAGAAATAAATTACTAGTATCATAAATGAAAGAGAGGCCATCGTTACTGATTCAATGGACATTAAAATGATAATGAAGGAAAATAGTGAACAACTGTATTCCCACAAATTTGATATCTTAAATGATGAAATGGACCAATTACTTGAAGGACACAGTCTACTGAAACACTCACACAGAGAAATAAATGATCTGAATAGGCCTATGTATGTTAAAGAAATTGATTCACTTATCTTTCAAACAGAAAGTACTTGGCCCAAATGAGTTCAGTCAAATAAGGAAAAAATGATACCAATCTTCTACAATCTCTTCCAGAAAATAGAAGCAGAGAGAACATCTCCTAACTCTTCCTGTGAGGCCAGCATTACTGTAATACCAAAACCAGATAAAGACAATACAAGAAAGACCAATATCACTCATGAAGAGAAATGCAAAAATCTTCAAGGTATTAGCAAGTTGGATCCAACAAAGTATAAAAAAGAATTTACACCATAACCAAGTGGGATTTATTTCAGGTATGCAAGGCTGGTTCAGTCACTTGAAAATTAATGTAATCCATCACATCCATAAGAAGAAAAATCGTATGATTATATCAGTAGATACAACAAATTCATTTGACCAAATCCAACACCTATTCATGATTTAAAAAAAAAAAAAAAGAACCTCAGCAAAGTAGGAGTAGAGGAGAACTGACTCAACTTTATAAAGAATATCTATCTACAGCTACTGTCATACTTAATGGAGAGAAACTAGATGCTTTCCCCTGAAAATTATGTATGAGACAAGAATGTCCCCTCTTACCACTCCCATTCAACATCATACTGGATAATGCAATATGACAAGAAAGAAAATAAAAGGTATACAGATTAGGAAGGAAGAAATAAAATTGTCTTTGTTTGTAAATGACATGATTGTCTATGTAGAAAATCCCAAAGAATCAACAACAGAAAACAAACTTTAAGCCGTAATTAAACCAAGCATACAAGCTTAAGATACAAAAGTCTATTACTTCCCTATATACTAGTAATTAACAATTGAAATTTGAAATTAAAAACACAATCTCATTTATATTAGCATCCCCAAAGAAAGGACTTAGAAATAAATCTAACAAAATATGTATGAGATCTCCATGAGGAAAACTATAAAACTTTGATAAATCAAAAAAGATCTAAATAAATAGATAACTCCATGTCCATAGATAGGAAGACTCAATATTATTTTTATGTCAGTTCTTCCCAACTTTATCTAGAGAGTCAATACAATCTCAACCAAAATCCCAGCAATTTATTTTGTGGATATTGACAAACTCTTTCCAAAGTTTATATGGAAAAGCAAAAGATCTAGAATAGCCAACACAGTATTAAAGAACAAAAAATTTGGAGAACCAACACTACCCAACTTGAAGACTTTCTATAAAAGGGCAGTAACCAAAACAATGTAGTGTTGGCAAAAGACTAGATAAATAGATCAATGGAAGAGAATAGAGAGCTCAGAAACAGACTTACCCAAATATGGTCAACTGTTCTCTGACAAAGGAGAAAGAATAGTCTTTTTAACAAATGGTATTAGAAAAACTGGACATTTACATATAAAAAAGTGAATATAAACACTGACCTTACATCTTTCATAAAAATTAACTCAGAATGGATCATAGACATAAAGTAAAATGCAAAACTATAAAACTATAGGAGAAAATCTAGGTGACTAGGTTTGGCAATGACTTTTTAGATACAATACCAAAAACAATCCATGAAAGAAAAAAATAAGTCGGACTTCATTAAAATGAAAAACTTCTTGCTCAGTGAAAAATACTAAGAAACTGAAAAGACAACTCACAGACTGGGAGAAAATATTTGTATCTGATAAAGGACTTGTATCCCAAATATACAAATAACACTTAAAACTTAACAGTAAGAAAACAACTGAATTTTAAAATGGGAAAACGACCTGAATAAATGCTTTACCAAAGAAGATATACAGGTGGCAGATAAGCATGTGAAAAGATGCTCAGCATCATATGTCATTAGGGTAAAGCACATTAAAACAACAGCGAGATACCACTATCTACCTATTAGGATGGCTAAAATTCAAAACACTCACAACACCAAACATTGGTGAGGATGTGAGCAACAGGAACTCTCATTGTAGCTGGGAATGCAAAAAGGTGCAGCCAGTTTAGAAGACAGTTTGACAGTTTTTTACAGAGCTAAATATAGTCTTATCATATGATCCAGCAATTGTGCTCCTACGTATTTACCCAAATAATTTGAAAACCTATGTCCACACAACTTGCACACAAATGTTCATAACCGCTTTATTTGTAATTGTCAAAAACTGGAAGCAACATGGGTGTCCTTCCAAAGGTGAATGGATAAACAAACTGTGTGGTATATCCATACAATGGAGTAGTTTACCAATAAAAAGAAATGAGCTATCAAGCCACAAAAAGACATGGAGGAACCTTAAATGTATATGGCTTAGTATAGGAAGCCGGTTTGAAAAGGTACATACTATAATTCCAAGTACATTACATTGTGGGAAAAGCAAAACTATAGCGTCAGTGAAAAGATCAGTAGTTGCCAGAAGAATGAGGAAAGGAATGAATAGGTGGACCACAGGAGATTTGTAGAGCAATGAGTCTATTCTGTGTGATACAATAATTGTGGATCCATCATACTCTGCATTTGTCAAAAACCATAGACCTGTATAATCACAGTGGACCGCAATATAAACTATGTACTTTATTTAATAATGTATGAATGTTGGTTCATCAAATGTGCCACACCAATGTAAGACATTAATAAGAGGGGAAACCGGAAGTGGGGAGAGAGGGCGTGTGGGAACTCTATACTATCTGCTCAGTTTTCTGTAAACCTAAAACTGCTTTTGAAACATCGAGTCTGTTGATTTAAAGTTGTTTTTAAAGATGACAGAAAAAAAAAGGTAATCTCTCCCATAATCCTGACACCCAAAGATAACTAATATTAAGACATTGGTATAAATATTCCTGGAGACTTTCTATTCATATATATATGCACTTACATACACTATATACACACTGCTACTTTTTAATAAAAGTAGACACATAGAATATTAACTATACACAAATTGTTTATAATTCCCACAACAATCCTAAAAGATTGTTTCCAATTTATAGATGAAGTAACTAAGCTGGTAAATGTCTGAACTAGGTTCAATTTCCAATGTATTTTATTCCAAAGCCTATATATTCTTACCACTATACCTCTTTGTAAAACATAAGATCTCCTTTTTGTTCTATTGATATTTCATATTTTACCCCTTCGTAAGACATGCAATCTTTCAAACACCATACTGCTTTCATATAGTGAACTTCACTTCTAATGGTATACATGCCCTTCCTGTGACGTGTTCCTTAACTTTGTGCTCTAGTACTTTGTTTAGAATCCTTGCCTACTGAGTAGGAACTGGTGGCCCAGCTCCTGTTTGCTTCAGAGAGGTAAACAATGGGACTGACATACTCTGGGGGCAATAATATGGCTTCCTGTCTCCTGTATAAGCAGCTGTCAGAATTCAGGTGTTCGTGAAAATTATTTCTGTGACCTAAAGAGCCTGAGGGAAAGGAGGCTGAGAGGTAGAAGCAGATGAAAAGTTGAAGAGAAGTGAATTCATGTGGTTCCTGGGGAAGGAAGCAGCCTCCAGTGGGTTCAGTGGAGACAGAGCTTGATGATCCAGAAAGGATGGTAGTATCCGGGGGTATTCAGTGAATTGACAGCAGCCAGTTCAACCAGTACCTCTTGTGATTGGCGGTCTGTTCAGGGAAGCTTTAAAGAAGACCCTGTCCCTGCCCCTTCTTTCTGCACCGATAGGGGACACTGGGAGGCTCCGAACAATCCTGGAAGCAATACAGAAGCACATCCATTCTTCCTCCCTTATCTTCAAACTGGCCCAAGATGCATTCAAGATTGCTACTCCCACGGACAGTAGTACTGACAGCACCCTGCTCAACGTGGCGCTGGAGCTGGGGTTACAGGTATGGACAAGTGGGCCATCCCAGCTTTAGGCTTTTATCCCAGGGGCACTGGGCATAGGCCAAGTCTGGTTCTTTCTGTGTCTCCAGAACACAACTTCTACGCTAGGCACAAGGTAAGAAATCTCTAAATTGGGCTCCATTTTGAAGTTAAGGCCAGAAGCAATGTAGCTTTAGGTTTCATAGGATCCATATCTTCTCCCTACCTCACCCCCATTTTTCCAAGTCAGTCAAGATGTGTAATAGGACTTTATTCATTACCGTTCATCAGTGAAGCTTTCTATCTGATTTGTAGGAGGGAGGGATTTGCAGAAATTAAGCAAACCTGTCTGTGATTATCGGGAGAGATGCTGTTTAAAGCACACAATAAATTCTTGTTGCGTAAATGAATGGCAAGGGGAAATAGGCAGGAGGGGTTCATAACCATTATGCTTAACCCAGGGGGAATGCCTCTTTTTTGCCCAGGTGATGAGGATGACCTTATCAACCCTTAACTGGAGACGCCGGGAGATGGTGCGATGGTTGGTGACATGTGCTACAGAAGTGGGTGAGTCTCCCACCTCCCTCTCCCCCCAAGGTAAAGAAGTTCCTAAGCCCTACTGTTGGGACAGGACAGCAAATCATTTGGGTTCTGATATTCCTATTATTGATGGCCTAAGAAAGGATGGGGCTACTGGTAGAAGATGGCCTCTGTTCAGCCAGCCTAAGCTCTGCCCTCTCTGCTTGGATTATACCCTGATGTCAGCAGCACTTTGACCCTCTGATCAGAAACATGTCTGAGAAGGAATTTCCAACCACCAGTACTCAAGTCCACCCTCAGGAGGTAGTTGGCCTGGTGGTTTGGTCCCAGTCCCTGTCCATACTTCTGAGAAACCCGAAACAACTTGGAGACTCAGGACCCCATCTAGAGCCCAAAGCCCCAGCACAAGACTACCCCGAGAGGCCCCACTTCAGCTAGAACCCCCAGGCAGGTCTGCAACCCCTGCCTTAGTGCAAGTAAGCCACAGGCTCTGCTGCTCCATCCTTGTGAGGGGCTAAGAGCACCTGCTGAAACCTTCAATCCTCTGACCTGGGGGAGGAAGGGACGGGAAGAGACCCCTAACAGGGTTTGGCCAGCCGGGATGCTCCCCTTGCCCTGGTGTGCCTCAGATCATCTCCAGGAGAGGAGGGAGGACTCGTCTCTGCAGGCCAAGTTCTGACCCCACATGGTAATGTGGACAGAGCCGGCTCGGGACCCGGCTGGCCACGGCTGAGCTCAGGCTGTCCCCGACAGGTGTGCGGGCCCTGGTGAGCATCCTGCAGAGCTGGTACACCCTCTTCACCCCTACCGAGGCCACTAGCATTGTGGCTGCCACAGCCGTGTCCCACACCACTCTCCTGCGCCTCAGTCTTGACTATCCACAGCGGGAGGAGCTGGCTAGCTGTGCTCGCACGCTGGCCCTGCAGTGTGCTATGAAGGATCCACAGAGCTGTGCCCTCTCAGCCCTAACACTCTGTGAGAAAGACCACATCGCCTTTGAGGCAGCCTACCAGATCGCCATTGATGCCGCCGCGGGTGGCATGACACATTCGCAGCTGTTCACCATCGCCCGCTACATGGAGCTCCGTGGCTACCCGCTCCGTGCCTTCAAGCTGGCCTCACTGGCCATGAGCCATCTCAACCTGGCTTACAACCAGGACACCCACCCGGCCATCAATGATGTGCTCTGGGCGTGTGCCCTCAGCCACTCTCTGGGCAAGAATGAGCTGGCAGCCCTCATCCCCCTGGTGGTGAAGAGCGTGCACTGTGCCACCGTGCTTTCCGACATTCTGCGGCGCTGCACAGTGACTGCACCTGGCCTGGCTGGCATCCCAGGCCGCCGCAGCTCTGGAAAGCTCATGTCCACTGACAAAGCTCCACTGCGCCAGCTGTTGGACGCCACCATCAATGCCTATATCAACACCACACACTCACGCCTGACACACATCAGCCCTCGCCACTATGGAGAGTTCATTGAGTTTCTGAGCAAGGCTCGGGAGACCTTCCTGCTGCCCCAGGATGGCCACCTGCAGTTTGCCCAGTTCATCGACAACCTCAAACAAATCTACAAAGGCAAGAAGAAGCTGATGCTGCTGGTGCGAGAGCGCTTTGGCTGAGAAAGCAGCTCACTGCTGGGCAGCCTGGGCTCCCAGGTACCATCAGGTCAGGCCAAGGACACTGAAATATTTGTCCACCCTGAGAGGACTCTGAGTACCTGTGGCTGAAGCCAAAGGACCACCAGGCTGAGCATGGGGAGAGTCCGGCTCTAGCCAATATGCCTGCCTTGGCAGGGTTCTCACTATAGCCCACTGTTCCTGGAGGAGCGGGGCCCTGCAGATCGATGAGAAACCCTACAACATGCCACCTCACGCCCCTATATCCTGCGTGTCCTGGGCATCTCTCCCTTGGCAAATACAGAACACTGTTCCGTCTCAGGGATTGCTTAACCAGAGAAACAGAAGCATTTATGGTACTGTAAATATTATAGTATATGTGTTGCCAATTACATTGTAAAGTTGTAACTATTTATGATCCTGGTTCTAATTTGATGGGTACTTAAAATAGCTGTGGGTGGGAAGATAGGCTTGTTTTCTGACGAGACTCACAACCATTTCTCAGGTTTCCCTTACAGAGTATAAGCTGTTGGCAGTGGAAAAGTGGAGGTGGCAGGGAGGAAAATGGCCAGTTAGAATAAATCCCAAGTCTAGTCTATGCAGAAACCCCAGCCTACAGATGGGCACCTATAGCCCAGAGGTGGGTGAAGGCAGAGCCAGGACTGGATTTAAGACTTTTGCCACCCAAAGCCACGAGGACGCTGAAGCTCTTGCTCCGGCCTCACAGCCTCTAGGAGCCTGCTGAGCTCCTGAGGAACAAGTGCAGGGAGAAAGTCAAGTTCTGGGAGGCCACTGAGCTCATAATACTCATCCAGTCTGGTCACCTTTGTCTTAGAGTGACTGGCTTTCTCTCTAATCATGTATGTGCGTGTGTATCTATCTGTACGGCTAAGTACATGCTTGTATGCATAAATACATCTGTGCATGCCTGTATGTGTGCATATATTTATGTGTATCTGTGTCTGTGTGAATACATGTCTGTGTGCAGTACTGTGGGTTTCTGTGCGAGGGTATACACATTTGTGAACATGTAAGAATACATGTGTGTTCATTGTGTGTATCTGGGCACACGAGGACATATATATAAACGTTTGTGTCTGTGTGTATGCCTGCTCTCCATTGATGTCTCTATATGTGTAACTGTATTTCAACATGTAGGTATGTCTGTGAATTCATGTTTGAGGATCTGCATGAGTGGCCCTTCTCTTTATGGCCCATCTCTTCCCCATTCCTTAGTCTCTCTCACCAGCTAAACACATTGCCCATCCTTGTGCCTCCTTTATTCACTATTCTCTCTCACCTAACAAGCTTGTAAGCACTAGTCCCCTTCTACCTTGAGTGGCTCCTTCAGCTCATTTTCTTCTCACCCTGAACTTGTTTTCCTTCCCTGCCTCTCTACCTCAAGCTTCCTCTGCCTGATTTGTCACGGTTCCATTGGTTGCTGATTTGGAGGCTGGGGCTGGGATGCATTTGGCCTTTCCCTTTCTGACTAGTTTCTAGCCCTAGTGGGCAACCTGTCTTAGCCCTGGCTGACCTCTAGTGTATGATGTTCCTGCTATCTTCCTGACCCTGTGCTCAGCTTGGAATTGTTATAGGAGGTAGCAAGGGCATTCAGAAGTCATTTGGATGCCAGTGTCTTGGTGTTTACTGTTTCATGTTTTAGTTCCCAAGTAGGGGGTGGGTGAGATAGGGAAAGGGTGGTATACCTAGAGTGTGAACGAAAGACCTCTCTGCTTTATTTTCATTTCTTTGACAAACTGTTTGTCACCTTTTTTTCTCTCTTTCCACACTAACCAGTAAGTTTGTATCTGCTGTTTGTGGCTACTGAAGTCTTACTGTTCAGCCATGGGCCCTTACAACCTCTTAGCCCAACAGGTTGGTTAGAAAAAGAAGCCACTCCCATTTCTGTATCACAATTGCCATTTTTTAGCAAGTGAACTCACAGTGCTTTTCTATGAATAAATCATGGATCACAGAAAAGATTTTTCTAAAATCAGAAATTGTGTTCTCAATAAATGGGACCCGTCTCTCTCTTCTCCATTGCCCTGGCTGGTTAGGCCTGTAGCGCAATGGGTTTCTAGTGGTCTAAGGAGATGTGGAATGACAAATGAAGAATTTCCTGCCACACCAGACCCTTCTCCAGAGCTCACAGGCAGCTCAGAGCCTTGTCCCAGGAAGTAGGTACCACGATGATGGGCAGAAACACCAAGATCCTGAGAAAGTGAGAGGACATGCTCAAAAAAGAAGGCAGAACAACCTTGAGCAGGCACCACAGGCCTTTTTACTTCAGAGGCCTTCTTGCCTCAATGATGCAAGTCTAAGGTTCTAATCCTAAGCAACCTAGCTGTGAGTCTTTATGTCTTGCCATCTTTTTGTATCAAAGCTGAAGGCCTCTCAGCTTCTCTCTGCTTATCTAGATTCCATTTTCCTTGACAGCCCTCTATGAAGTATTCTAGCCATTTCCGTGCCCCTCTCTGATTTTTTCTCCCCTCCCCAGACACAAACCCTGTTGATTTGGCCTCATAAGCTGTGGGGACCCCATTTCTCTGCAAATGTCACAGCTCCAGCTGTTAGGAAGCTCTACCCAAGCCCATGTAGTTCTGGGGCTTGGAGATCTAAGGAAAAGATGGTGGTAAGGGCTCTGACATTAAGTTCTACAGTATGTATTACGATCTGAGTTTCCATGACTTGTGGGAGAGGATGCAGAAAGAGGCCCCAAGGAAGGAGCAGAGGCTAAGAAGGCACTGTGGATAAGGGTACAGATCTTTCACAAACAAAACCACATACTAGACTCTGGAACTTTTATTCCCCTGGAAACATTCATCTGTGTTAGTGGTACTTGAGGGAGATGTACGCTCAGTTCTTTCGAAGCATACGTGAGTATGTGTGCACAGCATCCACAAAGGCCCCCACATGTTCTGGATCCATATCAGGGTAAAGTCCATGGCCCAGGTTGGCAATGTAGCGCTGTGGCCCAAAGTCATCCAGCATCTGCTGCACCAGCCACCTGATCTCCTCCTGGGGGACCAACAGGGCACTGGCTACAGGGGGACCAGCAAGCCTCTGTCCTCCCTGTACATAATAGTGGCACACATACATATAGGCATGCTTCTACTCTGTTACTCATTCAGTCATTAATTCAAAAAAATTTATTGGATGCCTAGGATAGGCCAGGCACTAACACAAATGAACCACAACAATAAAAAGAAATTCCTGCATTCCTAGAGTTCACATGGTGTGTATGGGGTAAAGGGGAGGGACAAACAGACATCATAAAAACACACAATATAACACAATCATACCCACAGCCATGGGAGTGCACAGAGACAAACTCACAGACACATACAGGGATCCTGGTTGTTACCTTAGGTGCATACAGGGCACAGGGGTCCAGGTTGCCCTGCAAGGTCACTGTCTTCCCCACACGCTCCCTGGAAGCAGAGTCAATGCCACGTTGTGGTGACTGCACATAACAGCAGCTGCACCTGCTCCACCTCACCCTCCATTACTTACCGGGCTTTCTCTGGGGCCACTGTCCAATCAAGTCCAACCACCTCATAGCCAGCCTGGGCCAGCTCCTCCAGGGCAAAATGTCCATCCTTAGCAAAGATGATCTGGGGGAAAGGGCAGATCCCTGAGGCTACCGAGGGCCTTGCTACAGTATGCCCACTAACCTACCTCTGCTGCCCTCCAGTGGTCATTTCAGTCCATACAGGACTTACCTGAAAGTTCCAGTCACACCTTTACTCACCCCATCCCCATTCTTACCATGGGCACTGGTGCCAGGCCTGCCTCCTGCAGCTTGGCCTTCACTCGCTTGGCAACATCACGGATGTAGGGCAATGCAAACTTACTGAAGAGCTGTGGGCCTAGATGCCCTGCGTGGGACTCAAAGAGCTGCAATGCCTACAATTAGGGGTTGGTGAAGAGAAACACATAACACACAAAAAGGAAGTATCTCAGACCCCACACCCAGAATGTGCCTCAATTTTCCCCAAGTGACTTCAACCCCTCATACTGCCTAAGCCTGTAAACCCAGTTCCAGTCAAAGAGTTTTGCCTTTTCCTACAGATCTCAGTGCTATCTTTGGTCTTTGAACACAGAAAGCATTAAGCCCCCGCCAGTGTCAGGGTGGACTTAGCTGCTCCAGCCAGATCACTGCAGGCCAAGCTTCTTTCATGCCTGTTATTAAGACACGTACCTTCTCAGGTATAGAGAACTCTGTTGCTTCTGGTCCTCTTTATACACTAAACCCCAGCCCACTTGTCTCTCCTTCAGGACTCACTTGGGCACCAGCAGCCACTTGTCCCACCAGATATGGTACCAGAGCATCAGTGAGGATGCGAAGCAGCTGGTGACTGGCCTTTGGTCTCTGGTAAAGCCAGCGCTTGGCATGAGCCATGGTGCTTGAGCTGCCACCCTCAACCATGTATGTCATCAGAGTCCACTACAAAAGGATACAAAGAGAAATGTCACAGGTGTAGAAGCCAGACTGACACTTCCTTCCTTGTCTACACCAGACCTGCCAGAGTGTTTTCCCCATGTCCAAGTCCCTGCCCTGTTCCACATTACCGGGGCTCCAGCAAAGCCAATCAGTGGCACACGCCCAGCCAGCCTTTGTCGAGTGAGGGTGATGGCCTGGAACACATAAGCCAGCTGAGAGGCCACTATGGCTGGATCCCGGAGGCGCTCTAAATCCTGCTCTTCTCTTAATGGCTCTGGGAAGCTGGGCCCTTTGCCAGGCACCATGGTCACCTCCATGCCCAGCGCCTGGAGGGGGAGAAAACATCTGTGTTCCCCACTTGTAACTTCCGGAGAAAAGGCCCTGTTCAGCCCATGCCAGGAAAGAGAAAAATAAAGCTCAACCAAACTCCATCTCTTCCAGCCTGTTTTTCCCTCTGTCCAGTGAGGATAAGTGCTCATCTTGAACCATGACTGTCTTTTCCCTTTTTCACCCATTCCAGAATCAAGTTTGAGTGGGTACCTGAGGTACAACAAGGATGTCGGAGAAGATGATAGCAGCATCCAGAGGGAAGCGACGCAGTGGCTATAAGGAATAGAAGACAGATTGCTAGGTAGCGAGCTGGGGGCATAAATCCCTCCCTCTTTTGTGGACCCCTCACCTGCAGAGTCAGTTCACAGCAGGCCTCTGGGGAGCGACAGGTGCTGAAAAAGTCCTGGGCAGCCCGAGTTTCCCTAAACTCTGTAGACAAGAGAAGGAAGGCAAAGCTCAACCTTGAGGAACCTCTAGAGCCCTCCACTGCCCCTCAAAAACTTTTCACCTTCCAGAGTTTTACCTAGACTCCCAGGCCCTGACCCTGACCTGGTAAGTAGCGGCCTGCCTGCCGCATGCACCAAACTGGAGTGTAGTCTGTGTCTTCTCCCCAGGCTGCTCGTAGAAATGTGTCATTCTTCAGCTCCGGAAAAGGCTGGGGTCTGGAGTTGGGGAGTTGGGATGGGGGTGAAGGATGGGTAGGTGTCAGTAAACTATGGAAGGCTCGGGTTCTTAAAGCACATTCAGTCCAGTGCCGTTATCTGCTTTCTCCAGACCAGCTCCCACGCTGTGGCTCCACACCCGGTTCCGCCTCCTCTCTGCCTATCAGGTGGTGCACAAGGATAGAAGGGCCCCAACAGGGGCCTCTACTCTACATTCGGTCCCAGCTTTACCCAGCTCAAAGTCACTGGAAGGACTGGGGGCTCGGGGAACGAAAGCCCAGAAAGAATGGTTCGAAGGTCTCTGGACCAGAAAATCACAGGAACGGGGGAATATAAGTGGGCTGATTCCAGGTCTGGGAGTTAGTCAAGGAGAGATCAGAGTTGACGGTTCCGAAACAGGGGTCCTAGTTGAGGATTTGAAAGTCCTGGGGTCATCTCCTAAATGAAGATCTGAGGAACGCAGTCCTGTTAGGTGAACCCTGGGATGAAGGTCTCGGGAATCCATGATTAGAAGATTTTCGGGATTCCAGCCTCTGGGGTTCAGGTTGGGGGCTCTCCACGGGGAAGGGGGATATAGGGACAGATCCCTGAGCTGGAAGACTCAAATCAGAAGCCCCGCTGGCCACATCGCGTAGAGCGCAGAACTCACCCAAACCCGTTCGCCTCCATGATAAGATGTCTGTAACTGAGAGCCAATTCCTACTTTAACCTGAATCTTAGCCTACGCCAGGCTCCGCCCCTTCCTGGACTGAGCCGAGGCGGTGGCCATGTTGAAAGTCACATGATCAGACGCCAGCAACAACTACCCGGCTGCCCTAGCTGCTGCCGTTAGGACCCCTACCTCACTTCACCGTAAAGACCCGTGTAGCGACGCAGCAACAAACATTCCTAAAAATAACTTAGCTCTAACTGCACCTGACCATGGCATGAGGAATTTGCCCTCCTCTGATGGCCTAACAATCCCGAAGTCTCGGCCTAAGTCTTACTTTCACTCCCACTGTTCAGCCAGGCATACAGTGGAGTATGGAACCAAGCTGAACAAGGAACTGAAATCATTAAATATTTGTATGACATAGAAGAGCCTATAATAGTTGTGGAAATTACAACGGTGAGCAAGGCAGCCCCTTCCTCTAAGGAGCTACAGACTGATGAAGAAACAGAAATCAGCAATCACAACAATAAATGTTTTAAGAGGAAAAAGCCAGAAGTAACTAGCAAGGGCTCCCCCACTTAATTGGGGAAATCGGTGGGGGTGTTCCAAGCAGAGGAAACAGTATGCGCAAAATAAAGAGGCAAAAGAGCAAATGGCTACTATGGAACCAGGAGATCAATCTGGTGGAATTAAAGAGGCTGCAGGTGTATGTGTACGGAGTTCAGGTCATGCAGGCCCGTCTGAAGTACATGAGTTCACTTTATCCTTTAACAGTGTGATAGCATAGAAATAGCGTGGAGAGAAGGGAAGAGAAGCACTGGGTTCCCAATTTTCTAGAGAGAAAAAAAATGGAATGCTGTCAAAATTACATGGGATCATTTATTCTTTCTTTCTTGATAACTTCAATTATTTGAAAACTATATCAAAACAAAGTTCCCATCCAAGTGTCCATCAACAGATGACTAAACAAAATGTTCTATGTACATACAATGGAATATTGTTCAGCCATAAAAAGAAGTTAAGTTCTGATACATGCTACAACTTATGCTGAGTGAAATAAGACAAACAAAAAAGGACAAATATTGTGTGGTTCAGCCTACATGAAATACCTAGAATAGGGAAATTATACATAGAGGCAGAAAGTAGATTAGAGTTTACTGGGGGGCAGTGGGAAGGAGGCAATGAGGAGTTACTGCTTAAAGGATACAGAGTTGCTGTTTGGGTGATACAAAAAGTTTTGAAAATAGATAATTGTACACTTAAAAATGGTTAAAATGGGGGGTGGGGGTGGCCGCTTAGCTCAGTTGATTAGAGCATGGTACTGATAACACCAAGGTTGCCAGTTAGATCCCCACGAGCCACTGTGAGCTGCGCCCTCCTTAAAAATTAAAAAAAAAAAAAAGGTTAAAATGGCAAATTTTGTTGTGTGCATTTTACCTCACTTTTTAAAATTAATATATCAAAAACCATCACATTGTCCACTTTAAGTGGGTGAACTGAATGCTATATGAATATATCTCAATAAAACTTTTCAAACGGGGGGGAGGAGAGTTTCCTTTTCCTCCATGATTGTACTTCACCAACAGCACCTGTCCACCTTTTTTGCCTCTTCCCTTCCCTCCTTAGCTTTTACTCTCATCTGGTTCAGAATTACTGGGAGAAACTGGATAGTGACCACTGGTGTTCTGGAATCAGGAGTAACTCCCTGATCAAGCCTTAATGATTAATAACTCCTCTGTCAGCGGCAGGGCTGGGGAGGGGGTTAGTCTCCCAAACATTTTAGTCACGTGGTCCCTAGGACGGGGAGCCCAAGATGATGTCTAGAAAATTTCAAAGATTTTTCTGGTTGTAATATGACTTGTTGGCGGGGAAGCAAAACAAGAGGCCAGGACCATAAAAATGGAGGTTCTAGTGAACCAAGCTGGAAAGGATGGCGCCTTGAATGAGGGTAGTAACAGTGGGAATAAAATGGTAGTAGAAAAGGGAATAGACAAGGAGGAGTAAGTTGATCAGGTAGAAACTACTGGACTTGGATCTGGTTGGCCGAGTGGGAGGCACAGGAGTAGGTAATATAGATGAGTATCCGAGTACACAGGGCAATACGGCGGGAGCGTGGGGTGCACTTAGCCCAGAACTTACGGTAAAGGCTGGCCGAAGGCGGGGCATAGCGTGGTGGGAAGCTCGACCAGCCTTCACGGCTGCTTCTCCTGGAGCCGGGTCGCCAGTAGGCTTCCCTCTGACACTTCGACATGGCCGGTCCGGGCCCCGGTGCGGCCCTAGAGTCCCCGCGGCAGCTGCTGGGCCGAATACGCTTCCTGGCGGAGGCAGCGCAGAACCTCCGCGCCGGACGGCCGCTGCCGGCGGCGCTGGCTTTCGTGCCGCGCGAGGTGCTTTACAAGCTTTACAAGGATCCGGCGGGCCCGTCGCGAGTGCTGCTGCCCGTGTGGGAGGCAGAGGGCCTGGGGCTGCGTGTGGGAGCCGCGGGCCCGGCCCCGGGTACTGGCTCCGGACCCCTCCGCGCTGCCCGCGACAGCATCGAGCTCCGGCGCGGCGCCTGCGTACGCACCACGGGCGAGGAGCTGTGCAACGGCTACGGGCTCTGGGTGAAGCTGACCAAGGTGCGCCCAGGCCTGCCCTGGGCCCTGCAAAAGACCCCCGGTACCAGGGACGCCCCTAGCTGTTCCCCTCCCCTCCTTCCCATGTTGAGCTGGCGTTGCGTTCAGTGCCCTTTGACTTGGGCTGGGCAGGGCGGGCCGCTGGGCAGTTTCCTGACGGCTATCCCCATCTGGCGCGTCCCGGCAGGAGCAGCTCGCAGAGCACCTGGGCGACTGCGGGCTGGACGAAGGTTGGCTGCTAGTATGCCGCCCGGCCGAGGGCGGGGCCCGCCTTGTACCCATCGACACTCCCGACCACCTGCAGCGGCAACAGCAGCTCTTCGGTGTGGATTACCGCCCACTGCTCAGGTCCTGCACTTGAAGGGGCAGGGCTTGCTACCAGTTGTCTGGGCCTCGCCCCCAGAGGTTGGAAAGTAGTCTGGTACTGCCCGGGAGGTGGGCTATGGAGCGGAGGCCGGGTTTAGAGCAGGAAGAGGCGGGGCCTGAAGGAACGGTGGTGAGGGGGCGGGGTGAGGGGGCGCTTCTGGAGGCGCAGTTTGGAGGAGGTAGAGCTCTGGATAAGGTTCCAGAGCTTTGGATTGTCTTGTTGCCCACTGATGTCTCCCCATCCCACCCCCACTCTCTGCCCACAGATGGGAACAGGTAGTAGATCTGACATACTCCCATCGCCTCGGATCGAGGCCTCAGCCCGCTGAAGCATACACGGAAGCTGTACAAAGGCTACTGTGAGTGAGCTGGGATGGGATGGGGAGGAAGGAGCTCCAGGTCTGGGCCCGACCTAATTAGGGACTTGGGGTTGCTTAGCTATGTACCCCCGACGTGGACCTACGAATGCGACGAGGACCTGATCCACTTCTTGTACGACCACCTGGGCAAGGAGGATGAGAACCTGGGTAGCGTGAAGCAGTATGTGGAGAGCATAGACGTTTCCTCTTACACGGTGGGTGCTGGGACTCCTCCCACCCCAAGGAAGATGTAATCACATCTTGCTAGACGCAGAACCCTCACCTCTAGACCAACGGCTAAACCTGAATCCCCATAGGCCAGACTCAGTCCAGCCCCTCCATCTTGGAAATCCTATAGGAACCCCTAGACAATTCCACCCATACCAGCTGCGCTTTTTACCCAGCTCTGGTGTTTTCTCTCTTGTGCTCCCTGACCCAAAGTATACCTCCAGTGCAGGGAGTGGAGGTAAACACTGATTCCACCTTTCTCCCCCTCCCCAGGAGGAGTTCAATGTGTCCTGCCTGACAGACAGCAATGCAGACACCTATTGGGAGAGTGATGGGTCGCAGTGCCAGCACTGGGTGCGGCTTACCATGAAAAAGGGCACCATTGTCAAGTGAGTGGGCTCTGAGTGGGACAGGGTAGGTGAGCCACCTGTCTGTGAGTGTACAGAGACCCATGTGCATACTCTGCCCCCCAGGAAGCTGCTACTCACAGTCGATACCACAGATGACAACTTTATGCCTAAGCGGGTGGTGGTCTATGGGGGTGAAGGGGACAACCTGAAGAAGCTGAGTGACGTGAGCATTGACGAGTGAGCAAGCTGGCCTGGGTGGGAGGTGGGGCTTGCCTGGCTTGGAAGGTTGGGTGAGACCCCAGCAATCCCTGAAGGCACAGGGTACCCAAAGTGCCACACATCTGTCTTCTTCAGGACCCTGATCGGGGACGTCTGTGTCCTGGAGGACATGACTGTCCACCTCCCAATCATTGAGATCCGAATCGTCGAGTGCCGAGGTGGGGCTTAAGGCTCTCAGGAGGTAAAGGGAGCCCAGTATGTAGATGGGGACTAGCTGGCCATGAGTGTGGAGAGAAGCAGATGAGCTTGGAGTTGAGGTGAAGGTGCTAGCTGAACTACAGGATTTGAAGCTGTGGGGCCTGAGCTGGGTGAAACGTACTGGGTATAGACTGGCCTTAAAGCCACAGAGGTGGTTGGTTAGGATCAGCTGGAAGAGGAACTGAGGTGGGACCCTCAGACACTCCACACATTACAGTGGTAGATGGTAAAGGATATAATAATCAGAATCAGGTAAGTAGAAGGGGATCCCAACGGTCCCAAGTGTCTAGGGGCAAAAGGAGACAAAAGGCTGAGCATCTAGGAGATATTCTCAGGTCTAAGGGGGGACAAGGAGGCAGCAGGCACAGTAAGTGACCTCACTCCGACTCCTTCCCCCAGATGATGGGATTGATGTGCGTCTTCGAGGGGTCAAGATCAAGTCATCTAGACAGCGGGAACTAGGACTGAATGCAGACCTGTTCCAGCCAACCAGTTTGGTGCGATATCCTCGCCTGGAAGGCACTGACCCGGAAGTACTCTACCGCAGAGCTGTTCTCCTGCAGAGGTAGCTGTGGTCCTGGGCCTGCCGGACCCTTCCCTCCCCCCCGTCCTGAACCTTGTGTGTCTATGTGGAAGAGGTCCCCAAGGTCTTATACTGTAAGCTGTTCCATTTACAGAGTCAGAGCAGCCCATTGGTCCTGGCTTCTCCTGTCCCTGTGTGTTGGGTTGAGGGGGTCTTGCATCCATGCTAAACTCTTTAGCTACAGTTACTTTACCACCTACCCCAGATTCATAAAGATCCTAGACAGCGTCCTGCATCACCTGGTACCTGCCTGGGACCACACGCTGGGCACCTTCAGTGAGATTAAGGTGAGCTGTCCCATCCAGTGCTGGACTTGGCAGTAACTTTCCCCTCTAGGCTCATGTAGTCGTTAACTCTTCAGCAGAGAGTTCTTAAAACCTAAAGTCCTGGACCTTTGCTGGGCTCTAGGTACATAAGAAGAAAGCCAGGCACAAACAGTCAAAATTTAGTTGCTGGGGTGTTATTCCCCAGATAGCGTGTGAAATACACAAGAGCTAGGGGACGAGAGGTGACAGCATGGCTAGGAAGAGGTTGCATAAAAGGTACATACTGGGAGTTAGTAGGCAGCAATGGAAGATGTGAGAGAAGCGTACAGGCAGATGTGAGCGTGGATGGGGATGAGGCTGGGAGGGGGTGGGAAGGAAGCATGCCTGGTAGCAGAGAGCCCTGTGGGCCAGGCTGTGAAACAGGGGCTGTGTCCCAGGTGAGTGAGTGGAGCCATAGGAAAGATTTTAAGTAAGGTAATGACCAAGTTGGACGTTTTTGTTTTAGAAAGCTCCCCCTGGTGGCTGGACTAGGGGACTGGAAGCAAGGACAGGGATGGACTAGGCTTGGACTGGAATGGTGGAATTCAGTCTAGGCATAGTAGAAGGTTCCAGGGCCTGGACAGAGGCTGACTGCCTGCTGGTCCTGCTCTGGCCTCCTCTTCTCACCA
This sequence comes from Rhinolophus hipposideros, assembly GCF_964194185.1. NCBI lineage: Eukaryota > Metazoa > Chordata > Mammalia > Chiroptera > Rhinolophidae > Rhinolophus > Rhinolophus hipposideros. The sequence continues at coordinate 63,932,925 of NC_138054.1, forward strand.
GCAAGTGAAGCAGTTCCTGCTGCTGTCACGCCAGCGGCCAGGCCTGGTGGCCCAGTGCCTGCGTGACTCAGAGAGCAGCAAGCCCAGCTTCATGCCACGCTTGTACATCAACCGGCGCCTTGCCATGGAACACCGTGCCTGCCCCTTAAGGGACCCCGCCTGCAAGAATGCGGTCTTCACCCAGGTCTGGACTACCTGGGTTTGGTCTGAGGGAGGGCAGTAAGGGGCCTAGGGGGCTGGGCCAAGAGGGTCCTGAGCAAGGTCGTTGGGCAAGAGTGGGGCCAGGTCTTGACTTTTCTGCAACTCCCTCCCCTGTCTCCTGCGCCCAGGTTTATGAAGGCCTCAAGCCCTCTGACAAGTATGAAAAGCCTCTGGACTACAGGTATGGCATGAGCGTGAGGGACTTGCTCAGAGCAGATACGTACACATACACATCCTTCATTACCCCTCTGTAGCCCCTACTCCTGGCTGGTGTCTGGGCTGGTGAAACATCCCAAGACATGGCCCAGCATGATGACAGGTCCATCCCTACTTACAGGTGGCCCATGCGCTATGATCAGTGGTGGGAGTGTAAATTCATTGCAGAAGGCATCATTGACCAAGGTGAGGCCATGGGGGATAATAAGTGTCCTGCCTTAATTAGAGTGGTGGAGCTTTCTGGGGTCACGAGCTAACCAAGATAGGGGACCTGCTTATTCCTTCATTATGGGGGCTGGGACTCTTGAGTGCCCCAGCTGAGGGTATTGATCTGTCATTTCAGGGGGTGGTTTCCGGGATAGCCTGGCAGACATGTCAGAAGAGCTGTGCCCTAGCTCAGCAGACACCCCTGTGCCTCTGCCATTCTTTGTGCGCACGGCCAACCAGGTAATCTCCCACCTCTACCTCCCAAGTTATTTCTACTGTTCTGTCTCTGCAAACCTCCCAGGTGCCAGGCTGAGCTAGAGGTAGCAGAATAGGGACCAAGGTGCCTGGGGCAGCTTCTGGGCAGACAGGGAGGGAGGAGCCATTATACATTCAGAGGGATCATTCAGGGTTCCCAGTGGAAGGTGTTCAGGGAAGTTTTGGGGAATCTCACTCAACAAAGTATGGTCCATCCCATGCCATGCTGACAGCTCTGTCTCGGGGGCAGGGCAATGGCACAGGTGAGGCCCGGGACATGTATGTGCCCAACCCCTCCTGCCGAGACTTTGCCAAATACGAGTGGATTGGACAGCTGATGGGGGCTGCCCTTCGGGGTAAGGAGTTCCTGGTGAGTAGCCTAAATCTACACCCCATCAGATCAGCCCTGGCCCCTGGAAGGAAGAAGAGCCAGCCAAACCTGGGCAGCTCAGGGTCGGCAGACAGTAGTATTTGTCCCACAGGTCCTGGCTCTGCCTGGTTTTGTGTGGAAGCAGCTCTCTGGTGAGGAGGTGAGCTGGAGCAAGGACTTCCCAGCTGTGGACTCTGTGCTGGTGAGTAGGGCTTGGAGCCGTGTCCTCTGCTCGGTCCCTGAAGGTTGCTGTTCCCCAAATCTGTCCTGAACCTTCTCTTACCACACACATGATCCCGCTCCAGTCCCATCTACTCCCAGGGTTTCAACTATTGCCTCTATTCTGGTGACCCCTAAATCCTTACCTCCGGCCTCAGCCATTTATGTATCTGCCTGCTGGACCGTTGCCGCATGATGGTACCTGAAGCTCAGCATACACTTCATCTCCCTATTCTACTGCCCTGTCTCAGAATGGCACCATTACCCACCCTCCCCCTGCCAAGGCCCTCAGGTTCATCCCTCACTCCTTCTCCCTCACCTCCCACATTCTGTCACAACTCCCATCTCACTACTGGTTCAGGCCACCTTCCTTTCTGACCCAACCACTAACTGCAAATGCTAGTATCCCTGTCTCTATTCTTACCCATCTGATCTCCAGGAACCAGAGTAATTCATTTTACTCTCCTCATTTAAACCCTTCGATGGCTCCACCCTGGGATTAGGATAAAATACAGAATCCGAAAAGGCCATACCTGACCCATGGCCACTTAGTTCACGTTCGGGTTCCAGCCAAACAGATTCCTCAGGCCTTTTACGGTTTCCACCTTTTTCCAAGATGTTCTCTCTCCTGGCTTCCTTGTGGCCCAGCCAACCCCCAGCCATCATTTGGATCTCAGCATAGATGCCATTTCCTCCAGCACGCCTTCCCTGGCCTCCAAGCTCGGTTCCATGTTGCTTTGATGCGTTCACAGCCCTTGTACTGACCCCCTCACTTCCCTCATGGCCTGCATGGGAACTGCCGTGCCTGGCTGTCTCTCCTGCTTCCCTGTGAGCATCTTGAGAAAAAACAAGGACTGTTTCCACTATGAAAAGCTGACCTTCCTGCCTCTCACCAACCCCTAGGTGAAGCTCCTGGAAGTGATGGAAGGAATGGACAAGGAGACATTTGAGTTCAAATTTGGGAAGGAGCTAACATTCACCACTGTACTGAGTGACCAGCAGGTGGTAGAGCTGATCCCCGGGGGTACAGGCATTGTGGTGGGCTATGAAGACCGTTCCCGTTTCATCCAACTGGTGCAGAAGGCACGGCTAGAGGAGAGCAGAGAGCAGGTACTGCTCAAAGGCCAGAAGGACAGAGAGCTTTGGCCAGCTCCTCATAGCCAGAGCCCAGCCTGATAGTCTACCAGTACCCAATCCCAAGAACTCTGGTCCCCACCATCCCTTGCCCTACATTCCTGCCTATCAGTGGGGTACACAGATACCCCCAGTGCTGAGCAAAGACCATGTCCCCCATTATCTCCATGAATAGAGGCCAAATGGCCCCACCACACACTGGGAGTTGTGTCCTCTTCCTCAGCCAGGCCTTTTCCTTCCTCCCTAGGTGGCAGCCATGCAGGCAGGTCTGCTGAAGGTGGTGCCACAGGCTGTGCTAGACTTGCTGACTTGGCAAGAGTTAGAAAAGAAGGTTTGCGGGGACCCTGAGGTCACTGTGGATGCTCTGCGCAAGCTCAGTGAGTGCGGGGCAGCGCAGCGGGGCACGGGGGTGGCTTAAGGGTGTGTCTATCAGGATTCGAGAATGAATTTTGGCATTGTCCCTATCCCCACCAGCCCGGTTTGAGGACTTCGAGCCATCTGACACCCGGGTTCAGTATTTCTGGGAGGCGCTGAATAACTTCACCAATGGTCAGTGGAAGAGGGCAGAGTAATGCCTGGGTTTGACTTCACTTGTGGGATACAGAGGCAGCCTGGAAGTTGTCGAACCTCCCCCACCACCAGGGGGGGCATTGATTTCCTTCTCCTCCATCCAGAGGACCGGAGCCGCTTCCTACGCTTTGTCACAGGCCGCAGCCGTCTGCCTGCACGAATCTACATCTACCCGGACAAGCTGGGGTGAGTGCCGAGGAGGTCCGAAGGGCTGTGGTGGGTCTTCTGCTCTCCCCACACACACATGCACGTCAGACCCCTACCCTGTGCCCCTACGATTCTTCCTGATCTGTGGCCCCTCCATGCCTCCAGCTACGAGACCACAGATGCACTGCCTGAGTCTTCCACCTGCTCCAGCACCCTCTTCCTGCCTCACTATGCCAGGTGGGTTTCAGGAACAGGTCAGGGGGTGGCATCGGAGGGTGTTTGAAGTGCTGCAGTGCACAAATTGTAGCCTCATCACCCCTGGTAGTGATGGAAGGGCCTCCACACCTGGCGCACTGACCAACTCCCTGCTGCTTCACCCCCCTACCCCCGCAGCGCCAAGGTGTGCGAGGAGAAGCTCCGCTATGCAGCGTACAACTGTGTGGCCATCGACACCGACATGAGTCCTTGGGAGGAGTGAGTCGGCGCCAGGAGGCAGCCGTGGGCCAGCAGAGTCCCACTCGGCCTAGCCCGAGGCAAGACGCCCTCTCTGGACCACCTGGAGTCTGCGCTTCCTGCTCTGGAGGGAAGCTAATGCACTCAGAAAAAGCCATGACACACCGCCCCTGTGTGTGGTTGGAGTGGGGGCGGGCGGTGAGTTGACGCTGGTGGTCCAGCCCCGCATACCCACAAGCCCTATGCGTGCTCGGGCTTGCTTCCTGAATTTTTTAGCCTCTGTAAGAGGGAACCTTCCACAAGCCCAGCACAAGCTGCCAGGCCTGAGCTACTTGAAGGGAGCCTTCTAGCTCCCCACCCCATGGACTTTGCTTCAATTTTTAGCTCCTCCTTTTTTTCCTCCTTGTTTTTCTCTGGCTTCTGCCTGGACTCAAAACTAAAAACTTTGGAGGCTCCTCCCCAAACAAGGCACCAGGGATGGGTAGGAAGTGATGATCGTCCTTCTTGGTCACCTGCCCCAAGAATGAAGCAACAACTGGGCACCCCCACCCCACCCCTCACATACTGGTCTTTTGCTCTTCTCCTTCCATACTCAGAGTGTGAGGTCTCTCCTCCTTCCTCCAACCCAGTCGCAACTGATGAAGTGCCACTACCTGCCCTGGCTCAGAACCTAACACTCAACATTAAATCTTCACTGCCATTAGCACCCCATGTTAATCACTTCTTCATCACCTCCAGCCTGACTCCCCATCTGCTGTCTCCTAAGATTTTGCACAAGTTAAGGCCAGTTATATCCTCTCTGGAATCTTCAATAGCTCCTCTTTACGCAACTCTAAAATAAAGCCTAGACTGTAAACCTGCTTCTAGGCCATATGCACGTCCCTGCCTCACCCCTCTCTCCCTCAAGAGCCTCCATGACACTCCATCAAAGAATGTCTTGCACGTGGGAAAGTTGAATAAATGGATGAATTCATTCCTTCAGAATGTGTTTATTGGGCTCCTGGGAGATGTTAGAGAAAGCTTTTCAGGACTTCAGGATCCTGCCAACAGCCAAGGAGATGTGTGTCAAGTGGGAGTGGTGGATTTCTTAGTGGCAAACAAATTCCAGGGAAATTAAGGACCCCACTATCCAGAAGGAGGGAAAAAAAGCTGATCTGGCATATTCTAGAATGGGTGTGGTGATTTGGAGGGTGGGAATCGACCTTCAGGAACCAAATGGGCAGAATAATTTGGCATTGTTAGAGGACAAAACACTGAGATGGCAGATAAACCCAAGTCAGGATTTTTACTGAAGAGGCAGCAGTGTTGTTACCCACCGCCATGCTGTCTCCAGTTGCCACACAACTATATGCAGTCTTTAAGAACAAGTACCCCATGGAAGATCTCATGCGGATATAGTCCCCTCACCCTCACAGTGGGCAGTCATCCTCAAGCAGGGTCCCAAGTGAAGTGGCCTGCGCGGGGTCACTCAACCATCGCTTCGCCATGCTGTCCTCAATGCTGGTGCGCCCTGGCTTTGCCCTGCCTGGAAACTCCGGGCCGTGGCGCTGCGCCCTTCCCCATCACCACCCCTGTCCCCGGGCTGTGAGCACCCAGAGGCCTATCTCCCCACAACTCATGTCTAACACCCCAGCTGAGCCTCCCGGAAAACCCTCGTCTTGCGGCTCCCCAATCCCTGCGCCTTGGGTGGTCCACAGGAGACAACCACCCCTTATTCTTCCAGCATCCTCTGCCAACTAGCGAGTTTAACGGGCAGGAGCCCCAGAGGTCGCCCCTCCCACCCAGCTCCGCTCTTCCGGGCAAGCTCGCGCCCCTTTGTCCGGCCCATCCAAGGCTGCCTTTCTGTTTTCTGGGAAAGACCTAGTCAGCACCAGCCTGCAGGTGGTAGTCCGTTTCTGTGTTTGGTACCTGCCACATGAGTCTTCGGCCCCTCTTTTAACAAATTGGACTCACTGTATATTTTGTAGCTTGCTTTTCATTTCGTCATTCAGTGAATGCATAGAACACCAATGTCAAGCACCATACTACGTGTAGCGGATAAAATGGTGGCTAAACAGATCATTTTTGCCCTCTTGGGATTTAAATTCTAATGGGAGAGACATATATTAAACAAATAAGCGCATAAACAACATTCAACAATCTAAGAGCTCCAACAGAGCAGTGAAGGGTATGGTTAGAAGACAGAAATGATTCTAAACAATGGGGCTCAGTGAAATGCTAAATCCTTAGGGAAAATAACTAAATAAATAACTAAATAGGCTAAATCCTTAGGGAGAAGCATATTGAGTCCCACTAGAGTGCGGAGGGAAAAGAGAAGAGACTCCAGCCTTAGAGAACCGTTTTAGAATTTTGCAGCGAGCAGTCATGAGGGAGTCAAGCAAGAGAGTGACATTAGATTTACCTTTGGTGGCTCTGTAGAGAATCAGTTGAGAGGTAGAGACTGGAGGCAGGGAGTAATCCAATATAGCCATTGGGACAAGTGGGCTACTCATTTTAACCTTTTCTTTTTTAACCTAAGTTCAAGTTTGTTTTTTTTTTCTTTGGTGGAAGTTTTTTTTGTTTTTTTTGTTTTTAAGATTTTATTGGGGAGTGTGTGTACTTCCAGGATTTTTTCCAATTCAAGTTGTCCTTTCAGTCGTAGATGTGGAGGGCGCAGTTCAGCTCCAAGTCAAGTTGCAGTTAATTGCAGGGGGCAGAGGGTAGAGCCCACCATCTCTTAGGGGATTCCAGGAGTTGAACCAGCAACCTTGTGGTTGAGGGCCCACTGGCCCATGTGGGAATCAAACCGGCAGCCTTCAGCATTAAGAGCATGGAGCTCCAACCGCCTGAGCCACCAGGCCGGCCCCCTTAACCATTATTTTTATTAGCTGCATTGTATTACATTGTAAGGAATATTCATAATGTTTATTCATTTAAAACACTACAGATGGACATTAGGTTGCTAACAAATTTTCCATATTGAAAACTACAAATGTTACAATAAACATCCTCATGCATATATCCTTGCATATCTATTTGATTATTTCCTTAGAATAACCCTAAGATCGCTTCATCAAACTGCCAAATTGCCAGTTTATCAATTTTCACTCTCTTTAGTGTCTATTTCCTAAACTTTTACCAACCTTGGGCATTAGCACTTAAAAAATCTTTGACAATTTAATGTGTTTGAAAAAATGGTATGATTGTTATTTTAATTTGCATTGCTTTGACTATTTACCAAATCGAGCAATTGTTTTTCTTCTTTATGGACTGCCTTTATGTGTTTTTGTCCATTTTACAATTGGTTTTATTATACTTTCCTTATTGATTTATAACAATCTTTGCATAGTACTAAAATAATAAGCACAGCAAAGCACTGTGTTAAGTGCCGTACATCTGTTATCTTGTTTTATCTTCTGAACAACTCTGTAAAGTAAGTACTATTGTTATGCCCATTTCCAGATGAGAAACCCAGAGCAAAGATGAATTAAATAACTTGCCAGGGTCATTTAAGTACTAACTGATAAAGCTAGGATTTAGCTTGGTGGTCTGCCAGTTCCAAAGCCTGCTGACATAGTAACTAAGGTGCTATAACCTCTATATTAACCCCTTTGTCTATTGTGTCAGCTATTGCAAATGTTTTCCTGATTTGTACTTTGCCACTCAATTTCATAATGTATAAAATTTTAATCCTTTATGAATTCAAAATCTTTATGGAAGGAAACATTTATTGGATATATACCATGGGAAGGCAATATAGTGTATTAGGTAAGAGCACATTCTCTAGAGTCAGCTTGCCTGTATTTGTATCCTAGCTTTATCACATATTAGCTGTTGACCAGTGTCCTCCGCTTCCTTTTTGGAAGTACCTGTCCTTTTACTATTAATTTGAAATGCTACGTTTTCACGTACATCATTTTATGATAAATTTTTTACATATAAGAAATCCTCATTTTACACAGTATAGTAGTGCCAAACTATAAAAGTGACCCTGCAAGTTATAACCCATCAAAGAGATCTTAATAATCAATGGAAGAAATTACCATTGTTCTTTAAAACAAAAAAAAAAAGGATCTTTAAAATTTTTGTCAAACATCAAAAACTCTACTGTAACTTGGGAAACAGGAAAAATAGTAAAACTATATTTGTTTAATATATTGTAATCTGAAGCATTAGAAAAATTGGGAATCAATTTTTTTCTTTGTAAAAAACTTACCAAGAGTAATTTGAACAGTGCTTGCCTCTTTTCTCTTATAATATGGAACAAGTTTCTTCACTGTGTCTTGATGAATTGTCACACTCCTTTTTAAATTTGGATCAGCTTTCAACATTTTATTCTATGTACTTTGATCCTCATGAAATATCTCTAAGAATTACTTTAACGTGAAGTGTTTTGCTGGCTTCACTCCTATGGGACATCTTCACCCTTTTTGTGACAATCCCTTCCCTCATTTATGTAGATACCGTTGCCTTCACTAAGTTCCTCTGGCTGCATAGAAATACTCTCTCATGACGGCAGTGTCCACATTCCCATGATCAGCTATTTCTTCTCTAACTCCATTTATGTTTAATTTGAATTTCACTTCCAGCATTATCATCTTTAACTTCTTTGCTGCACCTTCACTTTGTTGGCGAATTCTCAATTATTCTTTGTTTTTTAAAATGTCACATGGGTTCATCACAGCGAGGCAAGGAAGCAACACAGCTACATTCTTTGCTGTCTGTACATGTGCAGTGACTAATCACAAACACACTGAACGAAGCGACATATTTCACTGCTCACAATGAACATCCCAAAAACCTAATTCTGACATTTTTGACAGTATTCTCACTGCTTTTAGGGAGGGGAGCTTGTGGAGGAACACCATTTTTACTGACATCACCTGTTCCTTTTGTATTTGCTTCTAAATTTATTAGATAGAAAGTTGTAGAAAGATTTAAATGAGATGTGAGTCCCAAATTTTAATAACCTGTATAAAACAAGACTTTATAGCTGTCAACATGATGTTTTTCTCCTTTCTGTCTTTCTTTCCTGCCTAACTTCTTAGTCCCTTTTACTTATCACTTTTTAATATACTGTACAGTTTACTCATTTATTATTTAGACTTCCTCTCCCTGTTAGGATTAGGCCTAGATCCTTTTTTTGTTCACTAATATATTTTAAGAGCCTAAAACTGTTCTTGGCACATAATAGTCACTCAATAAATAGTTGTTCAATAAATAAATGAACTGTGGTCCATAAACCATACTTTCCAATTTAAAAACAAGGAAAATCAGCCATCTGAAAAATTTTGTTTTCAATAAAGGAGGAAATATCACCAAATTGATTGAATCATTTATTTTAAAAATTGACCCATCAGTTTAGAGCAAAAATGTCCAAATGCTGACCTTTAAAACCATCAATGATGAAAATGCTGTGTTCTTAAAAGGAAATATTGAAGTCCTAATTAATGAAGGTTCTTTCCAAGCTCTCTATTTAAACACTGTAGCATCATTTGCTCTCTAACTTATTATGAATCTATTGGGCAACTGCTGGGCTTATGTACAAAAACAAAACACAAATATTTTAGGACCTGCAATTGGTTGCCAAAGTAGAGTTTCTCATTTCGTTTTCATCTTTCACTCAGCCCTCTAAAAATAATAATTCCCTGCCTCACTAACAAGTCCACAGCCAAATGGAGTAGATGAATATTGTGTCATGGCCAGCAAATTCCCAAAGAGAGATCTCTTGCAGACCATGGGAAGAGTGTTTCTGAGCCCCAGTCCAACTTTAAAAGGTTTCTTTTGTCTCCCACAGTTCAAAGAGACCTTTAGAGCTTGACCTTAAACGATTCCCCCACCACGTACACATACACACAAATGTCCCTTCGGGAAGAAATATGAGCATGAAACAAACATAGAAAACAGCCTGTGTTCAATAAGCATTTATTGAGTACTTCCCACGTAATTAATAAATAAAAATAAATAATGAGCACGAGGTTAGGCATGAGGGATAATAATATGCATTGACTTGGTAAGAAGGAATTTTCATAAGAGACATCAATGACCCAGGCCTTCAGCCCAGTTTTCCCACCACCAAATGAGAGGGTAAGGGAAAATTTATGAGAAATTTTTAATTCATTCATTATTATTTACTGAGCATGTCTCAGGTCCTGTTCTAGTACCTGGGGACAAAGAAGCAAATAAGGAATAGCCTTCATTCCCAAAGGGCTCCCAGGGTGATGGTGAAGACACGAAAAAGGGAATGACAATCCTTTGTGGTGAGTGCCATAATGTAAGTACTAGAAGCAATGGGAGCCAGAAAGAAGGAATCCATAAAGCAGCAGTTTTTAAAGTGCTTCATGGACCTCTGGGAGTCCTGAAGAAACTTTCAGGGGATCTGTCAGATCAAAACTATTTTCATAATACTAAAACATTATTTGCCCTTTCATTATATCAATATTTGCACTGCTGGTGCAAATTCAATGATACCAAACTGTACTAATAGTCATTGTATTCTTCACTGGCACACACTTGCAATAAAAATAATAATAAAGCAAAGTAAGTTTCACTTAAGAATGTCTTTGATGAAGCAATAATTTTATTAAATCTTGGTCCTTGGTCACACACCTTTTTAATATTCTATGTGGTGAAATGAAAACTACACAAGTAACACTTCTGTGCATACTAATGATGTATGATGGTTGTCTCCAAAAAAAGCACTTGGGTGATTGTTTGATTTGTCAACTACTGCTTTTTTCATAGAGTACTATATTTACTTGAATGAACAACTGAAGAACCATGGCCAACAATTTATCAAAATAAATGAAGTAAGCCAGTCACTTCAAGGAAAACCACAACAGTATTTGTTGCCAATGATAATATTTGAGCTTTCAAGAGAAAAATCAGAAGTTTGGAAAACTTCTGTCAACATAAGCTTGCCAGCTTTCCAATATTTAAGAACTTTTCTGATGAGATTTGTGGTAACATAATATTAACAAATGTGATTTTGAAAATATTGTATGAGTCAACCTTGAGAAGATCTGTTTACCTCAGCAAACCAATATTTTACAATGATCAATGCATCAAGATGCAAGATCAAGCATGGATGAAATGTCCATTCAAAGTGCAAGTATTATAACAGAGTATAAAATGCTCACTGATATGATTCTATGTTACAACTAATTTGTTACAAATTACCACTTATTGAGTTTTGGTGTAGTATCAATTGGTGTAGTTACCTATAGTACCTGCAAGCTATGAAGATATCTCTCTTTTCTAATTACAAATCTGTGTGAGGTCAGGTTTTCATCATATAATTCACCCAAAACAATGTATCGCAGTTGATGGGAGAATCCAATTGTTTTCTTAGCCAAACATTAGACCTGTATAAGGTGAAACCATGGCATTCTTCTCACTAAATGTTTTGTTTTGAAAACAATTATATGTTTTCATAAAAATATTATGTTACCATTATAGTGGTTTTATTTTTATTTTTAAAATGAATTTTTTTAATTTCTCAGTTTGAATTATTAATATTGCAAGTATCAATAAATATAATCCATATAAACATAAATTCTTTGGGGTCCCACTAATTTTTAAGAGTGTAAAGTGTCCAGAGACCAAAAAGTTTGAGAACCACTGCCCTAAGGGAATAATTTAAAATGAGTTTAATGAAGCAATCCCTCGACTATGTTCCTCAACTGGAGGAGAAAGTCCTATAGTTCCCCCAAAATATTTGCTAGTTTAAACATGAGCATTTAAAATGGATGCTAGATATGGGTTTGAATGCTATTCTTACTTCATAACTAGTTCTCACCTCAAAACCATGCTGTAATTCCCAAGGCTTCTGCTTGCTTGAGCTAATATAATACCAAGGAGAGAAAGAATCTTGCTGCAGAAGGAAAGAGTAGTCAAGTTTCAAGTTTCCGGTGGCCAAATCAATCACTCCATGGCTTTTTTACCAAAACACTTGGTGTTATATTTGAGTTAAAATAAATAATTATTTAATAACTGATCACCAGCATCCTAAAGTGAAGCAGAGGCAATGCAGGGATAGGCTGGTTTTATGGATATGACCCTCAGGTTTTTTTTGTTTGTTTTTGGGGGTGTTTTTTTTAGCAGGATCTAAGCTGAGCTCCTATTCTTCTGGCTGAAAGTCTGGGTGAAATTACAGGCCCTCATTAAGTGCTGTATCCCCAGCATATAGCATCTAAGACATTGCTTGACACATATTAGGCACTCAATAAATACTGTTGAATAAAGTCAAACTCCTTTATTTTTATTGCAAAAATTCAACTGTCTCCCATCTGGCAAGGACCTAAAGCCACTCAATGTTTAAGAGATGGATAGAAAAAGAGGAAGCTTCCAAAAGGTTAGGAAATTGCAGGAATGTGTGGGAAAGAGACTGACCACTGTTCTTTTTATCTACTGCAACTTAATAAAACACCTCAAAACTTACTGCTTAAAATAACAATTATTTTATCATTACCTCTCACAATTGTTGGAGCTGTCTAGACTCAGGCGTTTGTGGTCTCTCATGCAGTTGCAGTCTCTTAAGTGGTCTCCCTGCTTCCAGAAAGCTTATTAATGCAGCAACCTGAGTGATCCCTCAAAAATCTGTCAAATCATGTTCCTGCTCTGTTTAACTCAAGGTCCTCACAATGATCTACAAGACTCACAGAATCTGAATTCTCCACCTTCTCCCTCATTTCTCTCTGACCTCCTCTGCCATCATTCGTTCTCTCCCTGGCTTACTTCCCTTCAGTCATACTGGCCTATTTGGTGGTCTTTGAACATGCAGTCTCTCTTTTTGGGGCTTTTGCACTTGCTTGCTAGTCTGCTTGGAAAGCTCTCACCCAGGATATCCACCTGACTCACTCGCTTCAAGCCATTGTTCAGTGCCACCGCCTCAGTGAGTTCTTCGCTGACCCCCCTCCACCCATCACCCACTGTTTCGATAGCTAAACGTGGATGTTTTCCATACCATAATAGTCTGTTTCTGTAAGTCGACGTGAGTCTCCACGTTGCACATCATGGACATAGAAAGCCCTGGCAATCCCTGGGCTGCAAAGGTATTTGGTGATTTCTCCCAGAACTGCATCTCCCTGTGAGCTCCCTTTTCAGCGAGTGGTAGTCGGAACCAGGTCCTAGAAACAGAACTCTCTGAAGGAAGGCAGTGACTTATTCCAATCTGGTTCCAGGAGCCCTGCACTTGGAAGCACACTCCATGGGTGTTGGTGATTTGTGAATGAACGAAAAAGCAATGACGGCCCCGCCTCCTCTCCTCCTAGAGGCGCGCGCTCTTCTGGTGCCCAATCTACCGCTCGGCGCTCGTCCTTCTCCGCAGGCCTGCCCCGCGCGTCGCATCGATCGGCTCGGCCATCGCGCGCCTGCGCCTGTGGGCTGCCAGTCGGAGGCGGCGTGGGGAGAGCACCGGGAGCGGTGGCGGCGCGCCAGGAGCTGAGGTAAAGCTATGGCTTCTGCGCTGCCAGGCCGCCTTCGAGCTGGCTGGCGGGGTGAGCAGCGCGGTGGGGCGGGGGGTATCTGCGCGAGGCGTCTCCTCGAGCCCGGCGGAGGAGGGCCTGAGGGGGTGAGCCGGGCTGCGGAGCGCCAGTTACCTGCTCGAGTCCCTGCCCGACCCGGCCGTGGGACCAGGTTCCGAACTAGAAGGGAACTTGGGGAGAATCCGAGCCAACCACCTGTGCAACAGATGGAGAAACTGAGTTTCAGGGAGGGGGAGGATCTCCTCGAAGTGACAGCGAGTGAGCGAGCATCAGACTCAGGACCAGACGCCCTTAGCACAGTGCCGGCATTCTTTCCGCGTCAGCCCATCATTCGTTATTATGCCTATTTTAGTCGGTTAGGTGCAAGGCAATGAAGTATAAAAAGGAATGCAATAAGGTCTGGGTGAGAGACCAATTATGATACAGTGTCTTAGCTTGCCAACTTACAAACAGAGCAGGCAGTGGACGCTGTGATGGAAGCGTGCCTGAGATGTCATGACCGCCTCCTCTAAAGCTTGAGAGGCTAAGGAGGTTCGTTTCCTTGAATCCTGTCACCCAGTGTCGTGGCAGTGCCATTGAGGCATTTGACAATCTGCCTAGCATCATGGTTAGTTACATTCATGATTATCACAAGAACCTTAGATCCCAGTGACCTGTGTTCTAATGCTCCTTCTGCACATGTTTGAGCTTGCGTCTTAATACAGGTTGTCGTGTGAAGTTCACAGATGCTCATTCTGCAAACACTGAGTGTCTGGTATTGGATGGGAATTGTGTTAGGTACTGGGAATGCGGTGATGACAAGTACAGCCCCTCCCTTCAAGGAACTCACAGGAAATAGACACTTAAATACATGCACGTTACAGCCTGTAAAGGCAGAGATCTGTACGTGGTAGAGTGGAAGCACCGAAGGGAAAAGGAGTCACTTTTACCAGTAGGATGGGAAGGGTGGGAATGGCTTTTTAGGCAAGACGATTCTTGAACTGAGTCTTAAAATTTGTTTCATAGGTGATTATTAGGCACAGGAGACAGGCACCTAGGAAGCAAAAACAGCACAACAGAGACCAGAATTATGGAACACCAGGGTTCAGTTGGCACAGAAGGCTTTCTATGATCTAGCCTCTGTCTAATAATACCAAACGCTTTTATAGTGCTTGCTGTGAGATTGACACTGTTCTGTGTGCTTTATGTAGATTAACTAAGTTGCTCTTCACATCAGTTCTGTGAAGTAGAAACTGCAATTTTCCTCACTTAGAAAATGAAAACTGAGCCATAGAAAAGTTATGTAGCTTGTCCTAGTTCACATGGTTAATACATGGTAGAGCTGGAATTCAGACCGAGTCAGTCTAGCTCAAGGGTCTGTGAACTTAATCACCAGGCTCCCTTCTGGGAACTGAGGGCGCTGAGAATATTAAATGTCCAGCCCCTGGTCACATCACCTATAAGTGGTAGAACCAGAACTCAAACTCAGGTCTTTCGATTCTGAAGGATCCAGTGCTCTTTTTCTTGAAAACATCAGATGTGATGGGATTTATACAGTGCCAAATTGAAGTTGAATTCCAATCTGAGGCAATGCTTACTGCAATCACAATTACTATTATCTTTCAGTGTGGATTTTGTACAAGAGCCTTCACTTTGTGCCTTAGCTGTACTGAGTGTAAATGCAGTGTAAATCCATATTTAAATGCAGTTTAAATATGGATGTGAGGGGCCCAGGACTAATCATAATTGCGGTAAAGGTGCAACATTATTCACCAGTTTGGTGTTAAATAAATTATTTTCCTGAACATTGCATTCACTCTTGTATTTAAAAGGTTACATCATTCGTTGTAAGTCAAAGGGTATTTTTATTTTAAATCAGTAAGGATTTATGACCTTTTACTGTGCCTCTGTGGTAGCTGCTGTAGAGAGCAGCTATTCTTTTGAAGGTCAGTTTCATTTATTACCTCGAGTTTGAAAAAAGGAATTAACTTGGTTTGTTTCTGCAGTTGGGCTCTGCAAATCTAGGTTAAGATACAACCTAGATACATTTGTGTTTATAGTAATATCTTTCATAGTTGGGAGTAATGAGAAGATGGGAGCAGATCGCTGAATTATTGGAGGACTCTTTAACTCATTTCATACTTTTCGGAGACCTTATGTGCTTGTATTTGTGCTGTTAATTTTAGCCAGAAGTTTTAAGAATTTTTTCAAGGAATAAGAACTGAATCAGAAGCCCACTTGGTAAACTTTTACTCCTTCAAGAGTTTGCTCAAGCATTACCTTCTTATAGACTTAGGTATTACCTTCACTATTTGCCTACTGCAGCTTGAGTGTATTTCTCCCATGACACTAGTGATAGTATATTACAATTTACTGAATTTGTCTTTCCACTTAATTGTGAGCAACTCAAAGGCAAGGGCCAGAGTTTTAAAATTCTTATCCCTCCTTCAGCCCATCTTCCCAGGCTGGAGCTGCGAGTATATACTGGTAAGTAAGAGAATATGATAAAAGTAATGTTTATACTGCAGCTGAGGAGCTTTATGATTCTGGTTATTGGAATTGGAAGTGATGTATTTGGCATAAGTGGGTATCAATAACCTAAATAGAAATAGTGTTAGTACTGTGTATGCTTTGATTTTTGTTACTTTTTCCCCTGTTAATTGTTTTTCTCTGTGATGGCAGTTTGTAAAAATGGAGTTTCAAGCAGTAGTAATGGCAGTTGGAGGGGGATCTCGGATGACAGACCTGACTTCCAGCATTCCCAAACCTCTGCTTCCAGTTGGGAACAAACCTTTAATTTGGTACCCATTGAACTTGCTTGAGCGTGTTGGATTTGAAGGTGAGCTCTGGCAATGAGATGCACTCATAAAACTTTTAGGCTGTTTGATCCCAATGGTTTATCTGTTTTATGAGGGTGAGAGAGGATGAATGAGAGAAGACTAGGACTCAACGTTGGCTGGAGACTGGCCTCTTGAAATGAGGAACATAGAAGTACTCTATTGCTGTGTGAAAAGAGTTGAGAAGATTGACTAAGTGTTAATATTTTAGAGCGGGTGTCCAGAGTAATCTAAAATGAACCCTGTAAGGATATCAGAAAGAGCAGAGTGGGAATCCAAGTGCCTCATAGTCAGTACTTATTGTGAATCTATATGTGCCAAGTAATATATTAAGCACTGGGGTACAGAATTGAAAAGATAATCAGGTCCTGATCTCCACTAATGAAGAGATACACATATAAATAAATTATCATTGTGTAATGTGGCAGTTGTGTGGCACTGTGTAAAGTGCTATTCATTTTATATGGCTGTAATATAAAGTGTAAGGGGAAGGAGTAGATGTAGTGAAAGAGATAAGCAGGGGTCGTGCTATAAAGGGCCTTGTATTCCATGCTGAGGAATTTAGATTTGTTTCCTGAAAGCAGTGGGAAACCAGTGAAAGGTTTAAACAAAGGTATAATGTGGTTAAATTTGTATATTTGCTATTCTAAGCCAGTTGTGTCTTTATATACATTTTAGAATCAGCTTATCAATTTATATAAAAAGGGTTGCTGGGATTTCAATTGGGATTGAATTGAATCCATGGATCAATATGAAGAGAATTCACATCTTAACAATATTCAGTCTTTCGATCCATGAGTATGGTGTATATCTTCATTTATTTAGGTCTTCTGTAATTTCAGTAATGTTTTATAGTTTTCAGTTACAGGACTTATAGATACTTTATTAAATTTATCTCTATATTTTTATGCTATTGTAAATGGTAATTGTTATATTCCAATTTCCACTTGTTTGTTGCTAGTATATAAAAATAACAGTTTTTCTTATACTGACCTTTTATCCTGCAACTTTGCTTATTAATACACTTAAATTCTTACAGCTTTTTGTAGATTCCTTAGGATTTTCTACAACTTGACCTAATTGACATTTATAGAACATTCCACACAGTAAAGCAGAATATACATTCTTTTCAAGTACTCAGAACTTTTACCAAGATAGACCATATTTTTTTAAATAAAGCAGGTCTCAATAAATTTATAAGGATTAAAGTCATACAAAGGATATTCTCTAACCACAGCAGAGTTAAATTAGAAATCAAAAACAGAAAGATACCAAGAGAATCCCTAAATATTTGGAGATTAAACCACATACTTCTACATAAACCATAAGTTAAAGAAGAAATTACATGGGAAATTAGAAAATATTTTGAACTTACTGAAAATGAAATATACTGTACGAATATTGAGGAATATAGCTAAAGCAGTGTTTAGAGGAAAATCTATAGCATTAAGCACTATGTTAGAAAAGAAGAAATGAAGCTCAAATTATCATCTGAGCTTCTACTTTGAGAAGCTAGAAAAAGAGGAGCAAATGAAACACAAATAAGTAGAAAGAAGGAAATTTAAAAAAAGATGCTAAGAGCAGAAATAAATGGAATAGAAAACAAAAGCATTAGAGAAAATCAATAAAACCAGAAGCTGATTATTTGAAAAAAAAATCAATAAAATTGTTAAATCTCTAGTCAGATCAGAAAAAAAAGAGAAGACACAAATTACTAATAACAGGAATGAGTAAGGGGACATCACTGCAGATCCTACAGACATTAAAAAATAATAAGGGAATGTTATGAACAACTTTATGGTAATAAATTTGACAACTTAGATTTGCATTTTTTAAAAAATTGTTTTGGAAGCTGTATAAAGAATGGATTTGAGGGAGTCAATACTATAAACAGACAGACAAATTAAAAGATTGATACAAAAGTCCACACCAGCAATGAAGAGGGCCTGAACTAAAGAAGTAGCATTAAGGATGGAGAAGAGGGAACATTTGAGAAAGTTGATGAGTCAGAGGAAGGGAAGTGGAAAAGAGGGAAGAATTCCCTCTACTTTTGCTTGGGTGACTAGGTAGATGGGGATGCTGGTAACTAGGAAAGGAAATAAGAGACAGGAACAGGTTTAAATGAAGACAATGAGTTCAGCTTTGGCACAGTGAGTTTGAGGTGGTCTATAGTTAATATAGTACCAGATGGTGCCAGATCCTAGGGCGCAGTCTTGTGATCTAGTGTTCATTCCACTATGAGAATTGCCTTCCTGAGACAGACCCAGGGATATCTCTACGCAGTAGTCTGTATGACACTCATGTTAAGAGAGATGTTATAGAAGAGATTTTCTTTTTAGAGCTCAATCTTACAGATGAAGGACACACCTTAGTATACGTTAAAATATGCTAATTTTAAAAAATAACTATGAATTTGTCATCTATAACTTTTTGTTGTTTTACTTTTGCTATATCTTTAGTTATGCTCGGGGGTGGCCTTTTGTGGTATATTTACTACCCACTACATAGAAAAATTCCTTCTCACTGAGGCTCACTCAGAAATTAGAGAATGCCTTTTAAACAGGATACTGGAGTTTAATAACCAAGTCGGCATTCACTTTGTTCATATTGTTCATGATTTTAGAGACGTTAACGTAGCCCTGCTTAGCATTTGTCTGTCTCCATACAGAAAAGTCTTGGTCAAATTATTAGATTGACAAAAAAAAATTTTTTTTTTAAATTATTAGATTGACTATCCCATATTTGCAGTTACTCCCTTTACTCTATCCACTCTACCTAAAATGTCCTCTCCAACCTATGGAAATGTCACCTTCTTTTTGAAATCCCCAATAGCATCAATCACCCTGTCCTCTGTGCTGCCATCACACTTTGTTTTTCTATCTTCATACCTCTCATGGCCTGTTTTATGCTGTAGTTAATGGCATGGGAGACTGACCTCTCTGAGAGCTGGTACTGTGTCTAATTCATCTTTTAACATCAGCATTTTACATGCAGTATGTACTAAAGAAATTTTTGTTGGACTTAAATTCATCGTGGCCTACCTCAAAAGGCATCCCTTCCATGAAACGTTTCTCAGTTAATCACTTCCATGTCTCATTTCTCCATGTTAAGTTTCTTAAGAATAGGAACCATGTTGAGTTCATTTCTGAATTCTCAGTGCCTATTTGTCCTGTACATATTACATGTATTTGTATTTATTGGATGAATGAGCGAGTTAGTGACTAAAAAAGCAGAGTGGGGAAACGAAGAAAGAAGAAAAGAGGAAGGAAGGTTAAATGTTTGAAAAAGAAAGAGGAAGAAAGGAAAGAAGGGAAGAAAATAGAAAAGAATGATTACAGTGAAAGGAAGAGATAATTGTGACCTGGAACTATGATCCAGGTAATTGTGACCTGGAACTGTGATCCTCAGTGAAGCAGTAATGGTTACCTGGTGGGAAGTGGTGATAGTTCTTTCTTTATAGTGAATGAGGATTTAAAAGTGTTCCCGTTTGTATATGCTTTGATGAATGCTCTTCTGAATTCTTTACACTAAGAAGTAGCATGTCATATATTAAAGTGTGGACTTTAATTCAGACAGACCTGAATTTTATCTTGAATCCATTGCTTACTACGTAGTTGTGTGGCCCTGAATAAAGTTACAACTTTTAGTCCAAGCTTTCTCATTTGTAAAATGAGATTGTTGTAACAATTGAGAGAACACATGTAAAATAGATTGAAAAGGCTCAATAATAATATTAGGTGTTATTATTAAATCTAGAAACACCATTTCTAATTGAAATAGTGAAACCATTGTCTAAATGAATGAGAGTTTTTATATTTTTCCTTTTGTACTGTAGAAGTCATTGTCGTGACAACCAGGGATGTCCAAAAGGCTCTATCTGCAGAATTCAAGATGAAAATGAAGCTAGATATTGTGTGTATTCCTGATGAAGCAGACAAAGGAACTGCAGATTCTCTGCGCCATATATATCCAAAACTTAAGGTGAAAACCATTTCTTGATTTTTATTGTTTATTGAAGATAAATGTCATTTTATGTTTTTCCAGTACATTATAGTTTACAATGCTTTTTAAAAAATACATTCTTGCATCACATACTTTGTTGCCCATGTACTCTTCAACTGTTTCTAGTTTGATTACTAGTGAAGATTTAGACATTTAGTTGTCTCAGTCACTGGTTTCCAGTATTTTTGAGTAATAATACATCTTTATTAAAAAAAGATACACTTCAAATTTACTTTAAAAGAGTCCATTTATATGAAGTTCATGAATAAGCAAAATTATTATATAGTGATAAAAATTAGGGTAGCAGTAGATTCTGCTGATGACAGATTAACTGGAAAGAAGTACAAAGGAACTTTTAAAAATTCCAGATCCCCTTACATGATAATATTTGAGCTTTTCATCTCCCATGATTAAGAAACTAACATGGGCATATGTATATGAGGACACAGTCTCCCCAACTGGCTGGTGGCCTGTAAATTGAGAAAGAGCCATTGTAAATTATTCTAAAATTAATGCCCTTTGGAAAAAATTCAGTTTGTGTGATAATGTTGCCATCTTGCTTGAATTTGGGGGCAGACTTTCTTCTGCTATTTCTGGTGACTGCGAACAGATGTAATAACATGTTCCAACTACCTGTACACTAAAGAATGAATAAATTTATGCAGCAATGTACATGGCCTATCCCCTTTCCCCCCTTTACTGGGGAATAATTTACGCATAGTGAAATACACAGAGATTGAGTAGTATACGAAGTAATGAGTTTTGACAAATACATACATCCAGGTTACCCAAATCTAGAACATTTCCATCACCTCTGAAATATCCTTTGTGCTTCTTGTTAGTCAGTCCTGCACCTCGAGAGTCAACTGCTGTTCTGATTTCTATCACCATATATTAATTTTGCTTGTTCACGAACTAGATATAAATAGAATCATACGATTTTATTCTGGTTTCTTTTGTTCAACATAATATTTTTTAGATTCATTCATATGCATTCATATTGCATGCTGATTCATTCATTTTTTATTGCTGAATAGTATTCCATTGAATAAATATACCACTATTTACCCATTTTCCTGTTGATGGTCATTTGAGTTGTTTCTAATTTTGGGGTATTATGAATAAAGCTGTTGGAAACATTGTTCTACAAGTCTTTTAGTGAAAATATTCTAGGTTATAGGGTTTATTTATTATAAACTGCTGAATTGTTTTCTAAGTGGTTGTACCATTTTACACTTCCATCAACAATATATAAGAGTTGCATTTGCTTCACATCTTTAGCAACACTTGCTACTGTCAGTCTTCTTAATTTTAACCATTCTAGGGGGTGTATATGTAGTGGTATCTCATTGTGGTTTCAATTTACATTTTCCCAATAGTAATGATGCTCACCACTTTTTATGTGTTTATTGCCTATTTGTTCATGGAGTATCTGTTCGAGGCATTTTCCTATTTTTTAATTGAGTTGTTTGTCTTTTTACTATTGATTATAGAAATTCTTTATATATTTTAGATGCAAAACCTTTTGTCAGATAAGTGTTGTGAACATTTTCTGCCAGTCTGTGGCTTGCCTTTTCACTTTCTTAATGGTGTCTTTTGGTGACCAGAAGTTTTAAATGTTGATGAAATCCAGATTACTGATTTTTTCTTGTATCATTAGTTCTTTTTGTGTCTTGTCTAAGAAATCTTTGCCTATCCCAAGCTTATGAAGATATTCTTTTGTGTTTACTTCTAAAAATGTTACGGGTTTGGCTTTTATATTTGTATCTATAACCCATCTTGATTTAATTTTGTATGTGGTCTGAGGTAGGGATAGAGGTTAACTTTTCTCTATATGGATATTTGGTTGTTCCAGCACCATTTGTTAAAAAGACTTTCCTTTTCCAATTGAATTACACTGGTGCCTTAGTTGAAAATCAGTTGATCATATACAAGTATGTGTAGTCTATTTCTGTCCTTTCCCTTTTGTTCTGTTGGTCTCTTTGTCTGCCTTTACTTTAGTATCACACTAAATAATGTCTTGATTATTTTAACTTTATAGCAGGTCTTGAAATCAGATAATGTAAATCTGGCAACTTTGTTCCTTTTTTTTAAGATTGTCTTGGCTATTGTATGTCCTTTTGATTTTCATATAAATTTTAGAATCAGTTTATCAGTTTCTACAAAAAAAAGCTTTCTGGGATTTTTAGTGGAATTTCATTGAATCTATAGATCAATATGGGGAGACTTGACATTTTAATATTGATTCTTCCAATTATTGAACATCTATTTATTTAGGTTTCCTTTAATTTCTCTCAACAGAGCTTTATAATTTTCAGTTTGGAGGTTTTAAACATCTCTTAGTAAATTATTCCTAGGTAAATGTTTTTAATGATATTATAACTGGTATTTTTTATTCTGTTTTTCAATTGTTTATTGCTTGTATATAGACATACAATTGTAGGTTTTTTGTATATTTACTTTGTACCCTGTGACATTGTTAAACTACCGTGCTTCCCCGAAAATAAGACCTAGACGGACAATCAGCTCTAAAGCGTCTTTTGGAGCAAAGATTAATATAAGACCCGGTATTATATTACACCCGGTCTTATACTGTATTATAGGAAAATAAGACTGGCAACTACTAATAGGAGAGGACATGAGGAGAATAAAGTGACTGCCAAAAGGACATTTTACTCCCAACTTATTGCCTCTTATGGTTTTTTTGTTTTTAAAGATTTTATTGGGAAAGGGGAATAGGACTTTATTGGGGAACTGTGTGTACTTCCAAGATTTTTTCCAAGTCAAGTTGTTGTTCTTTCAGTCTTTGTAGTGGAGGGCGCAGCTCAGCTCCAGGTCCAGTTGCCGTTGTTAGATGCAGGGGGCGCAGCCCACCATCCCTTGAGGGACTTGAGGAATTAAACTGGCAACCTAGTGGTTGAGAGGACGCGCTCCAACCAGTGGGAATCGAACGGGCAGCCTTCGGCATCAGGAGCACGGAGCTCCAACCGCCTGAGCTACCAGGCTGGCCCCGCCTCTTATGGTTTTGATTGTTTACTCCTTATTTTAGGGCTTCCCTTCACACCTAAGATCAGAATTCTCATTAAGTCATTTGCACAGTCTCTTTTCTTTTTCTCCCTTATCCCTTTGTTTTCACATCATTTACACAGCATCCTTTACATATAACCCTACCTCTGTGCCTTCTCAAGCTGTGACTTTGAGTAGCAAGTCTCTACTATCTTTGCTATCTCTCCTTTGTTTCTCCTATAACAGTGGCTCCCTGAAATTATGGCTTCATATCAACCTGAGAGTAGGTTGATATGAGAGCATTCAAACCTAAGAGTAGAAGGCAACAAAGCTAACCTGTAGAGGAATATAAATAGACTCCTAAATAGTCATTAAGAACAAAGTAAAACCTGAGCTAAGACAAAATTCAGAACTATCTGGTTGGGATCAACATAAACTTGTAGGAAGGGTAGTGGAAATACATATAATAGTTGAAGAAAGTGAGACAGCCTGAGAAGGCTGTCAGTCAGTGTTTGCTAATGGGTGTCAGGCACCTTTCTAAAAGAGAAAGTTGTATCCCCAGGCTGTGCCGTGATTTAAAAGCAATGCCCCCTTGAGCCAATTTATTTCCCTTCCCTGTGCCCACAAAGCAGCTTACTAAACATTTGGAGATTCTTTTGGTCTGTTTTCAGTAAGATTTTAGGTAAGATAAGAATATCCCGGGGCCGGCCCAGTGGCGCAGGCGGGTAGAGCTCCGTGCTCCTAACTCCGAAGGCTGCCGGTTCGATTCCCACATGGGCCAGTGGGCTCAAAAAAAAAAAAAAAAAAAAAACATTTAAAAAAAAAAGCAATAAAAAAAAAAAAAAGAATATCCCGGGGCACCCCTCATTTGGAATGCCCTCCTGCTCGGGAGCTCTGACCCTTTGCTTTCAATAAACTATCCTCTTTTTAAAACTCAAAAAAAAAAAAGAAAACAGAATATTCCCTTTGAGAGTTTTGGGTTTATTAGCTTTATTTATCTTTACCCACTTCCTCCAGATTGAGTTCCCAAATATTACTGTGAGGTTATACCACGTGTCTTCTGCCTTTCTCAGAGAAGTACCACGGTAGTATATTAATTTCATTTGGCTTTTTTGTTAAAAATATATTTCAACAGTGTGTACTTCCAGGACATTTTTCCAAGTCAAATTGTTGTCCTTTCAATCTTAGCCAACCAACTGAGCCATCTGGGAGCTCAGAGGCAGCTCAGCTCAAGGTGCTGTGTTCAATCTTAGTTGCAGGGGGCGCTGCCCACCATCCCTTGCGGGACTCAAGGAATTGAACTGGCAACCTTGTGGTTGAAAGCCCACGGGCCCATGAAAGCCCACTGGCCCGGCAGCCTTCGGAGTTAGGAGCATGGAGCTCTAAACGCCTGAGCCACCGGGCCGCCTCCTTAATTTATAACTTTTCAAAATTTACATTGCATTTGCTAAATGTATTGCAGTCCTACATAGCTGTGGAAACTTCCATCATGTGTGCTTATAAGATATTGAAGTTGAATACCATATTTGTTACGTTTTTCGACTAATAGACACATTTTATTTGGTTTTATTCTTCTGGCACTGTTTTCTACTTCATTTTGCCTTATCTCATCTCACAATTTTGCTGATTTACTGGCTTCTTCCTTTTTATTTCAGCTGCTCAAACCTCTTTCCCTGACTTATCAACAGAGATTATTTATTGCCTCATTCATTCTCCCAGGCCCTGGGTGAGTGAGCTCCATTCTTATAACTGGTATCAATAACATGGAAGTTCTTAGATTTAATATTTGCTCCATAAAGGTGTTTCATATTTGTTGATAAGACTGCATGATTCAGTCTTACCTATGTCTGAACTCATTCATTTAGCAAATATTTATTGAGAGTCAACTAAAAATAATGATTATAGTTGCTATTTATTAAACACCAATTGTGGACCATAGTTATGTCTTAAAACTTTTTGTTATGGAAAATTTCAAACATGTACAAACGGAAGTAAATCTCAGACATCACCTTATTTCATCTGTAAATATTTCAGAATATATTGCTAAGATGAGAATGTTTTTAAAAATAAAATTATGCCATTATAACAAATTAAAAAACCAAATAACTAATAACTTTTAGTATCATCAAATATCCAATAAGTGTATGAGTTTCCAGTTGCCTCATAAATATAGTTTTTAAATGTTGTATGTTTATTTAAATCAGGAAGAAGATAAGGACTAGACATAATTGTCTTTTAATATAGATTTTCCTTCCATTTCTTTTTCTTTCCTTATAATTTATTTGTTAAAGAAACTGGGTCTTTTTCTTGCAGTTTCCCACATTCTGTACATTGTTGATTGTGACCCTGTGGTGTTGTTTAATAAATGCTCCTTTCCGCTATATTTTCTGTAAATTGGTGGTTGGACTAAGAGACTCAGTTAAATTCAGGTTTGAATTTTTTTGGCAAGACTGTTTCATAGGTGGCGGTGTGTACTCTCTGGAGGCACATAATTTTCTGATTGTCTTTCTTTTTGTGATGTTAGTAGCTCTTAATTATTGCCACCAGCCCCTAGACCTTGTCTTTCCAGTCATTTGGCGATCTGAAACTTTTCTAGTTGATTAAGAAGTGCTCATGATATCAGTGCTCAATAGATTATCTGCAGCCATTATTTCAAAGCCAATTTATATGGATATAAAGTCCTTGACTCACATTTTTCCCTTGAATATCTTTTATCATAAAGTGTTGCTGTCAGAGTCCAAGTGAAAATCTTTCCCTATGAGTGACTTGGTCCTTTTGTCTGGATTCCCAAAGGAGTTTTTATTTTTCTTTAAAATCTGTGATTTTACTATATAATATATCCATTGATTGTTCTGAGTCATATTTTGTAGATATGTCCTTTCCATGTGAAGTTTCAATCTCTTTTATTGTGTCAGAGAACTTTTCTAGAATTACAGTTTTACATATTTGTTCTGTTCCATTATTTGTTTTTAGTTTTTTGGACTCACACATATGCTGATTTTCGTTGCTTTTCTTCTCTTTCTATTACTTTGCCTCAAATCCTTTCATCTATTTATTTTTTAATTTTAGAATTTTTTTTCCTTTTTTACATTCTGTTTCCCTTAAGACATTATGAGTTGTGTTTTATTCACTCTTGTGTTCTTCCCAGTTTAGCTATTATTTCTGAAACATTTTTTTATTTTATTTCTAATTCTTAATTTCTGACATCTCATTTTTAAGTTTTCTAATTCAGATTTATGTTCTTCTTGCACATCTATCATTTTCTTATTTTAGGATATTTTCTTATTTTTGAAATATTAGGCTATGAATTTAATCTGTTTTGTGAATATGTCTTTATGATATGTGCTTCATCATTGCAGAGACATTAATTCTAACCCTTATTACTGTTATTGTTATCATTTGAGTGTAATCTTTTCTATGGCTATTTTTTACCTGAAATTAATTTTCCTAAATTTCTAGAAGGGAAGTGTGAGTATAGCTTTTGTAACTTCATGTCTCTACAGCTCCCTCTTTTGAGATCTTCCTCCTTTATCTGGTCTTTCTTTTTCCTTTGCACTGACTGTCCCTGTGCTCCTCAATTTTCATTCTACTCCCAGCAATTTCTCCTCAGTGCAGGGCTTTCTTTTGGAAGTGAGTATTGGTCTGTTAGTTTCGAGAGGTTTTAGGACCAGGACTGTTGCAGTCCCTTCAGAACTCACTGACACTAGACAACGGCACTGAGTCTTAGGAGAGTTAAAGGAAGAGTTAGTGATTGAACTTGGGTCTCCTACTTCAAAGCCTAAGCTCTTACCTATCATACTATGCTATACAGTCTGGGATAGATGTAAGGAAAGAATATAGACTTTATCCTGTAGGGGTACTTTGAAAGAGCATTGACAGGTTAATATTTGAGAAATATCACTGAATAAGTGAGGAGAACCAGAGAGATCACTGGGAAGCTATTGCAAGTAATCCTGGTAAGAAATGATGAGGGACCAAACCAAGGCAATGGCAGTGGTAATGGAAAGATGGGGACAAACTGGAGAGTATTTAGGAGAATTTTATGGCTTATCAATTGGATATGGGAGGATAAAGGGAGGGGGAGTCAAGCATGAGTCCCAGGTTTCTAGCAAGAAGAACTGGATGGTTGGTGGTGGCATTTACAAATTTAGAGGCCGCAGGTCAAGGAACAGGTTTCTAGGGGTAATAAGATGTGTAACTATACTTAGCTCACTATACTATTCCTTTGCTATTCCACAAATTTGGATGCTTGCACATCTGTCTGGAACACATTCAGTTCCCTCTTTCCTACCTAAATATCTATTTCCTGATGGTCCATCTTAGCCTGGATTTTGCCCAAAAAGCAGAGCCTGAGATAAATGTAGGTGTATGGGTAGTTTATTTAGACAAGTGACCCCAAGGAAGAGGAGTGGGATTTGGAAAGAGTGATATAAGGGAAGAGGGAAAGCCAACCTGTGTGTTATAGTCTTGGTTACCACCCTGGGTAGCTGAGCCTCCGTTCCTCTGGGGACCTTCTAAGTGGCCAGGTGGAATGTACTTCAGAGTAATTGCCCAAGACTCAGAAAAGAGGAGTACAGTAGTACCTCAGTTTTCAAACATCTCTTTTGATGAGTATTTTGGTTTATGAATGCCGTAAACTGGAAGTAAATGCTTCAGTTTTTGAACATGACTCAGAAGTCGAATATGTCACACGGCTTCCCCTGAGTGGAAGATCCTGAGGCCTAGCTGTCGGCTGTTTTCAAATGTTTCATAGCTCGTGGATTACGTTCGAAAACCAAGGTACCACTGTATTTATTCACTGGCTTCCTTTCCCCATTGATCAAAGGTTGTCCTATGGGTATAAATTTCTTCACACACACACTCGGCCAGAATGGCCGAGTTCCCACAGAAATCCCACATGGTGGGATTGCTAGAAGTCTGAGGGCAGAAAATGAAAGATGACGGGTGAACAGAGTCAAATTCTATCAGGTTACATAGCCGATTGCTAGAGAAATGGGTGGAATCAAAAGATGGGCCCGTAGAATGAGAGATGGGTCACAAGAGATGGCTTATTCATCGTCTTTCTGGATTTGGCTACTTTGCCTCTGGAAGCCTTCTTTAGCCTCCAAGGTTGGATTAATATTCCCTCCTAATTGCTCCCTAAGCACCCCTGTGCTTATCCTTATTATATAGCATTTTTATATAATAACGGTATTATAATTTGTTATTTATCTGTTTTCCTCGCTTCCTATCTCTTGATAGATTGGGATGGAATTAAGAGTCCGAAGGAACGATTTCTTATTTCAAGTGAGAGAAGCCAAAGGAGAGTAAAGGATTAGAACAGCCAAATACTAAAGGCTGTAAGGACCTAAAGGGTTGATATTTTATCTTATTCATTGCAACATCCACAGTGCCCAGCACAGAGTTTGGCATTTATTAGTGGTCAAAATACTGTTTAAATATTTTTTGAATGAATGAATGAATGATGACTATCTGACTATGTGAATAAATTGATGGATAAACAAACAAATGAGTTTGGTTTTAGACCTGTTAAGTGGGATATCTAGCAGGTAGTTGCTAAACTTATGTAGAATTCAGGAAGAAGATCTGAGCTAGAGATATTCGTATAGGTCTAAGAGTCATCAGCTTATAAGTGATAGCTGAAGCTGTGAGTGTGAAACATTTGCCCCAAAAGAATGAGTAACTAAAGAAAAGGACAAAGTATAAAGGGCCTGAGGAAACACCAAAACATAATTGACAAGTAGAAAAAGAGGACCTTCTGAAAGAGTTAAGAGAGATGCCCATGACTATAGATAATTTAAAACAATAGGTAAATAATAATTGATACATACATGTGGTTCAAAAATCAAAAACTATAAAAAAGGTTTATGGTGAAATGTTTCCCTTCCTTCCCTGTCCACCAGCCACCTAATTCTATTAGCCACCATTGTTAATTTCTTATACTTGGAGGCTATTTCTAAGATGGAAGCAACTTGGATATTTTTATAAGAGAGCAAGAGGACCAGTGAAGAAGTACAGAAGAAAGGAAAATGATGGATGAGGTCCCCAAGGAGACAAGAAGGAATGTGGGAACAGCTTTGGGCAGGAGGAAGGCTACATCTTCCCCTGAAATGACAAGTGGGAAGGAAAAGCTCAGATGCAGATCAGGAAGGAAAGACAGAAATTAAAATAGTTCACTCCTGAGGCCTCTATATTCTTGATGAAGTAGGAAGCAGAATTGTCTGCTGAGAATGTGGAAAGAGGACAGTGATGGGATTGGGACGCATAGAGTAATGAAGCTTCAGAATTGCCACTGGAAAATGAAAGAAAGCTGACTACAGACACTGAGAAGGAGATCTAGGTAGCATGAAGGGTATAGCTGGACTTGCATAATATCGATGTATACTTACTGTAGTTAGTACAATTGTGGGTTGTTGTGTTTTTCTTTTTTCTTTCCCTTTCACCGTTATTCAGGTGTCTAGGGGTAGAGAAGAAATGTTTGCATTGATCAGGGATATGGGCAAAGTGAGCATTTGTACCCACTGGAGAGTGGGGGAAACAAGCTAGGAAGAATGGAAATTGTCTAAAGGCTCAATGGACAAAGTCCTGCATTCTTTTCTCCCTGGCATGAGCTTGGCAGAAACTTTTCTTCTAGATCTGGGTTCTGGGTGAGAGTTTATTCATTTCTCTTCTGTGAGACTTTGCTTTCATTTCTTTCACTGTGTATCGTGCTACAGTGAACATCCTGCACCACTTTCCTTGTTTTCTTGTTGTGAATTTAGACCCTGGAAGTAATGTGTGGGTTGTTAGGTATGTGCATTTCCAGTTTTACTAGCTATTGGCAATTGCTCTCCAAGGTAGTCAGACGAGTCTACTTTCCCACCATTAGTATGAATTAGAGTTCTGGTTCTCCCTGTCCTCGCTAACGATTGGAGTTCTCAGACTTCCTCATATTAATTTTCATTAATACACCTATGATGGGTATGAAATGATACCTAATTGTTGGCTTAATTTTGTATTTCCTTAAGTTCTTGTGAATTGAAGGATTTTTTTGCTAGGTATATTGGCCATTTTCCTTTTCAGTGAATTTCCTGTATATATCCTTTTCCCATTTTTTTGGTTGGGTCATTTGTCTTTTTCTTACTAATTTGTATGTACTCTATATATTCTGTATACTAATCCCTTGCCAGTTATATATGTTACAGTTTTTTCCCCCAGTCTGTCACCCCTCTTTTCTCTGTTTATAGTATATTGTCATACAGAAGTTTTAACTTATTTTGTGGTTAATTAAACCAATCTTTTCCTTTATGGTTTGTGCTTCTATTTTAATTTTTTAATCTTTAAAGTATCATTTATTAAAACCTTACTAAAATATTAAAGAAATTTTAAAATGAAAAAATTTCACACATAATTCTACTGCCCCTGTACCTATTTCCCTCATTTTCATTTCTCTACTTCCCTTCTGGTTTCTATCGACCCACATATCTACACTGTGATTACAACGTACAGTTCTATATAGTATATTGAAAACAAAACCATTTTCTCCTTTTTCCACGCTTTACATTTTTGCACAAACATGTTGCCATATCTTTATGTTACCTGAGTGATTACCAATTTAAATGAGCCCATATAATTCTCTAAGTGTTCTGTGGTTGGAAATTTAGGTTGTTTCCAGTTCTGTGTTTGTTACAAGCAGTGCTCCTATAAAGGTTATTTTTACTCAGTACATCTGCAGGGTGGCTCCCTGGGTGGAAGACGGCACTCGGGTATCACATTTCCAGATTGGTCTCCAGGTCCGTGCACACACGGTAAATCTGTGAATCCCCTTCCCCACAACTGTAGTTTTGTCATGTCGAGTTCTGGAGGCTGGATGTCCCAGCGGTGTCGACAGGGCTGCTTCCTCCTGAGGTGTAGACAGCGTCTGCTCCGTGTCCTCACACGTCATCCCTCTGTGCTCCTTGGTGCTTTTTGTGTCTTACTAAAAATGACAGACTCCTGCCTAGAATTTTGCTTTTCATATTTGGATCTTTAAACCAGTATTTATATTTGTATATGATATGAAATATATGCTAATTTTATCTTTTTATCCAAATGAATATTCGTAGTTGGTTATCCCACCATTATTTATTGAATAATTTCTTTTCTTCCCTGATTTATGCTAAACTCCACATATACGTGGGTCTAATTTTAAGCTTTCCATTATTCTATTCCACTGGTCTAGTTGTCTCTTCCTTCACCAGCACCCTATTGTTTTAATTACCGTAGCTTTATAGAAATTCTGTCTAATAGAATGACTCCCCTCTACCTCACCTTATTATTGTTTTTCTTTCAAGTTGCCTTGGCTGTTCTTTACCTTTGACATGTGAATTTTAGTATCAGCCATGAAAAAATCTTTCTTGGTATTTGATTGGAATGACAGTGATTCTCAGACAAATCCAGGAGAGTTGGCATTTTATAATTTTCTGTTCTTTGACCATAACATAGCTCTCTTTATTAAGGCTATTTTTATGTCTTAAAGTAAAGTTTAATAATTTTCTGTAAAAATGTCTTACACGTCTTGTGTTGAATTTATTAAAAATCTAGCTTTGTTGTTATTGCAAATAGTAGTTTTTTAAAGGTCCACACATTGTGTTTGATTATGTCTTTTTAGTCTCTTTTACTCTAGAACACTCTCCCAGCCATCCACTTTTTTTTTCCTTATGGCATTGACTTATCTAAGAAAACAGGTTATTTGTCCTATAGAATCTCCCACATATGTCTGATTGCTTTCTACTGATGTCATTGAACTTGTTTCTCTTTCCCAATGTTTTCTTGTAAACTGGAATTTGGATCCAAATGTTGATTAGATTCGGTTTCAACTTTTTCGGCAATAATATTTCATATGTATACATATTGCATTGTTTCCAGATCTGAAATCAGACATTTCTTTAAAAAGCTCTGATTTTCCTATGTACAGCTTTTTACATGTCAATCACCTCAGTAAAGTAGTTTTTTAAAAAAGACTCTGGGTTGTTTTGTGTGTGTGTGAAGTATGATATTTATAGACTACAGTCTGGGCTGTAGGAGAAATAGAACCTTTACATTTTAATGTAATTGATTTTTCAGTCTTTTCCTTTATGGTTTGTGATTTCTGTGCCTTGCTTTAGAAATTCTTCCCTATTCTGAGGTCTTAAAGATATTTTCTTATAATATCTTCTGAAAGTTTTAGTTTTGCTTTTCACATTTCAGGCTGTCCTTCCCTTAGAATCTCTCCCATTTATTTTAGTGTTTTAAAATAGATCTCAATAAAGTTTTATAATTTTCTTCATAAAAATCTTATTTATCTTTTGTTAGATTTATTCCTAGACTGTGTTTTCATGCTCTCTCTTTTTATTAGTATATATATTGTATATGTAAATAATGTCTATAACTTAACGAATCAAATAGTTCTACAAGAGATGAGGGACAAGGGTCTCCTGTACTATCCTTCCTCTTTCATGATTTCTACTCTTCCAAGGCAACTGCTTTCAACTTTTGTTTTCTTCTGATAATGTCCTCAATATTTCTAAGTAACATATTTATACCACTATTTTTTTTGATTTCTTAGTTTTAAACAATATCTATTGAATTTCTGCCATGGAGGATAAGGATTTGACTCACTCACCATCCCACTTGCCCCCTCATTTATATATGCAAACTCCCCTTTTCCTAATCTCCCAAATATAATTACAGCATAAATTTTTATTAAACCAATTATGAGGGATTATTTATAGTTGAACCATGTAGTATACTAGTATTATACTTCCTTTTTTAAAATTCAACTTTATTGAGTTATAACTTATATGCAATAAAATATACCCATTTTATTTTTTTGTTAATGTTTAAATGGATACTAATTTTATTTATTATTATTATTATTTTAGTTTCAGGTATACAAAACAATGTAATAGTTAGACATTTACACCTCTCAAAAAGTGATAACACCCCAATCTATTACCCTTCTAACATTGATATAGCTGTTACAGTTCTACTGACTGTATTCCCTAATGTTGTACTCCACATACCTGTGTGTGTGTGTGTGTGTGTGTGTGTGTGTATGTGTATATACATGTATATACCGTGTTTCTCCGAAAATAAGACCTAGCCAGACAATCAGCGCATCTTTTGGAGCAAAAATTAGCATAAGACCCTGTCTTATATTATAGTAAAATAAGACCGGATCTTATGTTAATTTTTGCTCCAAAAGAAGCATTAGAGCTAATTGTCCAGCTCGGTCTTATTTTTGAGGAAACAGTGTATATATACACACACACACACACACACACATATATGTACATATATACTTAATTATAGGTGACTAGGTGACATTCAATATTATTCAACTTCAGCTTCAGGTGTATACCACAATGTGGTCAGGCATCTACACAGTCTATGAAGTGGTCTCCCTAATAAGTCCAGTGCCCATCTGCCACCCTGTATAATCTTTACAAAATTATTGATTCTTCAAACTGTATTTCATATCCCTATGATTATACTGTGACTACTACTTTGTACTTTCTAATCCCTTCAACTTCTTACCCACCCTCCTGTCTAGCAACCATCAGGGTTTTTTTCCCCCTATATCTCTGAGTCTATTTCTGTTTTGTTTGTTCATTTATTCTGTTCTTTAGATTCCACATATAAGTGAGATCATATGGTATTTGTCTTTCTCCATCTGACTTATTTCACTTAGCATAATATTCTCTAGGTCCACCCATGTTGTTGCAAGTGATAGGATTTCATTCTCCTTTATGGCTGAGTAATGCTCCATTGTATAACCGTATCATAGTTTCTTTATCCAGGCGTTTATGGGTGGGCATTTCAGTTGTTTGCATACCTTGGCTATTGTGCACAGCACTGCAATAAACAGGGGTGCATATGTTTCTTCGAATTTGTTTTGGATTTCTTTGGATAGATACCCAGGAGTGGAATTCCTGGGTCATAAGATAGTTCCATTTTCAATTTTTTTTGATATGAAGGTTCCTTTTATACTGTTTTTTATAGTGGCTGCACTAATCTGCAATCCCACCAACAGTGCATGAGGGTTCCCTTTTCTCCACATCCTCGCCAGCACCTGTTGTTTATTGATTTATTAATGATAGCCATTCTGACAGGAGTGAGGTGGTATCTCATTGTGGTTTTTATTTGTATTTCTGTAATGATAAATGACGTGGAGAAAATGCACCCATTTTAAATGTGCAGTTTCTTAAATTTTGTTTAATCAGGTTTATTGAGCTGTAAGTTACAGACAGTAAAATTCACCCTTTTTAGTGCACTGAGTTTTGACAAATGAATTGTTGTGGTATAACTACCACCTCAGTTAACATACAGAATAGTTTCATCATCCCCTACAAGTTCCTACTTCCCTTTTTATATGATGTGTTTTTCTTAGAGTTATTCATTGCCTGGCTTTTAAAGTTGCTTACTTTTCTGTGTTTCTGTCACTAATTCATCCTCAGACTTTCTGAAAGGAACATAATGTATCAATATGTTTAAACACATCAGGTATTCTATCAGTTACTTATTTTCTCCTCTGAGAAAACCCTCCTAGGAGCCATCCATTCTCTCTTCGAATTTCTCTACTGGTTGCTCTCTTGACTGCTGCAGAGCTGTCATTGTGTGACTTCTCTTCACTATCATTCTGGGAATTCCCTTCTCTCTCCTAGTTGTATGCCCAGGTTCCTAGATCCCGGTGTTTTGCTCTTTTTTAGTTTACTCCCTCATTTCAAAGCAACCCAACCCTTACTGGCTTCTTAAAGAAAGAACACAGAGGTAACTTTTGAGAACTTGAATATTTGGAAATGTTTTATTTCATCCTTTTCTTGAACAATAACTTATCTTTGTATGGAATTCTAGATTAGAAATAGTATTCTCTTAGAATTTTTTGTCCCAAGCTCAGAGACATTAGCATCTCCTTGATGACTCCCTGTGCGGTAGGTAGATTTTTTTTCCTCTAAAGTTTACCCTTCACTGAGGTCCCATTTATTTATGTAGCATCTCAGTTCAAATTCCCTGCTTCATACTAGCTTCAAGCCACATCTTTTGGTCCAATGTAGGCTTTAAAAACCCCAATTAGGGTAGGCAAGGTTTCAGCTCAGTTTTCACTTCCTCTTCAGTTCTGGCTCTTGGTATTTTCCCATTCTTTCTTTTAAGTGCAAATATACAAGTATTTGCAATAATTTTTAATGTCTTATGCAAAATTTTTAGGTGTTTGTAACAAAATTTTTGGGTTCTTAGTCCACCAGTTTTCCAATACCAGAGGCCTACATGGTAGACACTTAATGTACATTATTTCATTTAATCCTCCAACTACACTCTGAGATAGATACTATCTTTGCATTTTACACATGAGAAGGGTAGAGCTCAGAGAGTTTGAGTAGTTGGCCTGAAGTTCAGGTGGAACTTATGCATTAGATGCGAAGTCCCAGTAAATGCATTGAGTAGTCGAAGGATTAGTAGGATAGTGTCTGCTAGGTACAGCCAGATGGCACATGTCTCAGTGGAAACTGTATTTTTATTTGAGAGTGCAATAGTGGAGTGGATTAGGGGCATGGTAAAGAAGAGTTAGAAGAATACTAAGCGCCCTCTAGAGGAGTGTCAGAAAACCCGGCTTGGCTCTGCTTATTGAAAAAGGACTGCTTCATGAATGTCACTTTCTATAATAATCGAATCTTGTAGGAAGAATTGGAATTTGTGATGGTGGAGTGATGTGTAGGGATAAATATTCCTAGTGAGAAAAAGGTAGAAAAGAATAATAGCATTGATAGATCCTGTACTATCTATCAGCTGAAGAATTACTACAAAGCTGAGATAATGAGGGGATATTTTTAGCACAAAATTATGTCATCTCAAGGTCGCAGTCAGTATAAGCGTATGCCTTTAAATTTTTTATCCAGAGCGGCCTGTTAGCTCAGTTGGTTAAAGTGCAGTGCTCTTAACAACAAGGTTGCCAGTTCGATCATCCCTGCATGGGCCACTGTGAGCTGCGCCCTCCACAACTAGATTGAACAACTACTTGACTTGGAGTTGATGGATCCTGGAAAAACACACTTAAAATAAATAAAAGTTTTAAAAAAAACTTTTATCCAGATCTATATTTCTTTGAGATATACTAAAAAAGAAAACATATCAATTAAATAACTTCACTGGTAGTCTTTTTTCTGTCTG
This sequence comes from Rhinolophus hipposideros, assembly GCF_964194185.1. Classification (NCBI taxonomy): domain Eukaryota; kingdom Metazoa; phylum Chordata; class Mammalia; order Chiroptera; family Rhinolophidae; genus Rhinolophus; species Rhinolophus hipposideros. The sequence goes on from NC_138054.1 coordinate 63,969,149, forward strand.
GTTGGCAGCCTGAATTATATACATTTAAGGTGTAATTTGATCTTTTTTTAGAAGTTGAACAATTTGGGGGAGAACAGAAAGGCTGATGAAAAATGCTTTGAAAAGTATCAAAGACCTTCTTTGCAATAATAGCTGATTATTCACACAAGATCTCTATCTGTAGCCAGTTGAGCACTTCTGAGGATACTTAAATTTGCAAAAGCTTTATAAATGATTACATTGAGAAATTAATTTACTTCAGAACATTAGTTTCTGTTCTTAGAGACTACCCTAAAGTAGGGAGTTAATTTATTAGTTGATTATGAGGATATAAATTTTATTTTCCTTGGAGTTACCGGAATGTTTGCTCTGAAGATCGCAAGGGAAGTCTTTCATATTTACTGTGTGTGTCTGGCCTTGTGGATTTCTAATCCTCACAGCTATCTTGAAAGGTAGATTTTGCAGTTGAGAAACCTGATATTCGGAGAGTTTAAATAACTTGCCCAAAATCCCATACTTGGTTAGGTGTTGTGCCACAGCTAGGACTCAGCCCTGGATTATGAGATGCATTTGTGCATCTCAAATTCCCACGCTTTTTTCACTCTATCATGTTGCCTCCAAAAAACAAGCATCAGTAGTCTTTGTAATCTACTCTAATTCTAGACCCTTTGCTTTAGAACAGGTATAGTTGGTCTGATATTTGGAAATTGCTTTTTATTCTCTTTGTGAGTCTGTGGGGTTCATATATGTAGAATTTTTTGTTTACATTAAATAGTTGTATGTATTAATATAAATTAGAACTTTTTAAAAGTATTCAATTCTATAGTTCTTAATAAATGTAGAACTCTTAATCAAATATTTTGTGTGAAACATTTAAAAGTTTTCAAATTTCTTAACAAGACTCAACTATGTACTAGTACCCTTGTCTTGCAAGTGTGCAGCTGTTGCTTGCTGATCTCTTTCTCTAAGTGGAAGAAGATCCAGTATTGTAGAGAGACTTTCTTTCCTGTCTCGAGCCGTATGAGCAGGAAGCCTGGCTCTTCTTGGGCAAGAAGGATGCAGTTTGTGATCAGCACATAAAACAAAGATATCTGACTCCTTGGACATTGAGCCTGACCCACATTTGATGCTCCTGTGATTATCTGAGGTAATCAGCCATTGGTACCATTTTTGTGCCTTAGAAACAATGTGATTGTTCCTTAGGTAAGTATTTTGAGAATAGGTTTGTGAGGAATATTTAAGAGCGCCCTCCACAGCTAAGAAAAAGTCCTAGAAGTACACACTGTTCCCCAATAAAGTCCTGTTCCCCTTCCCCAATAAAATCTTAAAAAAAAAAAAAAAAAAAAAAAAGAGGCCTCAGCAGATTAAGTTTATAAGAGTTCTGTGGTCTGTATTTAAAGAACTTATCTTATATTGCAGGTCTCGTGACTTCTCTTAATTTAGAGATTACAGGGCTGATAATTTTCTATTTAATCTAGTCAGGAATCTTTCTTTGGCCTCAGGCAAGCTTCATTTATCCTTTCCCTCAGTTTCACAACCAAGAAAATGGGGATAATGATACCAACACACTAGAGGTTTAGTTATTTCAGTCCTTTGATGTAGAAAAAGGACTATTGTTGACTGTCTTATAAAACAGCTGACGTGCTACAACAGAGAATAAACTATGCCGATGAAATCCCCATCCTAGAGACAGCTTATTAGAAAGATTGAACATACATGCTATTTCTAGATGTTCAAAAAGCTAAGTGCAAGTTATTTTCAGTTGAGTGTTTGATGTCTTTATCTGCGTTCTTTTCTGGATCCTTTCATTTTGCCCAAGGACTTGTTTTTGGCAGATCTCTATCTGCTTGAAAAGAATGAGTACAATTTGGTCAGGGGAAGATCTGAGAACTTGGTTCCAACATGCTTGAGAACTTTTTGAAGTGGCAGCTTTTCTTCTTATGACTGCTTTGGTGGGCTGTGGTTGCCTAGGAGGGCCTCAGTATATCCTGAATGTTGCTTTCTTTGAGTCTGCTGGTGGCATAGTGAAAAGCCCAGCAGTTATGGCAGAATCCAGTTAACAAGTTGAATGGGGGAATTTTTTTAGCATCCTCCCACCCCAGGAAATCTCAGTGGAGCTTTTCTCTTGACTGTACTAACCAAGTATACGAGTATGTATCTACAACCTTGAAGTGTTTTCATCTTACCCTCTCACAGACTGCAACTTGTTAGAACTCTGGTCTGTGGGATGGGATTTCGGCAGCCCTATACTGCATTTGGTAGCCAGAAAACTTGTAAGCTCTGTGTGAGCCTGATTCTTTTGGGTCACTTTCCTTCTTCTATAGGGACACTTTTATGGAATGTTGGCTGTAGGGTAGGAGGGAAATGTGATAGGTAGGAATTAGAGTAGAAAGCCCAGGCTGTCATCACAAACTATCTTTGAGTGACAAGTAACCCACATGGCTTAGATTTGGGGGAACTCGGTAGGGACCCCTAAGGTGTAGCCACTGAAGCAGAAAGAAAAATCAGGAAATTAAAGTGTCATGGAAACTGAATGAGGAGAGCGAATCAAGAAGGAAAGAGTAATGAGTTGTGCCAATTACTACTGAGAAGTTGAATAAGATGAGAACTAAGAATTTATCATTGGATTTGGCAAGATAGGTTCATTCATGATTTAAACCGTTGATGGAGTGATAAGGACAAAAACCATAGAAAGAAGGGGAGAGTGGTAAGAAAATGGAGACAGTGAGACAGCTGTTATAAGACATTTTGATCTGCAGGGAGAAGAAAAATAGGACAATGAAATATTTCATACCTACAAAAGAATATATGTGATATAAATATATATTGTCAGCTTATAAAAATAAGGTATCCTTTTTTTAACATGGGCTATATTTTAGCATATGGTAATGCTGACAGGAATGATCTAAAAGAGGAGGAAATTAGTGATAGGGAAAAGAAAGCATTCAATTATTCAATTCAACAACCATATTTTACTACCTATTACAATGTGACTGTGTTGGGTAGTTGTGATGAACAGTGAGTAAAACCAAGTCCCTTCCCTTAAGGAGTGTATTGAGTACAGAGAATATGATCCAATGTACAAGTGGATAGGTTTGCCTTAGATTACAATACGGATAGTTAATCCATTTTACAGGCTGAATATGTAACATAATGTATGTATGTTTAATTTTGTGTTACAAAGATGTTTGCTGCTTCTGATTGCTTCTATTTACTCATTGAAATAAGAAGTGAAGCCACAGCTAAGAGTGAGGAAGGGAGAAGGGCATTGAAATTTTAAGGAAGGATGCAAAAGTAGGAAATTACCTCAGGGAATGTGAGAGTGAATCGACTATGGAAATGTATTACTGGACAGTGCTAAGAATCCTTTTGAGATTTGAATTATCTATTTCAAATGAGACTAGCCAATACTATTAGGAGTTTTTTGCATTTATGTTTAGCTTCTTGGATTCAGGTGTAAAGTAGGCAGACAGTTGGGATTTAACCAACACTGGAGCTTTTCCAGATGAGTACAAAGGATGAAAGAGAGTGGCAGGGTGGGCCAAGGTGTAGTAAGGGAGTAATGATAGTGATGGCCCACACCATACACCGTGTAAATGAGGTCACCAGCAGAATGAGGTTGTGAAAAATCATTGTAGTAAGAGAATTGAGAATCCTGTTAGAATCAGAATTGCTAGAATCAGAGTACCAGAATGATTGGAAAAACAGGAGAAGGTAATGGTCAGAGAATAGGATGTAAGCTCCACGAAGACAGGTATTTTTGTCTATTTTGTCCACTGCTGTATCTCTAGCACCTAAATAGTGTATGGTCGTGTTAAGGGTTCAATAGATGTGTGCTGCATGAATTAGTATGATATTTTAAAATGAGATTTTGGAGGTGGTGCAGTTATTGGTTATGCCAAGGAATAGGGTATGCCAGAGTGGTTAAGTGACTAAGATAAGGTGGAGAAAAACTGATCAAAACTGAGACGGTCAAGGAAACTTAACAATAAGGATGTTGAAGTCAGTGAAGTAATAAAAGAAGGAGCAAGAAAGAGGGAGATAATTCTAAAGTCTTTTTCAAAATATCTTATGCATACCAAAGTTATGAGTGCATATCAATTAAATAGTTAAGAGTTTGTTCCTAAAAATATTAGTCCCCTACCCCATCTCCTCATAGATTTCGCCATAAAGGTAGTCATAGTCTCTTCTTTCAGCTAATTTCTTCTATGTCTCTAAATAGCATGCTTAAATTGTTACTTTTTGAATTTTCTATTTTAGACACTACCTATTGATTCCCTACTATGAAAGATGAGGATTTTGCTCCCCCTATATAATCATATTGTAATTTTGGAATTATTTAGTGTTTATTTGACTATGTAGTTTGACCATGTAAACTGTTGAGCAATGTGATCGACTACAGTTTTTTATCCTTTCTCATACCATTTTTTTCCCTGCAAAGTAATAATCAGCTTGTCTTTTCGTGTGCTTAGTTTTCTATGAATTTATTAATTCAACCCCAACCTTTTTGCTAGTTATATAATCTCCTCTCAAAACATTTGAACTCATTAGGTATTCTATCAATTTCATCTTCCTGAAGTCTCTCCCAGAGCTTCTGATGTACTTCGGTCAGTCTGTAGTGATTGCCTTCCATGCCTGGTACACAGCTGTCATTTTGTCATCTCCCTTAACTTTTTTTGGGGGGGTAGGGGAACAGGACTTTATTGGGGAACAGTGTGTACTTCCAGGCCTTTTTTTCCAAGTCAAGTTGTCGTCCTTTCAATCTTAGTTGTGGAGGGTGCCGTTCAGCTTCAAGTTGTTGTCCTTTTAGTCTTAGTTGTGGAGGGCGCAGCTCAGCTCCAGGTCCAGTTGCCGTTTCTAGTTTCAGGGGGCACAGCCCACCATCCCTTGTGGGAGTCGAGGAATTGAACCGGCAACCTTGTGGTTGAGAGGACGCACTACAGCCAACTGAGCCATCTGGGAGCTCAGTGGCAGCTCAGCTCAAGGTGCCACGTTCAATCTTAGTTGCAGGGGGCGCTGCCCACCATCCCTTGTGGGACTCAAGGAATTGAACTGGCAACCTTGTGGTTGAGAGGATGTGCTCCAACCAACTGAGCCATCAGGGAGGCAGCTCAGCTCAAGGTGCCACGTTCAATCTTAGTTGCAGGGGGCGGAGCCCACCATCCCTTGCAGGACTCGAGGAATCGAACTGGCAACCTTGTGGTTGAGAGCCCACTGGCCCATGTGAGTATCGAACCGGCAGCCTTTGGAGTTAGGAGCATGGAGCTCTAACCGCCTGAGCCACCGGGTCGGCCCCTCCCTTAACTTTTATGAGGATTCATTTTGCCTCTTTTCTCTAGTTTGATGTCCTGTTTCCTAGAATCCACATTTTCCCTTTTTTTGGTTTATTCCCCTTGTTTTTATGGAAAACACACTAAAGCTTCCTGACAAAATTTATATGGGCGCTAAATTTTTTGAGACCTTGCATACCTGAAAAAATCTCTTTATTCTATCTACAGACTTGGTGGATAGTTTGACTAAGTACAGAATTCTCAGCTGGAAATCTGATCCCTAAGAATTTTGAAGGCATTGCTCCATTGTAGCTTCCAGTGTTACTGAGAAGTCCTAAGCTTTTGTAATTACCAATTTTTTTAATGTGACCAACTTTTTCTTGGAAATTTGTAGTATCTTCTCCTTGTCCCAAGTGTTCTGAAATTTCATAATGATGTGCTTTCATGTGAATCTGTTTTATCCACTCAATGAACTATTTCAGTTTGGACATTCATGTCCTTCAGTTTAGGGAAATTTTAAAAAATCATTTTATTGATGATTCTTCTTACCTGTTCTTTTTTTCTGGGAACTTATTCAAATAATGGATTTCTTAGACTGGTCCTCTAATTTTCTTATATTTTTCTCTCACATTTTTCACTTCTTTATTTTTTTTGCTCAAATTTTGTATGTGGATGTGGCATGGCGACTCTAAGTTTCACTGTAGAGTGATGTGATGTGGTTGGGCTCTTTTTTGGCAAATCTCTTATATCTGCATCTTTAGGTTTTTTTCTCTTGGATTACTCAGATTTCCCAGAGGAAACGATTAAATTATCCTGCCTGAAAGGTAAGGACCTGGCTGCTGACATTCTAGGAAATGAATAGGGGTCAGAGTCAGGAGGTGTCTCAGATTCCTGGAAGCCCCCCTTTTTCAGTAAAGTGCAGCCCCGCTCACATTCCCAACTGTGATTTTGCTTCCCCAGTCTAGATATCCTCTATTTCGCTCTCTTCAACCCTCTGGCAGGGTAGGACCTGTGCAGTAGTTGGGTGGAAAAGAGAGATCTTGCAACCAGCCTTCTTTATTTTTAGCTCTTCCCTCCCCTGCTTTCTATCCATATCAGTTTCTGAGCCTTTTGGAGAATCTAGAACTTGAGTTGGTTCTCAGTTTTACTATGACCAACTTAGGAGTCATTGTTTCAATGTTGTTTCCTCTCCCATTGTTCCTATTGTTGTGGGTTTATGTCCATTTTAAAAACGCATTTACTGTTATTTAAGTGATGTTTTGAGAATGGGTAATATAGTTGCGCATCTTTAATCTGTCTTTACTTAAAACTTTTACAATCTCTAAAGGAGAAGGGCTGACAGGGAGTTTACTAGCTGACTGCAACAAGGAAGAGTAGGTGATTTTGTCTGTTGTCATGCTCTTCAAATGAGCTGAGATCATGGAGCGAGAGAAATGGCCTGTAAATAATAATAAGGAGAAGGAAGGAGTTCACCTACTCCACCTCTGGGCCCTTTAGTTGGAGAACAGTAGGAAGGACAGAGAAAATGTCCTAAACAGTTTCTTGGATGCTGTTAAAATCGAGTGATAGACTCTTAGGACCTTAGAATTAGAAAAGATTTATAAAGACATCTAACCTAATCTTTTACCTTCTACAAAAATCTGTTCTTGAGTATCCCCCATGAAGCTTATGCTAAACTGTGTTTGAAAACCTCCAGTGGGGAGTTCTCATGAGGTTCTAGATATTAGAAAGCTTTCTGTAATGTTGTACTCATCAGTGCTACTCTTAAATTTCTACTTTTTGATCATATTCTGTCCTTGAGCAATCAAAACACATTTCGAGGTGTGATCAAACAATACGGTGAATGTTTAAATAAAAAAATTATTACAGTAAAAGACACATTGCCATTACTCCCCCTCAAAATACTCCCCCTTGCTTCGAACACACTTATCCCATCGTGCTTGCCACTTTCTGAAGCAGTTTTGGAAGTCCTCTTTCGTGAGTGTCTTTAGTTGTGCAGTCGTGGCTGCCTCAATGTCCGAATCGATTCAAAACGTTTACCTTACATAGTCATTTTGACTTTGGGGAAGAGCCAGAAGTCGCATGGTGCCAGACCCAGTGAAAAGGTGGATGGAAAACTGTAATGTTTTTATTTAAACACCTTCTCTCAACCATAGCTCATACCTGACTGACTACACCGAACAAGTTGAAACTTGTCACACACTGTTACTAAGGTTCGACGTGCCGCTTCCCATACTGAAGATCCTTGCCTTTCCATTGGATAACACTCGGCAGCAGCATTCACCTTATGTTTTGATCACACATTGCTTCTGGTATACGGCAATTTCTGTCAAATAAAAACATTACGGTGTGTCCTCATCCACCTTATTCACTGGATCTGGCACCGTGCAGCTTCTGGCTCTTCCCCAAAGTCAAAATGACCATGAAAAGTAAATATTTTGAATCGATTCAGGACATCGAGGCAGCCAGGACAGTGCAACTAAAGACACTCACAAAAAGGACTTCCAGAACTGCTTCAGAAAGTGGCAAGAACGATGGGATAAGTGTGTTCGAAGAGAGGAAGACTATTTTGAGTGGATTAATGGCTATGTGTCTTTCACTGTAACAATTTTTTTTATTTAAACATTCACTGTATTGTTTTATCATATCACGTATCTTCCTCTTCGTATGGCAGCCTTTCTTATTAGGTCTCCAAATTCTTCTCTGCTGTGTAAAGATTCCTCATTCACATGATTTTTCAGATCCTTCAGCATCTTTGTAACTTCCTCTGACTTCTCTGATTTGTCTTTTGTCTTTTCTCAAATGTGTTGTTCACACATGTGATTTGAACAGTACAAGTCACAGAGGTATTACATTCTATGATCTGGAAGGTATTATCACAAGAAATTTGTTAATTTCAATAAAAGCACTTTATATAATTTTCAAGTATCATATATGTTATTTTTAAATACAATCTTCTAGTTTTTCATCAACTATGATTTGATTTTAAATAGTAAGATGCCTGACCAAATTTAAATGTGACATGAGTACATTTAAAGAATGTTGTCTAGATTCATTTAACACCACCATTGTGTGTGTGTGTGTGTGTGTGTGTGTGTGTGTGTGTGTTTTGAAAGCCAATGTGATGGCAAAGGGGAAGATCACATACTCTTTCTGAGCCTGTTTTCTTGTCTATAAAATGGGTTTAACTATATTGATATTATGGAATTATGTGAAAATTAAATGAAATAAAATATGTGTAAGAGCTTTGTAAACAGTAAAATGCTGTCCACTTTTAAGTTAATTGTTTTTGCCATCAATTTAAAGATAGCATTAGCCTTAGAGAACCAGTTGATTTTGTTATAGCAGATACAGTATAACCCTTGGTTCCAAACTGGAATCTTTATGGATTGGAACCTTAGAAGTATGTGATTACTCAGGCTGTTGCTGTAAAGGTGTTCAGAGACACGTCCTTTAATGAATGAACTTGTATAGCAACAAGATGATTAGCTGGTTGTGAATGTTTGTGCCTCACTCCTCTGATTGCTGTAACTGAGAATTACCATATATGCCATACATGGACTATTATTTTTGAAGAAATTCAAGTTTAATTAAGTGTACTGAACATCAAAATTATATTTAACATGATTTAATTTTTCATGATGATGCCCAAAGTGGATGAGAAACTCAGGATTTTAAGGTCACCACCATTATTAATGCCACTGAACCCAGAGTATAGCTCTAGATAAAGAACTGAGAATAGCTTGATCTTTGTAATCATACAATTTTATGTCATAAGTGACTTCAGAGATAGTGCAGCCCTTTCATCTTATAGATGAGGAAACTGAAGCCCAAAGAGGAAGTAACTTATCCAAAGTCACATGTGGAATTAATAGAAAAAGAAAACATATCTAATCTTAGAAATTGCTTTTTTAGGGTGATAAAAACCCTGATTTTAGTTTAGTGTTTTTTTTAACTTGTTAGTTATCTTTTTCTCATGTTGTTATAAACTTCCTTTTGTCACAACCACTTAACTACCATGCATATCTGCTGATCTTCTCCCAAGTTTTCTGGTTTCCAAGTAAACTGGACAATATTTCCATGCCATACATACTTCAGGATTAAAGTAAAATCCAAGTTACAGACAGAAAATATATAATGTAATTTTAAGAGCATGTTTCATGGTCTTGAAATGGGACAATGATACTTTTGTCCTGTGGCATATTTGTGTCTGAAAAGAAAAAAGAATGAAATTATTTAATATAAATTTACAATAATAAATTATTTCAAAGTAAAGGTTTGATTTGAGAGAACAAAAAACCCTTGTTATTTCTCTTAATATCAGTGCATTTGGAAATTAAAATTCATTGCAGATATCTAAATCCTGGAAGAGAAGTGACTAGCATTTTTGTAGAGAACTCATTTAGCAGAGGTAGAAAGTAGCACATTCTCAGTTGCTTCTTAGCTTCACACAGGAAAGATGAGTAGAATTCCTCTATTTGTTCTTAACCTGAAGAGGAAAATCTCTTGTAGAAAAGTGAATGAACTATAAATATTAGAACTATAAATAATGAACCTCCATTTTAAAATTATAAATCTAGCCTGTCACTCTCCGGACATGCCCTCCAGGACAGGTACATCTGATTTCTTTCCTTCCAGACATCTCTGCCTTTTTCTTCTTTGGAGTCAGCAGGTTTGTTCCCTACCTCATTGCTTTAGGGAGCTACAAAATTACTTTTATGGCCCATGTCCTAATTCTGAATAGTCACCGTCTTTACAAAGGGGGCAGTTAGCTCTGTCAGAAAGTATGCTTATTTCTAAACACCTGAAATTGAGTGTTTTCATCTTTGAGTCAATTTAAACAAGGAGCAGGAGGTAACAGGAAGGGTGCTAACGTTTACTGATTCTCATTTGCCAGCACTATGTTGAACTCTGGAAATACAAAGATAAAAGAGCTCCTGGGGTGGCCGGATGGCTCAGTTGGTTAGAACGCAAGCTCTGAACAGCAAGGTTGCCGGTTCAATTCCCGCATGGGATGATGGGCTGCGCCCCCTGCAACTAAGATTGAAAACAGCGACTGGACTTGGAGCGGAGCTGCGCCCTCCACAACTAGATTAAAGGTCAACGACTTGGAGCTGATGGGCCCTGGAGAAACACACTGTTCCTCAATATTCCCCAATAAAATTTTTTTAAAAAAGATAAAAGGGCTCCTTATGAAGCTCAAAGTTTAGATAGAAAAGAAACCATGTAATCCAATTTAGTGATTTGAAGTTTGTAATGGATCAGAAAAGACTTGATCTATAGAGGAGATAATATATGGGCTCTGCCCTTTTAACTGTGGCAAAACCTGAATCTTGATGGATGAATGTGTAGTGGGGTTGGAAAAGAGAATAGGGAATCCATTCTTGTCAGTTTACTCTAGCAAGTTAACATTAGCTGTGTGGAGGGGGAATTGTGGGAGAGAAGGCTGAATTAGGAGCTACCTTGGTTGATTTAGGAAGGACAGTAGGAACCAAGCTTATTCTGAGTCACTTCTTGGAAGGTGGAGTCATATTTTGAAGACCCTTAATGTCATGCTAAAGAATTTGAATTCAGTCTTGTTAAGCAGTGATCTCCAAAATGATGTGTTCTCAGAGCCAGGGGGATGTGTGGGATGGAGTACCAGAGGAAAATATTAGAATCTTTGTTCTTTTAATTTTGTCTCTTCTTTTTAAAATGTCTATTTTTGTTTATGTTATAGCAAGAGCAGCTTTTATTATTTATAGTGATTTGTGTATTTTTTAATTAATGTTAAAAGTAAGTAGGAATAAGTGGGTAAGTATTGAATTTTTTTTTAATGTTTGGAGAACTCTATTTTAGACTGCCTTTTTTTTTAAAGAAAGATTTTATTGGGGAAGGGGAACAGGACTTCATTGGGGAACAGTGTGTACTTCCAGGACTTTTTTCCAAGACAAGTTGTTGTCCTTTCAATCTTAGTTGTGGTGGGTGCCGTTCAGCTTCAAGTTGTTGTCCTTTCAGTCTTAGCTGTGGAGGGCCCAGCTCAGCTCCAGGTCCAGTTGCTGTTGCTAGTTGCAGGGGGCGCAGCCCACCATCCCTTGTGGGAATCGAGGAATCAAACCAGCAACCTTGTGGTTGAGAGCCCACTGGCCCATGTGGGAATCGAACCGGCAGCCTTCAGAGTTAGGAGCACGGAGCTCCAACCATCTGAGCCACCGGGCCGGTCCTAGACTGTCTTTAAGCAGGGAAATGAAATAAGTAGAATTTAAGTATGGATTAGAATAGGGGAAAACTGGTGTGAGAAAGAGACCAGTTAAGAGACTGGGAAAATATTTTGAGGGCTGACCTAAGGCAGTGCAGTGGAGATAAAAGAGGAGGACTTGGGGACCAGTGAGATGTTGGGGAGGGGACTGGGCAGGAGAAGGGAAACATCAGTCCTAGAACATGGCCAGATTTCTGACTTCAGATCCTGGATGGTGGTGATGCACTGATGAAGCTAAGGATCACAGGAGGGATATTTAGCTCTCAGCCTAAGGATTACCACAGTTCTTACTTACAAACTGAGTTGGTAATTCCTTCCTGCACCTAATGCCCCAACCTCAGTACAAACAACATGCAGTTGGCCCTTTACTGTGCATTTTGGGGACTGCAGACTGGGACTCTTTTCCAAGCATTTTCAACCAAAATTGGGCATGGTGAGATCTCCATTGCAATTAGCCTTTGGAGTTTATTAAAGCACCAAATTAGTCTTGGGTATTGGATTGGGATTGGACCACATAGGAATTAGTAAATTGTGACCATTCATAGTCACACCAAGTAACTGAATTCATTAGTTCCATATGGGCAGGGGTGGAGTATGAGATGGTGATTGGATCATAGCCATTGTTTGTAGAAGTGCTGGGTGGGTAAAAGCGTGTTAGTTACCTTGCCCTGACAGTTTTTTTCCAGGGGAGTAAGTATATTTTTCTTTCCCCTTGCTGTAGGAAATTATTTGCCAGATTGTGTTATTTATAACAATCTGTCATGGAACAGCTGCCAGGAAAAGAAAAGAAGCTATTCCCAGTAGCCTTCCCCACCTCCCACCCCACCATTACCACCACACACAATACATCCGGTTTTCTGATTTAACTTTTGTTTTTTTCTTCTAGTTTTACTCAGTGGTTTGGCTTGATTGAAAATGTTCTTATAATGAGTGATTTCTGGGCTTTGCCATGGCTTTGGTAATTGGGTTTTCTGAGCTTAATTTGTTTGCTTTAGCTAAGATTAACTGACAACAGTTTGGGTTTTGAATTCCTGAGTATCTTAATTTCTCCCCAAACACTAAAGTGCTGTCTTCCACTTTGTATTGAAGACCTTGTATGTTTCCACTTTGTCAAATATACACATTTGTTATCCTTTAGAGCTATGCTTTTTGCCCTTGACATTGCCGTGGCTCCTCTAGGAAGCAGGCTTGGAATAAGGCATATACTGAGGACTGTTAGAATGGTGAGTAGGAAGGTCTGTGGGGATTCCAGTTGGCCTCTGCAGAAGAAGAGGTGTACTGTACTGCTGGTGTTAGAAAGGAAGTTGTCCTCCAAAACAAGGCAGCTGAGCATTGCTGTGTCCCAGAAACTTTCAAGTTAATTGTATTTTAGATATACTGTACAGTTGCTTTACAGTCCAAACAGTTATGTTTATGCTTGTGGTCACACATGATCAGAAATACTTCTGGCTCATAATAGTTTTTAAACTTTTCCTTTCTAGGCTCTAGTTAGTAGTAGAACATTTGTATTTCCAGAACGAGCTTTACATTTTTAGAATAAAAATCAAAACAAGAGTCATTTATTTTTTTCCTGTTATAGCTTTTATAAAAAGGTACAAAAAATAGGTAGTATTATGAAGATGTGAAGACGCTTTAGTTTTCCTTTTAGAATTTTGTTTCTTCTTCCAGGATTTCCAGCTTTGAAAGCAAACTACATTGATCAGATAGCAAAGGCTTTCCTTTGGAAGTGGTAGAGTTGCCAAGAGGATAGGAATGTGTTTGGTCTCAGTGAGTCTCTCGGGGTATATTCTCTGGGAACAGAGGCCAGAGTGGGCCTGACAGCACCTCCATCTGCATCCCATGCCCTGCCCTTTCAGACTGATGCTTTTCTTTTCACACCAAGAACAGATGGCAACCAGACATTGGGGGGGGAGGGGTTCTGTTCCTTGTGCTCCTTGGGGATTTTGCATTCAACTTAGCAGTCATCTAGAAGCAAAGAGAAAAATGAGGCTGTGGACTCTTCACAATTATGCAGGACTTCTTTGGCATTCACTATACTGGCAGATTTATTTTTTGCGGGTATTGAATGATAACAGCATTTATTTTCTAAGAGGAGGTGTCACCTCTTCAGAGGCAACTGCATTGGGGTCATTTTCTTCACCTTGGAGTATACTTAATAATTGAATTTATTGAAGAGCAGTCAGCTTGCAGAAATCAGTCATCCTATTAGAGAAATTTAGAAAAATAGAAAGGAGATTTTTTTTCCCCTTCAGCAAACTGTCATTTTCACTATAATGAAATAGGGCAACTTCTTTAGTGACATGTCTTTAGTAATGGCCCAGCTCCCTATCTTTTTAAGCATTGCTATAAGTAGTAGGATTCTGCAGACTATTTCTTCCTTAGCTTGCATGTATGTGAGCTGATTTGTTAATGTTTGGTGGTTCCTGCATGGAGAGTGTAGGGATTTTTTTCACGAAAAACACGTTTATAAGGAATTTTTTTTTTTTTAAGTGCAGAGTTAAAATCCGAAAGGAATTAAAAGAGAAACGGAAGGGTAGAAAAAAATCCAAATTTGAACTTCTCAACCTTGAGATAATGCCTTTAAAAGGAATTGTTTAGGCTATGCAAAATTAGTTATACATAGGAAAAGAAATGATGGTTCTGGTACAGATTCTATACTGATGGACCCAAACTTACAATGGTTTCACTCACGATTTTTTGACTTTTCAATGGTGCTAAAGCAATATGCATTCAGTAAAAACTGTACTTTGAATTTTGAATTTTGATCTTTTCTGGGCCAGCAATATGCAGTAAGATACTCATGAAGCTAAGCAGTGGCAGTGAGCCGCAGCTCCCAGGCAGGCACACAATCACAAGAGTAAACAACTGATACCCAGCAGTGTACTGTGTTGTCAGCACTTTTTAGATACTTTTTAGATGTGTTCCGAGCACATTTAAGGTAGGCTAGGCTAAATTATGCCGTACGGTAGGTTAGGTGTATTAAATGCACATTCAACTTACAATGTTTTCAACCTATAATGGGTTTATTAGGACATAACACCATTGTAAATCAGGAGCATCTGTATGCAGAATAAGAAATTTCAGGCAGTAAGACAAAGCATTCTGATGGTTGACCCTCACTTTCTGAGCGAACATGACCCTTTGCTGTAGTAGAATATGAGTTGAAATCATCCATTTTCCCACCCAAAGCAGGAATCTTGATTTCAAATTAAAATCTTAGAAAAATTAGAGCCACTTACAAAAATTTCCATGTATACAAATATTCACTTTATTCTTAAATCTGGTATAATTTAGTCCAATGTTTTTCAGACTTTTAAAGTCTCAGAACCTGTTTTCCAAACCAAAGCTTATACAGAAGCCTAGAAAATAAAATTAATAAAAGAGGAGCTACCTTGGTTGACCCAGGAAGGGCAGTAGGAACCAAACTTTTTCTGAGGCATCTCTGGGAAACTGTAGGTGTGCTATTGAGAAACATTGGTATAGTCGATTTAAATGACAATTTAAGGAATTTGTTTTCCAATTGATTATTTGTAGACTTTTGTTTACTGTATTAATGATAAAGCATAATGGCAGAATGTATCGTTAGAAATTTGTTTAAAACATATTGAGTAGCCCTTTTTAGCCACTCACATTTAATACAAGTATTTTCTAGTCCCAGAAAAATCACCAAAGTAAAGATATGTCAGTCATTAGAGACCAAGGCTAAGATCATCCACACCCTCATTTTCCCAATTACTATATACATATGTGAAAGTTGGACAGTAAAGAAGAATGATAGAAAAAGAAATTGATTCATTTGAAATATGGATTGGAGGAGAGCTCTAGGGATATCCTAGATTACCAGAAAGACAAAGTGGGCCGTAGAGCAAATTAACCCTGAAACATTGCTGTAAGCAAAAATGACAAAGCTGTCCTACTTTGGGTTCATTATGAGAAGGCAGGGTTCTTAGGAAAAGGTTGGGGAAAATAGAAGGCATCAGGAAAAGAGGAAGACTAAAATATGAGAGGGATGGACTCCATGAAAGAAGCTATGGGATGAGTCCACAGGAGCTGAGCAGGGCTGTTGAGAACAGGACATTGCGGACGTCACTCATTCATAGGGTCACCAGGAGTCTGAGCCAAAATAATGACACATAATATACACAGTCCAAGTTTCCTCTAAGTTCCAGAATGGGGTCTGGCTGAGCATCAAGTAAGTTCTCAATAAATGTTAGATAAATTAATCATTACAGGCGATAATCCAGTTTCTGCCTGAGCATTTCTAATGATGGGAAACTCATTAATTACCTTATAAAATTATTCTTTTTGACTAGCTTTGATTTGCAGAAATGAGTTAATATGGAAACCAAAAATACTTCTGTTCCTGTTTTACCTATTCATTCTTAACTTTGGTCTTGGGCTATTCAGGTAAAATTTGGTTCTTCCTTAAGACTGTCAAGTATTTGAAGAGTGCTATTATCTTTCTTTCTTTCTTAACCCCACCACCTTCCCTTGTCCTGCCCACTGTCATCCCCCCTCCTCCCCACCCACACACAATCTTTTTCCTACTAAACAACTTGCGTTCTTTCAGCTGTCATGGTTTCTACCTCTTTCACCATCTTGATCATCTTACTGACACTTTTTTGGTTTATCCAGGTTACTCTTAAAATATGATACTTCAATAAATTGGCAGTTACAAAATAGTCATGGAGGTATAAAGTACAGCATAGGGGAATATAGTCAATAATGTAATAACTATGTATGGTGTCAAGTGGTTACTGGACTTATCGGAGGGATCACTTCCTAAATTATATAAATGTCTAACCACTGTGCTGTACACTGAAACAATGTGCCTCAGGGAGCAGTAAGGCACACACAAAAGGGAGGGAGGTATTCCAGACCCTCCCCAGTACAGTTCAATTAGAACAACCCCATTTATTTTACTTATTTTTCTGCTTATAAAAAATGTTTTAAAACAGGTATTCGGTTTGTATATATTTCTGAGCCAGTATAATTTATGTGATGGTTTATGTGATCCATTGTCCTTTGTCATACTGACTTTCCCCTTCTTCATTTGACAGACAGATGTACTAGTCCTGAGCTGTGATCTGATAACAGATGTTGCCTTACATGAGGTTGTGGACCTGTTCAGAGCTCACGATGCATCACTTGCCATGTTAATGAGAAAAGGCCAAGACGGCTTAGAACCAGTTCCAGGTCAAAAGGGGAAAAAAAAAGCAGGTAAGGAGACTGAAGTTTGATTTATTTGTTTGTTGGGTTTTTATAATTATTATCATTCATGCTTTCTCTTAAGAAACATTTCTTGAAAACCAACTGCATTGCAGGTGCTGTGTTAGGGATTGATGACATAAAGTTTGATAACACACAGTACCTGACTTAAAGAGATTTATAACTATTGATTAGATTCTGTAGGTCCAGGAGTTTTTTGTATGCAGAGCACAGCACTCAAAACTGTTTGCTTTGTGTTTAAGGCTCAAATAATCGAATGCATGTAATCTAAGAAACAAAAAAATTAATTTAAAATCAAATTTTAAAAAGTATTTAAAGTTTGATTACAAATTTAATTAGATACCTTTAAGCAATTAAAATTACTATTACAAATGTAGTATGGTTGATTCTCTTGAATGGTTTAATCACCCTAAGTAAACAAGATAATCATTAACCATGCTTTGTCTTCTTAGGATTACAACATACTTATCTTTAATTTTCCTAAAATTCTAGTAGTAGGTTATTATTTTTTTACTCTTCAGAGAGATAGTAATCTTACCAGAGCTAAAAGAAAAGGAATAATACTCTAGTCCAGCCAAGATTATAGAATTTGGGTTATTGACCAGTTGTTGATTTTGGGTTAAGGCACCTTCCTGATTGCTTTTCCCAGAATATTTCAAACCTGAGCCATTGAATTTTTTGTATATTTAATTAATTTTACTAAATGTGACCAGATTGTGTGAGAAAAAAATATATTCCCACTAATATGTCAAACAAAGAGATGGAGAGCAAAGGCAGTTGCCACAAAATTGCTGTCAAAGAGAAAGTATAAAAGAACAATGCCAGGAACCTCAAAAAAAAAAAAAAAAAAAACCTGAGCCATTGATTCTGTAACTAGGCTACTTTTAATGACTGAACTTATGACCAAAATGCTTTGTAAAATCACACTTTTTATATAGGTTTTAGTTTTTCCCAGAATGATGTGTTTTTTTCCCTGGAGTTTTCCCCTGGAATGATGAGTTCTTTAGATTTTGCTAATCCAGCATTATGTAACGTATTGTCTTGTCATTAACATATATTGACATAGTCTGTTACAATTATTAGATGCTGTGTATGGCTTATTAGTATTATGCTATTAATAGAGTCACCTACAGCTTTCATTCCTAGGATTTGAGTAATCTAGTCTGTATTTTTAGCACTCTTCTTTGGGGCATTTGGTTAATTTATGATTTTGAATTATAGCATTGAAATTTCTTTTTAGTTGCTTTTATGTTCAATTGAATACTGGTGCAGATTAATTGGATCCTCTTTCTACCTTATTATGTATAATCCTCATATCAATCCTTTTGTTCTTCATATAGTTTCTACTTTTGCGAGATCTGGTTTGCTTATTCATAATTCCCAATTTCAGCCTTTTCAACTTACACAGGTACAAACAACTACTGGGGGTGCCAAAAAAAAGTATACACATGACTTGTATTCATCTTTTGTTATTGGTATATATTGAGTATTACAATATTAATACAGTTTTTCCTTTCTTAAAATGTGTATACTTTTGTCACCCTCTGTATATATCCAGACTTTATAAACAGATGTATATTTTATAAATATGAATATTTTTGTTTCTGTTTTTCATACTTCTCTACTTATATCAATTTAAAAAATCAAATACCCTATTATAGTTATACTTCTTGGTTTTAGAACTTTTTAGTATATTTCATGTTAGCTTTTGTCTCTTAAGTATCATTATAAATGTATAGCTTTTTACAGTTTTATTTTAAATTAACTATTATCTATCTACCCATCCATTTAAAAAATTTTGATGCTTAAATTGTCACAACGTGGCTAGTGGAAGTTCCTTTAAACTGACTCTTCTATCCTCTGAAAAAGTGTGATGTTTATTGGTAACTTGCTGTTTAGCTGGAGAGTGAGCGTGGAGGGCAGGGAAGCAGGAAATGGGAGTGGAAAGGATACAGGGATCAGACTAAAGAGTTTGAACTTTATCCCCAAAACAGTGGGAAGTTGTTGAGGGATTTTAAACAAGAGGCTGTCATAATTAGATTTGTGTTTTAGAAAGATTTTTCATTGTTAACTTGAAATTTTGAACTCCTTATTTTCTCTATTTTGTTATATTTGAAGGCTATAAGTTGCGCCTAAATACCCGAGTTTTGAATTCCTCCCATGGAATGCTGTGCATTTCAGTGATAAGCACTTTTTAAAACAATTCTAACCCTCTCAGACTGTATATTTGGTCTACCTCTTGGCTGCTGTTATGTGCCAGATCAGCCAACAGGCCCCTTTCCCAGATACTGTTTAATAGTCTGTATCCCCGAGATCCAAGTTTCCCAAATGGTGTTCTTATCTATAGGAGAATGGCTATGGTAGATGTTTTAGGAGCCATCTTTCTCACCCTTACCACTTCCTTCTCAGCAGGTTTGTAGGAGCTGTAGATACTGAGGAAGGCAGGATCAAATTCATATTTGGATTTTTTAGACTGTTTTTTTCCTGCTGCAGGCCTTTACACGTTTTCTGCCTGAAATGTTTTCCACCCCCTCTCTTTGCACAACACATGCACTCTAAATCCAGCTTAGCCTTCTCAGTTATTTTTCTGAGAGAGGCCTTCCTTGACCCTCTAACATGAAATTCTATCCCCTTGTTTGCTGCATATGGTACTCCTGGTCTCATATTTACTCTCTATTCTGTTCAACTGTAAGCTCCGTGAGAGCAGGGATCATATCTGTTTTGTTCATTCTATCCCTGGAACCTGCCCCAATAATGGCCCACAGGGAGCAGTGAGTAGCTATTATTGAATGGTTGGGCAACCTGCCTCTAAAGGCAGTTCTCTTACTGGCCCCCAGGAAAAAGAAAGTAGATTGAAGCCCTAGCAGTTTAAATCCTAAAACTGTAAGTCTGAGCTGATTCATGAGTGGGTGTTGTAGGAGTCTGAGTTTATAATGATTTTTCAGACTGACACTACATTGTCTGAATTTATGTTTAGAAATGTTCTCAAGATTTTTTAATAAATACCTACTGCTGCCGCATGGCTGTTGAGAGCATAGGCTCTAGAGCTCAGGCTGTGTAGGTTTCAATGTCCAAAAACTGTATGATATTGGGCAAATAACCATCCTGAATTTCATTTTCTTTAGCTATAAAATGCAACTGAATCCTTTCAGGATTTTTTTTTTTTTTTTTTTGAGAAATAGTATGTTTGTAAAGTATTTGATCTACTCCTTGAAACATAGTAGTTGCTTAATAAATTGTAATTGCTATTAATATCATCATCGCTTTCATATGCATTTTTAGAAATACTCCTATGGGAAGTGATTTGGTCCTATAGCCTAAAAAATCACATTTAATAACTTTGCAAGCATTCTACATTACATATTTAAGGGGAATTTATGTAAAATGGCAATGCTTTAAAGACCACAAAATATCAAAATGTTTTTGTTTGCATAATAGCTTGTAAGTTTAAGGGAAACTAACAGTGGCAGCATAAATGTATGGAAGAGCCTCTTTGGAAGGACCACATATAACTTTTTCTGGTGATTCAAACAGGCTGTGCTTTCTAGCCTTTTTTATGTCAAGCACAGAACTAGTTACCAAGGCCTATATAAATGAAAAAAGACAAACACACACACACGCACACACATAATATCCTTACCCTAAAAGGTAGACAGACTGTTCATTCTGCCCTGCTTAATTGTAGGACATTTTGAGAAACTTGCAACCTGACGGGGAAAATTTGATTAAATACTGATCTTGAGGGAATTTACGAAAGCCTCATATATGTAATTTGTGCATTCACAAAAATCAAACAGTAAAGATAATGCATTATATAAACAGAATACTATATGTACATACAAGTATATATATATATATATATATATATATATATATATATATATATCTTAAATTTGCAATAATTTGTAAATATCATTAATTTCCATTTACCATCCCTTGCTTGTTAGAAACTTCAGGATTTCCTTTTTTTCTCAGTTTCAATGAGAACATATTTATTTATTTTGCTTTATTGCAGATAAAATGTTTATTAAGGGGCTTTTCTGTATGTTCCTCTGCAAATCTTTAATACTATTATGATTTTATGACACAAATTATAATATTTACTGTTATCTCTGCAGTTCCACTGTGTCTCTTGGGATATTTGAAATGGAAAAATCCTAGGAAACTTTTATTTAACCCATCCAATTCACTGTAGTAGCATTTCTCAAATTCCTCCCCAGTTCTCAGAGTTATATGGCCTTGACCCAGACTAGAATCAGTATAGTATATCAGTGCGCTTCAGAATCACCCAGTGAAAGCTGTCGGTTGGCTGTCACCTCTCAGTCAGCTTATTTCCCTCTGTACTAACAAATGTTGGTAGGCAGTTCTGAGCCCGTATTTCTTTTGAATCAGCTTTTTTTATTTTTCTCAAAGCTGTACTGCCAAAAAAAACTTCTACTCCTGCTTGGGCTTCTGCTTGATCTATTTTCTCTTCTCAATTCCCATTCTCCCCCCATCCTGCCTTTTTTTTCTAATTATGTCCAACAAATGTGACTTGAAATCCCTGCATACTAAAAACTGAAATTATTGTGATTGAGGAAACAGCATATAGAAGTAAGTTCAAATATGTTAGATTTCGTAAGTCAGAGTGTGATGAGTACAATAATAGGAGTATGTGCAAAATACAGGGAGCAATTTAACGTCTCAGTTACAAAGAAATATATTTTAAAACATGACACTTGAAAAGAAGGAGGTGAGTAATTTACTTCTGTGCAGACAGGGTAGTGGGTATGAAATCAGACTTAACGAATGTATTAAATTCTGATGTAGTCACTGAATTTTAGGACATATTTTATATAAAATGTATGCTAAGCCTTATATGGAAAACAAAGATAATCAAGATTTACTCCCAAGCTAAAATCCAATGAATGGAGCGAGGTAGTTTTGTTATTTACCAAGTTTTTATATCCGTTTATGGCCTGATAGCATTTTGTGGATTGTTCAGGATCACATCAGTGGTTAAGTGGTGGAATCAGAACTTGATTGAATCCATGCCTTCTGTCTCATAACCTAGGCTTCTTTATGAATTTCATTTTATTTTTATCAAGGTTTTATATCTGCAAATTTTAAAGAGTTATAATTATCCAAGTGTCTTTTACAAGGCTGAAATCAAGATGTCATCCATGGCTGAGGTCTCATCTGAAGGCTCAACTAGGAAAGGATTTCTTCTAAGCTCACTTGTTTGTTGGCAGAATGTCAGTTCCCAAAGGACTGTTGGACTGAGAACCTCAGTTTCTACCTGGCTGTTAGCCAGCAGCTGCCCCCCCCTTTTTTTTTTTGTCACTTAGGCCTCTCGAACATAGCAACTTGCTTCTTCAAAGCCAGCAAGGGAGAGAACCTTATAGCAAAACAGAAGTTACAAACTTATGTAACCTAATCACAAAAGTAGCATTTCATCACTTTTGCCACATTCTGCATGTCTCTAGGCCAGCCCATACTCCAAGGGAGAGGATACAGAACGGTGTGAATACCAAGAGGCAATTATTCTTAGAGCCTGCCTACCAAAGCTGGACTCACTAATATGTATGGGACCTCAGCTGTGACAGCTAAGTTTCTCTTTCCATCCACTCCCTTATCCTATGGGAAGCTGGCCCAGACTGGTTCACATGTAGCAGCAGCACCAGGTTCTGAGAGTAAGAGAAGCTACAAGGTCTCCTGAAGCTTAAATTCAGAACTTGCACTGTTACTTCTTCTGCTCTGTGTTAGTCAAAGCTAGTCTCTAGACTAGCCTGGATATAAAGGATGGTGAACTAAAGCTAACCTCCTTTTTTTCCCTGTGAGTACTTTTTTCTTTAAAAAAATTTATTATGGTGAAATACACATAACATAAAATTTACCATCTTTTTTAAGTATACAATTCAGTGGTATTAAAAGCATTTATAATGTTGTGTAACCATCACCACTGTCCATCTCCGTAACTCTTTTCATCTTGTAAAACTGACACTCTCTATAGCCATTAAACAATAACTCTCCATCCACCCTCCCCCAGCCACTGGCAACCAGCATTCTACTTTCTGTCTCTGTGATTTTGATTACTTTAAGTACCATGTATAAGTGAAATCATATAGCATTTGTCTTTTTGTGACTGGCTCATTTTACTTAGTATAATCCCCTCAAATTCCACCCATGTTGTAGCATATGGCAGAATTTCCTTCCTTTTTAAGGCTGAATAATATTCTCTTGTATGTATGTACCACGTTTTACTTATCCATCAATCCATCAATGGGCACTTGGGTGGCTTCCACATATTAGGTATTGTGAATAATGCTGCTATGAACATGGGTGTACAGATATCTCTTAAAGACCCTTCTTTCAATTCTTTTGGGTACGTACCCAAAAGTGGAATTGCTGGATCATATGGTAATTCTATTTTTAATTTTTTGAGGACCTGCCATACTGTTTTCCTTAGTGGCTATACCATTTTACATTCTAGAACTTACTTGAAGGGGAAGAGCTGCAACAAATGTGTAAGCCTTTTAAATCTACTATGTACACTATTAGTTTTGATTTGCTAATATTTTAATAGTTTAAAAGATTTTAATAGTTTAAAATCTTTGTATTTATATGAGTAAATATGCCTGTAATTTTCCTTTCTCATAATATCTTTATGTAGTTTTAGCATCAGGGTCATGAGTTGGAATTTCCCACTCCAAACATAATGCCTGTCACAGGGAGTTGCACAAATGGAATTTTTTTTTGAATGAATGAATGGTTAAGTAAATTGACTATAGAGGAGACAGAAGGGCCAAAGAAGTTAAAAAAAAAAACAAAAACTAGAAAAAACTGTGAATAGCTTCATATGACAGACTTTTTTTAAATGGAACTTCATAGTTTTAACGCTTTCTTAATGTTATTTGCGTGGTCTTTCTTCTTAGGATGAGCATCTAATGTTACCTGCTCTGCTCCCAAAGTGAAATTCACTCTGTTAAAGCAGACTAGAAACCTTTCCAAGTTCCTAAAATTTGTATCATATTCTGAGGTCCCCGTTCGTTACTATGGTAGCTGCAAAGAAGCACATACAAGGAGGGGGGCCTAAGAGTGAGGAGAATGTGACTGAAGTGCACCATCACTGAAACATTGACTTGTTGGAAATTATTGCTCCAACATTTAGTAATTCAAGATTTTTGTGGGTCTAAGGACTTGGATAGGATAAGCACTGCAAATTATATCCAAAAATAACATCTCTGTTTCTTTTTAAAATATTGGCTCATAATCAGACCTTTGCAGACTATGTTGTATTCTCAAGTTTCCACATAATGGATGAATGAATGAATTGATGCACGTCAAAGCTGTTGTGTGGCATTTGAAATTCTCTTCAATTTTTAGCTTTGATTTAAATTCTTTATAAAACTTACTTACCTTCAAATTGGCATTATTTACCCTTCCTTCTTTGGACTTCACTAATCTTAGATATCGAAAAAAACAACATGTAACTTTTTATGATAGTTTCTCCCTATTCAGATTCAGACACTGCGTATGATAAGATGACCAGAAACCAGCTGAAGGAATGAATGCCTTACGCACCTGAGCCAAACATATTATACACTTGAGTAATACATTTGGTTCTAGGTATATAGGCAGCAGCAGCCAACATGGAAGCATATTCAGTTATATAGTAGACATTGCCTGTCAGAGGCACACAAATTCATTTTTAGCAATAACATTTTTCCTCAAGTTCAACTTTCAATTTCTCTTTTTCAAAGAGGTATTGGATTAATTAAATCATTACTTTATTTGATTGTTGTGAGGATCAAACGAGAGCATTGTTAACTTATTTAGTCCTTATAACATGCCTGTGAAACAGGCACTATTATTATCCCCATTTTACAGATGGAACTGAGGAACAGAGAGATTTAGTATCTTGCTCAAAGACGAACAACTAGTAAGTGGTGTTCATACATAGGTGTTCTGGCTTCAGAGGCTCACTCTTAATCATTCTGGAATGTTGCCTCTCTGTAAAAATGCTTTTGTAAGCTATAGATAGATACTGTACAGATCTGAGAAGATTTTGTTAAGTATCCAACACTACTAGATTTTATGGGAGATATAAAGGAATCATAAGCCTACCTTTGAAGAGCTTATAATCTGGTTGGGGGAAAGAAATATAACACAGAAAAGAGCAATAGTAGGGCAGCTTGTAAAATCACTGTCCCTCAGAAAACTCTGTGCATTTAGTAAATATGTACCTTATTTTCTTTAAATGCTCCCATACACAGCATGAACTCTCGTGCATAGTAGACATATATGTAATGTTGGTTGAATGTGGATGTACTTAAATAATATTCCCATTTTCACAGTGAGTAGACCTAAGAATTCCTTGTACTGTCTTTCTGTGCCGTACAGTAGGCTTGTGGCTCATCCATTTAGTTGATTAAGCAGTATCTTGACTGCCCCTCTTTTTTCAACTTTTTATTTTTTACAAATAAAAGTTATATACATTTAAGATGTACAAGGTGATATTTTGATATATGTAGACATTGTAAAGTGATCACAACAATCAAACTAATGAACATATCCATCACCTCCTTAACTTTTTATTTTTGAAGTAATTTCACATTTACAGAATGGTTACAAGAATAGTATAAAGAACTTATATATGTTTTACCCAAATTCCCCGATGTTAACATTTGCTCTATCATTCTCTTTCTCTCTTACAATATATATTCAGTATATATCATATGTATCACAATATATTAGAAATATAATTATCATCTTTGTGAGCTATTTGAGAATAAGTTACAGGCATCATTCTTTTTGCCTTTAAATATATCAATGAGTATCCTTCTCCCCTATCCCCTACCCCCACCATAAAAGGAGTCTCTTGAAACAGGAAATTATATTGACACGATACTTGAATCTATAGACCTTATTCAAACTTGATCAGTTACCCTAATAATATCCTTTAGAGCAATTTCAAAATATTTTTTTGACTGCCTGTGTTTTAAACACTGTGGTATGTGTACTGACACTGTGGTATGTGAGTATGTGCTACATAACACAATGCTGTATTTGGTTCCAAGAGAAATGTGAGTAGGTGCCCTGTCCCCTGACTCAGGCACATAGGCAGGGCCAATGTCTTTGTTTGATTTTCCTTCTTTTGTATGATTCAGTGGAGCAGCGTGACTTCATTGGAGTGGACAGCACAGGAAAGAGGCTGCTCTTCATGGCTAATGAAGCAGACTTGGATGACGAGCTGGTCATTAAGGGATCCATCCTGCAGAAGTAAGCCCTGGGGTTTTTCTTTTTGGCAATTCTTCTTGTCTTAAAACAAAATAAAACCACCCAGTGGATGGGAAAAAGGGAATGAAAACTAGATTATACTGTGTGAAATTGACAAAAGCATGTGAATGTTTTCCCATGAGGTAGGATGAAGGCTTTTCTTCACCACACAAGCTTAGCTTTTTCCCTGTGTCTTTTCTTGCCAAGGTAGTCAAATCCTGCATAGGAGCGGGGCAAAGCAGCCGGGGGAGAACAGAGAACAAGACTGTCTTTCTGACAATGTTATAGAACTTATTCTCTCTTAAAATTGTGGTAAACACACAACGTAAAATTTACTATCTTAAACCATTTTTAAGTGTACAGTTTGGGTAGTGCTAAATATATTCCTGTTACTTCTGCAGGATTTACTTCACAGCAACAGGGAATTCCTTTAGGCTCTGAGAGACCAAGTGACTATCCCTTTATCAAATATTTATAGAATAGTACTAATGGGCCACAAACTCTGCTAAGTTGAACAGGAGTATCTAGTACAGTGGTTTTCAACCTTGGTACATTAGAAACACCCAAGAAGCTTTTTAAAAATGTCTGTCCTATGCCAGAATTAAATAAGAATCTCTAGGGCTTGGGTCCACGCATTAGCGTTTTAAAAAAATGCTCCCCAGGGTTGAGAACTATTGGTCTTGAGAAGAGTAAGCAAGAAATCAATGCTATAGTATGGTGAGGCTGGAAAGATTGATTGGATATACATTTTTTGATACACACTGAGTCACGAGTTGCAAGAGGCAACAAATGTTATTAGATAACATTCATCACCGTTTTTATACACCAATGCAACAGGTTTGCTGTCAGAGAAAGGAAACAGTCTAATCATCCAGGCAGTTTAATTCTACAGTTGAAAGAATGATCCCTCGGAATTCAAGAAAACTTGCTTTGGCAGGCAGTGGTAAACCACAGAAAAACCATGTTACTATGTGTTGAAGGTTGGATTGTCCAGAAGTGATACTGAGACAGAATTTGGGGTGCAAGATATTTATTAGGGAACAAGATCTGTGAAAAGAAGGGGAGGAAGCAAGAATGGGCAGAGGAAAAACTGCATTGAGATGCAGGTTCTGCAAAGCCTTGACCAACATAGCAGGGAGTCTGGAGCAAGTACAGACTGTCAGAGAAGCCAGGCCTTATCCCCCTCCCTCATTCAGAGACGGACGCAGGCTGCCCCAGCAACAGCCTGGCCTCAGGCAATGTGGCTCTTTACAGATGAGGCCACCCCAAAGCTGTGAGTGGCTCTGCCTCAGCCAGTGGAGCGCAAGACTCCTAATACTGGCATGGATCAGGGAGCTGTGTCCTACACAACTCGACTGAGAAACAACGACTTGAACCGGAGTGGGGGGAAGGGGGAGAGCGGAAAAAAGGGGGGAAAAAAGAATGTTATTAGAAAGATAGATATAAATACTAAGTGGATCCTCTAAAAGAATTGAAAATGGGTACTTCTGGATAACAGAAAATGAGGAAGGGAGGGAATGTATAATTCCTTTATCCTGGGATGGTATCCTCTCATGCTAGCTTACACTCAACCTTTAGAAGTTTGTTAAGAATTTTAATTTAATTCTTCTGACCTACTTATATGGCAGCCCTCCCATCCTTCCATGTTGTGCTGTAGGTGAGCTAGTGTTGATGTCTTGCCTCTCCTTGGAAGCTGTTGTCTTTCCTTAGAGTTCTGGCTATTTGGTTGCCCTGTGGTGAGTTCAAGAAAAGTTATGATTTTGTAGATTATTCAGTTTTTTCTTGTTGGAATGAGAGCAACTCTCTTTTTAGCTTTATACATCCTAGATGGAAAACAGAAATCCTAGCATTTGATTTTCCCGTTTGTTTATTTGTTTAATTGAATAAATTTAGCATGTAACATTATCTAAATTTAGGGTAAGATTTTCTTTTTTTTATACAATAGCTTTATTGAGGTATAATTCATATAAAATACAATTTACTCATTCAAAATGTACAATTCAGTGGGTTTTTCAAAAATATATTCACAGGATTGTGTAACCATCACCACAGTCATTTTTTGAAGTATTTTTACTACCTCAAAAAGAAACTTGATAGTCATTAAATCACTCCCTCTTTTTCCCTGTCCTTCCCTCCTACCTTAGACAACCAGAAGTCTACTTTATGTCTATATATATTTGTCTATTCTGGACATTTTGTATAAATGTAATTATATATGGCTTCTGTGACTGGCTTCTTTCACTTAGCATAATGTTTTGAAGGTTCATCTATGTTGTTCTATGTTATGTCAGTGCTCTGTTCCTTTTTATTGTTGAATAGTATTCCATTGTATGGCTATATTACATTTAAGTTATCCATTATTTATTAGTTGTTGGCACTTTATTTCAAATTGTCTTTTTTCACCAATTAATCATTTAGGATTTTATTATCCAGAATTTTGAAAGATCCCCCAAAGAGCATAAAGCATACTTATTTTTTTAGACAACTTCTATGCATTTTAGAGAGACATCACCAACACTATAAAAGATGAAAGTAGATTCCCATCATTTACTTACTGGATTTAATTAGAAAAACATACATAACTATTTCAGGCTGTTAGGCTTTTTAAAAATTGTAGCTCTCACAATAAGTGAGAAAATTTGTTTGTTACCAAATTTGGGCAGATAGTTGATTTGGGAGGTGGAGATTATGTCAGTTAAATCATTTAATTTCACATTGTCTTTCAGTGTTGTTGCTTGAGTTTGGGGTTGCAAGCAAGCTCTAAGTTCTCAAGAGAGGTCTTTATAAACTCCAATCATATTTGTCTTCCTGATAACTCTGGAAAAGTTATTGAGTTCTTGATATATCTGATGTCAGAGGACTGGGCTCAACTGCCGTCATGTATCAAAAGAACGTTCCCAATATTCTTTGGTTTGCAGTCTTAGTGCTGTCATAATAAAGCTCTTTCCTAAGTATGAAGTCAAGTGTCAGGGATGCTAGAGTTCTCTCCTTTTGTTTAGGTGGCCATGGCCATCAGAGAGAGCCAGCTTTTCCTAGGACATCAGGAAAGGATGATGATGATTGATGATGATGATGATGGCAGCTATTGTTTTTCAAATTTTGTATCAGGCATTGTGTTAAAGGTTTTATATAATCCTTAACAATAATCCTATGAAGTAGATACTATTATATATTCCATTTTACAAATGAGGAAAGTGAATGAAGATTTAGTTAGAAATAAGAAATCTCAGTAAATATTTGTTGAATGAATGAGTGGGAAATCACCTAGGGACCTGCTGTGATTAAGTCTGAAAAAAAAAAAAATACGGGGTGGCCCGTTAGCTCAGTTGGTTAGAACGTGGTGTTGATAGCACCAAAGTTGCCGGTTCCATCCCTACATGGGCCACTGTGAGCTGTGCCCTCCTTAAAAAAACAAGTCTATAATCTAGGGCTTTGGCATTTTGCAATGAATGTTGGGGTATAGAACAAGAATCACCAAACCTTTTCTGCAATGGATAAATAGTAAATATTTTAGACTGTACAGACCGTATGGTCTTTGTTGCATTTATTCAACTCTGCTATTGTAGCACAAAAGCATCCATAGATATGTATCAAATGAGAATGACTATGTTCCAATAAAACTTTATCTACAAAAACAGGCAGCAAGGCCATCCAACTGGCAGGCTGTAGTTTGCCAGCCTACTGGAATTCATTTTTTTCTTTTTTTGTTTTCTCGGTAGAGTAGTTATGATGGGACCTTGTTAACACAGCTTGTTTCTTACAGCAGTCAGGCTCTAGCTGACTAGATCTGGAATTCTTTCTATGAAGAAGAAAGTAAGGGGTTTGTTACGAGTTTTTTTCTTAATCTATCAAATCAAATTTTAGGAAACGAAGGGAATTTCTTTGTGTTTTAGAAGACTCACTATAAGACGGAATTAAATAATGTCTCCTAAAGTATTGAAAATATGATCTTGTTTGTACTGTGTTTCCCCAAAAGTAAGACCTAGCCAGATGGACAATCAGCTCTAATGTGTCTTTTGGAACAAAAATTAATATAATACCCGGTCTATAGTAAAATAAGACCGGGTATAATATAGTATAATACCAGGTCTTATATTAATTTTTGCTCCAAAAGACACATTAGAGCTGATTGGCTAGGTCTTATTTTCGGGAAAACACGGTAGCTATTTTAGAATCATAAACTGCCACAGCTAGAGGGTCATTTAGTCCAGTCCCCTATATTTCAGATAATGAGACTGAAAATCAGAGTCAAAAGGGTTTGTTACATATTAATTTATCTAATTAGGGACAGAGTTAGGTCTTTTCCATTAATTAATGCTTTCTACTTTTCGGGGGACACATTGTTCAACTGGCAAATGTTTATCAAGTTTCCTCCTTTGGTCAAACCACTGTTTTAGTGTTTAAGGGGATCATTGAGGCAAGAGAATATCTCAAAGAGTTTATTAGCCTTGATGGAAGATAACATTATGCATGTAAAAGATTAACAAACAATATCAGATACTGAACAGTTATGGTTAACAGTGTTCTAAGAATTCAGAGGAGTTATCAATCCTTAGGGGCTGAGGTGGTCAGGAGTGGGGTTTCCAGGTGGGAATTCCCGCCCATTCTCAGGAATTTTTTTCGCTTTCCCATTCCGGAATCCCGAGATATAAGCTGTTTTCAGTTCTCCGCGATGAATTGTTTCCACAAAGTGACGCCCGATACTACCAACCACCTGGGTTCAAGGAGATGATTTTCTTGATTTCCTGACCAACTTTTCTCAGGATTCGGGAATGGAAAAGCAAAAAAAAATTCCCGAGAACAGCCAGGAATTCCCACCCGGAAACCCTGACGATAAATAGGAAAAATGTCTTAGAGATACATTGTGAGTAGTACATTTATTTCCCATTGTGGGTATTACTGGGTTCGAGGAGCTAATTTTCCCAGTTACCTACCAACTTTTCTCGGGATTCAGGAACAGGAAAGCGAAAAAAATTCCTGAGAATGGGTGGGAATTCCCACGTGGAAACCCTAGCCAGGAGAACATAATAGGGTAATTTGGACTTGAAGGATGGATTGGGATTCGTTATGGAAAGGGACATGGGGAGCTGAACCTGTGTGGGGAGAATGCTATGAGCAAAGGTGTGGAGACAGAGTGTGCAAGACTTGTTTAGGAACAGTTTGGCCCAAATGGAAGGCCTCTGCACTAGGAGACAAGGTTGGAAAATTAAGTTAATACAAAAATAGAGGACCTTGAATAGCTGGGAATTATTAAAAACTTTTTGAGGAGGGAAATGATGGCTCAAAATTCAGAATTCTGGAAAGATAATCTGATAGTAGTATGCAAGGTAGATTTAAATGCGTGTATAAGACTTGAAAAGTATCATACTGCTAAATTCACAAGACTTAAAAAGGGTAAAGGGATTGTGTCCTTTGGAATGCAAAAAGCAGAACTGATTGTCCTTATCTATTATTATGTGAAACAAGGGACCTTACTCATTTATGCATCCATCAAGCAAGTACTGATGTTTATGCTTTGCTCTATATTAGAGTTTGCAGGCTTAGACATTAAGTTCTTAGAAGCTAGCCATTTGCTTCTATAGTTACAACTAGAGGGTGGAAACTGTCTCCTGCTTTCTTTTTAACCTCCCTGGAATCTAGCTTATGGTTCCATGTGGTAGACTGTTAATAAATGCCTTAGTCCCAGCGGTCCCAACAGCCCACCACATGGAGCCATAAGCTAAATTCCAAAAAGAACAAAGTTGGGGCATGATGGGAGCAAAGAAAATGGACATAGGCAGGTAAGGTACAAGTGAAGAGTATATTTCTCCCTCAGAGCTGTTGAGCTGGGGGCTTTGGGTGAGCCCTAGGGCCATTAAGAGCAGATCTTCTACATGTTTCCTAAGCCTAGGTTATATTTTTGGTTGTTGGCACGTTTTTTCCCTTCATTCTTCTAACTTGTAATCTACACCCCAGTGATTCAGGATCTTTGGAGTATAGTTGTAATATGGCAGCTGGCTATATAAATGAACAGTAAAATGTCCTTCCTCCATTTCTGTAACCCTCTGAGGCATTAAGCTCTTCCTGGCCTCAGTGAAAGGGTGAGTAGAAGCTAATTAGGTTCAGATTTTCAAGCTCCTTTGAATATGAGAATGCAATACTTCCTATCTTTTTCTAACTGTATTTCCAAAGGCGGGGTCTAGTTCCTAATGGGCATACAAAACACCAAAGTTGTCGTTCGTGTATATATCTGGGAGAGCCAGAAACCTCGTGTTTTAAAGTTTTCTTACTTTTGTACGGGTTGTAGGAGAAAAGGGCAATGATGATGGAATGTATATCCATTTGTTTTCTCCCTTTCTAAGGGAGGATGAAGTGTTTGCTTGACTGCGAGAGAAAGTTCTGCTTTTTTGGGAGTCAGGCATATTTGGTCCTGGAAAGTAAGACAGTAGATGACGCTTGTTGGAGTGGGAGTCCTGCTAAACCCATAGTCAGGTACAGAGACGAGCTGTGTAGTCATCTGCCCAGATTCTTACTACAGTGCATTTAGAGAAAGCGCAATGCCTTTCCCACGTGTTGAATTGATTCATTACTGACTTGGAGTGGCATTATATGTAGTGGGAAAAAATGGTGCTGGTACAAAGAGCATGGTACTGGATATTCAAGTCCAGAGAATTTGGAATTTAGTCTTGAGACAACCAGCTATATGACCTTAGGCAAATCACTTTGCTTCTCTAAGCCTCAGTTTTCCCAGCTACAGTTGGCTTAGTCCTTTAAAGACCCCCCAGCACAAAAATTCCTGTTTTATTTCTGAAAGACATGTGTTTTTAATCATTCTAAGCAAAAGGTATTTGTGCCAAATATTTAATAAGAAAATCATGTAGCTTTTCTCCAATGTTATGTTGTTTTCTCCAATGTTATGTTGTTTTTCTTGACTGAAAAACCTTCAGTCAAGGTTTTTCACGGGAAGGATAATGAAAATATTAAAACAAGCTTCTAAAGGATATCTTTTAAATGGAATACAATGTGCACACATTCATCTTGGAAACTGTAGGCATTTG
This sequence comes from Rhinolophus hipposideros, assembly GCF_964194185.1. NCBI lineage: Eukaryota > Metazoa > Chordata > Mammalia > Chiroptera > Rhinolophidae > Rhinolophus > Rhinolophus hipposideros. Next base: position 64,002,160 of record NC_138054.1, read on the forward strand.
TATCTGGGAAGACAAGAACTTAAATCAGACCTCGAAGTTCATGGCCGGATCTGTATTCCTGGGACCCCAGATGATAAGTGGGTTCACATTCTTGATTATTTGCCCCAATGGTGTGGAAAGTCCTGAAATACTGTTTATCTAAATTAGTATCCCCACTGCTGCAAACCAGCCATAAATTCCTAAAGTACTTCTCTAATTTTACAGTTTTGGGAGAGGAATGCAGAGGGACTTGTGGAAGTCAGGGTCAAGAACGTTTCCTAAGGTATCATGTCCAGCGTAGGCAGTGCGACTGTTATTCTTACTCTTCTATACTTTTAATGCTCCCTTCTATAAAGTCATATAAATAGGTTATTTATAAAAGAACCCCCATATCAGTGTCCTTTAGCCAGTTCCTGATCATTTCAGGGGTTTTTCCATATAAATCAGGTTGCTATTCAGCTTTGCTTATAGCTGGTTTAAATTTCAGCTTTCTTAGATCTGCTAAATCTTTTACCAGGGTCCTGCTTTCTAGCTTTCAAATTTGTATTACTGTCTTCTCTTTTCCTAATAGTCTTCGTTGGGGATTATGCCTTTTTTGGGTGGGAATATGCCTTTAAAAACAACAACAACAAATACGCTTTCCTGTCACTTTAGTGAGCTTTCAAAAGGAATAGGGCTTAATGCCTGTGTTTAATCTGCCATCTTTACATAGAATCCTGTTTTCTTCAATTCCATCTAATTATATCTTTCAGTCCCTCTCCACTCCTTCTCCCCCCCCCCCCGCCTCCTCCGCTTCTCTCTCTCTCTGTTTCCTCTTTCTGTCATTTTTTTCTTCATCCAATCTAGGTCTTTTGGTATATTATTACTTAAGGTATTTCCCTCCATATTCTCACTCATTGTCCTTTTGCTATATCTGCCCTCACAACCTTCAACTTTGGATTCCTCTGACATCTACTTTGTCTGCTCCTACATCTGTTCTGTTAAAGTTCCAGGAGAAATATTATGTCATGTTGTAAGTTGGCACCACTAAATTCATTATTCGCATCTTAGCCAAGCCCTCAGACCATTCTGCTTTCTTTTTTTTTCTTTTTTTTTTTTTTAAGGAGGACACAGCTCAGTGGACCACATGGGGATCAAACCAGCAACCTTGGTGCTACCACCACCACGCTCTAACCAACTGAGCTAACGGGCCACCCCCCCATTCCGCTTTCTTACACCTGTCCTAGACCACCTTTCCACTTCCCTCAGCAGCAATTCTCAACTATCACCACTTTCCTGTTTCAGAAAAATGACCCTGCCTCCTTCTGCAAGAAAATCCTAACTAACAGATACTGATGTCCACAGCATATTACCCCTACCCATGGTTTATCTTTACTCAGCTCCACCTTCAGTTCCTTTTCTCTAGCCTTAGAGGAAGAAGTTTCCTTTCTCCTATTTAGAACCAATCCCTTCACTTATGTCTTTTACGCCAGTCTCTTCTGCTTCCCCTGGAACCTTGCTCCTTCCCATCATCTTCCAGGCTGAATGAGGTCCTCCGTTATATGCTTCCATAGCAATCTGTGTTTGTTTTTCTGTCAGTACAATAAGGAGCTGCACTTAGAACTCTTTAAGAATTCCTCCAACTCTGAAAACCTGTTTGCTGCTTTTCTTGGAGATGCCTTGAGTACCAATGGTGCCATAGCTCATTCTGCTGCATAGGCAGACCTTTGGTTTGGTAACTCCATATGCACTCCTAACATTCAACACCCTGTCATTCCTGGCACGTACAGTGCCACCAAGATCAGGCATTTGGTGTGGTATAGAAAGTGCCTTTTTATAAAACAGCTACCAGGTAGTTATCCAACAAGTACTTGCCCCCAAATCTGTCTCGTTAGAATTATAGATAGCTAGTAAGCAACTATGCTTCATAGATCATATTCTTTCCTCTACTTCTGAGCAACCTTGGTTATTTCAAGCATACCGTGGTCTCTAGTTTCTTTTAAATTGTAATGATTAGGCAGTAGGGAATTAGCTCTGACTCTTCTAGTAGGAGGGAAGATACTTCTTTACTGGAACATGTTTAAGATTGCCAAATAAAGTAGAAGGTGATTGTCTGAGGGAGGTTGTTTATGTTGCTACTTTGAACACTTCAAGATAACTAAGTTATCACAGAAGGTTTTATTTTCATTGGGATTGTTGTTTCTGGTTCTTATGAGTCATTGTTTCAAGCTCCAATTCCCCTGGCATCTGAATTCAGGAGCTATCCATGACATTCCCTTTACCTGTTAACATTCATTCATATTTATGCAAAGAGAAGCTTCTGTTCCAGTTAAGTTTCTTTTGTATTTTGAGTTTTTGTTCAAGTTTTCTTCATTCTGTTCCTATTTCTTGCTATTCTCGTCTACAAACTTTGAACTCAGTTTAGTTGGAAAAGTTATTCTGTGCAGCCATATAAACTGTAGGACATACTCGGTTTGTGGAGGCGTTCTTTCCTTCTCTGGTCACTGTGTAAAGGCTCAGCATACACACCAGTTCTCCCACCGGGCTAGAAATTGTTCAGGTCCCATTCACAGCAGTGCTGGAAGTCTAACAGTGTGTCCACAGGAGTGTCTAGATGAATTTCAGTTTTTAAACATACAGCTACCATACACTACTTCTTTACCTGTCTGTCAGTCTTTTTCTACTCACTCTTCCAGGAAATGAGCGTTGTACTATGAGCATGTCAGGGAATAGAATTCCCAGTTTGCCTTTGAAATGAGCAGAATAAAAACAATTCATTTCCTCCTGTACACATTTTGATTTAGGAGGTGGAGATGAAGGGAGCACGTCCCCCAAAACATTTGGCATTACCCTGAGCCTACAGACCTTTGTCCTCATTCTGTAGCTTTGGAGGAAATGAAAGTCTGAAATCCTCTGAGATCTTGGTGGAGGGAGGGGCAGATTACAGATCTTGTTATTAACTAAAAAGATTCAGATATATTTTTTAGACTCATTAAGAGCTTTGGATATTTAAAATCTTAAGTTTATTCTATTAAGGAGCAAACTGATAGGATTTTAACAATAGTAATTACTTGTTTTTGTTAAGTAGTTCATCTTTCATGGACATATTTCCTTTTTTCTGGACTGCCTTTCTGAACTGCTTTTTATTCCCTAGCTCTATAGTTCTGCAGATGTTTTGTTCAATGCTGGTGGCACACATAGCTCTATGTTCAGTTTTCTTTGAATTAAAGCAAAGCTCAGAAAAATCTTGTTTGCAGTCCTGCATAATCCTGAAGACCAGTGTCCATGTGGTAGCCTTTCTCTTAGTTTCCCTACAGATCTTAAAGCTTTGTCCCTGACACACAGTACTTCAAGTTGTTAATATTAGGAGAAAATTTGGGTAAGTAACTATTCAAACACAGCTTGGTCCTTAAACTCCTTGACATTTAAAAATAATCTGTCTAAAGCAGGCAGCTGCTTCTTTGGAAGCATTTCTTTATATCTGCTTTCCTGCTCTCCAAGAATGAGGAAACCTGGAAGCGGGATGATAAAGAGGTAATTCCTCTAGGTTTGTCTTAGGTCAGTGCTTACACCCCCATTCCTTAGCAGATTCATTTTTAAATGATACTAGTGGCTAATAAACTCTTAAGTGGGATATTCAGTAAGGGAGTAAATACAAAAGCAGGGATTGTTGATGCCAACCAAGTGTTCTATCTTCCTTGCTCTGAATTTAAATGTGAGACTATTTGGAGCAGGGCCTCATCTGTATGTAGCTCCTAGGGTTATCTGTGGAGAAAAGAAAGAAGTTGCTTGAGAGATCTCATAAGTTTTAGGTTAAAACCTAAATTTTAAAACTTAGGTTTTAACCTAAAACTTTTCTACTACCTTATCTCCCAGTACTACTACTATCTCCCTTTGTGTCCTAGGAAAGTTACTTAACCCGAGTCTGTTTTCTTCATCTGTAAAATAAAGTCAGATGTGCTCGCTTTGGCAGCACATATACTAAAATGAAGACGGAGAGGTTATGAAGATTAATATATGTGAAAGCACGTTGCAAAATGCCTGCCACGTAAAAACTATTCAACAAATGTTGGATTCCTTCCTTCCTTCCTCCCTTCTTTCCTTCCTTCCCTCCCTTAAGTAACTAGAATCATTTAAAATGTTGGGTTAGGGGGCCGGCCGGTGGCTCAGGCGGTTAGAGCTCCGTGCTCCTAACTCCAAAGGCTGCTGGTTCGATTCCCACATGGGCCAGTGAGCTCTTAACCACAGGGTGGCCCGGTTCAACTCCTCAAGTTCCTCAAGGGATGGTGGGCTCCGCCCCCTGCAACTAAGATTGAACACGGGCACCTTGAGCTGAGCTGCCTCCCGGATGGCTCAGCTGGTTGGCGCACAGGCTCTCAACCACAAGGTTGCCAGTTCAATTCCTCAAGTCCCTCCAAGGGATGATGGGCTGTGCCCCCTGCAACTAGAGACAGCAACTGGACCTGGAGCTGAGCTGCGCCCTCCACAACTAAGACTGAAAGGACAACAACTTGACTTGGGAAAAAGGCCTGGAAGTACACACTGTTCCCCAATAAAGTCCTGTTCCCCTTCCCCAATAAAAAAATCTTTAAAAATAAAAAATAAAAAATAAAATAAAATGTTGGGTTAAAGTGCATACATAGCATTATACTGAAAACAGATGAGTGTTCAGAGCAGAAGAGAGTGTTCAGCGTGGTAGTCTGAGCCACAAAGATCATGTGCTACATCCTAACTGACTCAAGAAGAAATAGAAAATCTGAGTAGACCTGGAACAAATAATGAAATCAAACTAGTAATTAAAACTCTTCCAACAAAGAAAAGGCAAGGACAAGATGGTGTCTTTAGTTAATTCTATCAAACATTTAAAGAAGAAATAGAATTCTTCACAAAGTCTTCCAGGCTGAAAGACAAGGGGACACTTCCCAATTTATACTGTGAGGCCAGTATAACTCTGATACTAAAGCTAGACAAAGAAAATACAAGACCAGTAATTCTTCATGAATATAAGTGAAAAAATACTCCACAAAATATTAGCAAACTGAATCCAGCAACATATACACCATGAGTGAGATTTATCCCAGGGATGCGAGGCTGGTTTAACATCTGAAAATCAGTTAATGTAATACACCATATTAATAGAATAAAAGATAAAAACCACATGATAATCTCAATAGACAAAGAAAAAACATAGCACCCATTCATGATAAAAACTGTCAACAAACTAGGAATAGAAGTGAATCTCCTGTGCATGATAAAGGGCACCTACAAAAAGACTTATAGATAACATTTTATTTAATAGTAAAAGATTGAATGTTTTCTCCTAAGATGGGAACAAGGCAAAGATGTCCTCTATGGCTGCTTCTATTCAACATTGTACTAGAAGTTATAGCCAGTTCATTCAGACAAGAAGAAGAAATAAGTGGCATCCAGATTGGAAAGGAAGAAATAAAATTTTCTTTCTCCATGGACACCATGATACTATATATCTGCATATAGAAAATCCCAAAAAATCCACAAAACAGCTAGACTTAATAAGAGTTCAGCAAGTTGCAGGACCTAAGATCAATATGCATATACAAAAGTCAGTTATATTTCTATGTATTGGCAATGATCACTCCAAAAATAAATGATAAGAAATCAATTACACTTACAATCTGAAAGTGTAAAAGAATCAAAAAGAATAAAATACTTAGGAGTAAATTTAATAGAAGACTTATATGCTGAAAATTATGAAACATTGCTGAGAGAAATTAAATAAAATTTAAATATATGGAAATACATTCCATGTTCCTGGATTGGAAAACACAACATTGTTAAGTACAAACCCTATCAGAATCTCAGTAGATTTTTGTAGAAATTGATAAGTTGATCCTAAAAGTTATATGGCAATGCACAGACCCAGAATAACCAAGAGGCAATGGAACTTTAAGAGCTATATACGATGCCAGAGGCGTAGTAGATTGGGGGAGGGGGGTTATCAGTTTGTGAGGGGTGTAAATGTCTAACTATTGCTTTGTACACCTGAAAGTAATTTAAAAAAATAAAATAAAAAACAATTTTGAAAAAGAAGAAAAATGTTGAAAAACTTACACTTCCCAAATTCAAAACTTACTATAAAACTACAGTAATCAAAACAGTATGGTACTGGCATAAAGATAAACATATAGATCTGTGGCACAGAATTGAAAGTCCAAAAATAAATTCTTATCTTTATGGTCAATTGAGTTTTACCAAAGATGTCAATGCAACTCAATGAGCAAAGGATAGTCTTTTACACAAATAGTGCTGGAAAAATTTGATATTCACTTGCAAAAAGACTAACTTAGACTCTTATCTCACTTCATACACAAAAATGAAAATAGATTATAGACTATAGACCTAATGTAAGAACTAAACCTATAAAAATTTTAGAAGAAAACATAGCAGAATATCTTCATGAACTGGGGTTAGGCAAAGAGTTCTTAGATACAACACCAAAAACATACTCCATAAAAGAAAAAAAAATTGATAAATTTTTTCTTCAAAATTAAAGACTTTAAACCTCAAAAGACACCATTAAGAAAATAAAGACGGCAGAAGGTCCAAAATGGCGGAATAGACAATGTAATTATCATAATGCTATTTAAGGTGTATATAAAAGCATGATTGTGAAAACCAGAATTTTTTAACAGCAATCAATTACAGAATTAGAAATTAAAGTAAAATATTTCCGTTTCAAAACATACTGTGTTTCCCCGAAAATAAGACCTAACCGGAAAATAAACCCTAGCATGAATTTTCAGGATGACCTCCCCTGAACATAAGCCCTAATGCGTCTTCCTAACTCTGAAGGCTGCCGGTTCGATTCCCACATGGGCCAGTGGGCTCTCAACCACCAGGTTTCCGGTTCAATTCCTCTAGTCCCTCAAGGGATGGTGGGCTCTGCCCCGTGAACACGGCACCGTGAGCTGAGCTGCCTCCCCGATGGCCCAGTTGTTGGTTGGAGCATGTCCTCTCAACCACAAAGTTGCCAGTTCAATTCCTCGAGTCCCTTGTGGGACGGTGAGCAGCGTCCCCTGCAACTAAAATTGAACACCACACCTTGAGCTGAGCTGCTGCTGAGCTCCTGGATGGCTCAGCTCGGTTGGAGCGCGTCCTCTCAACCACAAAGGTTGCCGATTTGACTCCCGCAAGGGATGGTGGGCTGCGCCCCCTGCAACTAGCAACGGCAACTGGACCTGGAGCTGAGCTGCGCCCTCCACAACAAAGACTGAAAGGACAATAATTTGAAGCTAAACGACACCCTCCACAACTAAGATTGAAAGGACAACAACTTGGAAAAAAGTCCTGAAAGTACACAGTGTTCCCCAATAAAGTCCTGTTAAAAAAAAATTAATATAAGACCCGGTCTTATTTTCGTGGAAACACAGTAGTGGTTAAATAATTATGTTTAGCCACTTAATCTATAAAAACAAAATTTAGAAAACTATACTATTGTTAATATATGCATGTATATATTTCTCATTATTTATGAAAGTTTCTGGAAGACTTATTTAAATATTGTTTATATAAAACCGAATGGTTTATTTTCACAGTGTCAATGGGATTTGAATATCACTTCTCTGCTAAATTTAATTCATAGTAGGAACCTGAGCTCCACAAAATCAGCTTTATTAATTTTACATCCTTTACCTTTTGAGTATTAACTAAAGTTTAATGTAAGTAATGGAATATTTTAAATAATTTTAAAGATTCTATTCTTATTAAAACTACTGCCTAAGAAAATGAAACCCCAAAAAAGGAAAAGATAAGAACACTTAACAACTTAATAAGATGACAACCCAATTTCAAAAGGGGCTAAAGTTTTGAAGGGACATTTCACCAAAGAAGATATACAGATGGCTAATAAGGACATGAAAAGATTGTCAACAGGGGTGGCCAGATGGCTCAGTTAGAGCACGAGCTCTGAACATTAGGGTTGCTGGTTCGATTCCCACATGGGCCGGTGAGCTGTGCCCTCCACAACTAGATTGATGGACAATGACTTGGAGCTGATGGACCCTGGAGAAACACACTGTTCCCCAATAAAATTTATTAAAAAAAAAAAAAAAGATTGTCAACATCATTAGTCACTAAGGAAATGCACATTTAAACCACAGTGACATAATACTTCACATTCACTAGAATGGCTGTAATAAAAAAAAACAAAAACACAGAAAAGGCAAATCTGTAGAGACAGGAGGCAGATTAGTGATTGCCTGAAACTGAGGGTGAGAAAGGGGGTTGATTGGTCGCAAACCGTCATGTGAGATTCTATTCAGGTGATAGAAATGTTCTATAACTAGATTGTAGTGATAGTTGTACAGCTCTGTATATTTTCTAAAAATCATTTAATTCTACACTTAAAATAGATGAGTTTTATGGTAGATAATACTTTGATAAAGCTGTTTTTAAAAAGATACACCTACAAAACAATCAGCCAAATTTAGGACACGGAGTGTTCTGCAAGACAGGTGACCCACTCTAATAATAATGACTTGGCAGGGGAATAAAGAAGGGGAACTTTATAGAATTATTTTGTAATGAAATAACCAAATGCAATGTGAGACTTTGATTGGATCCTGATTTGGACAAACTAACTGTAAAAAGACAAATCTGACTATGGATTGGATAGTAGATGACATTATGAAATCGATAATTTTATTAAGTGTAGTAATGACATGGTGATTATATTTTAAAGTCCTTATCAGTTAGAAATGCATATTACATGTTCTGAAGTATTTATAGGTAAAATGACAATGGAGTGTGCTTTAAAGTACTATATTAGTTTGCTAGGGTTGCCATAATAAAATATGGGTGACTTATAATAACAGAAATTTATTGTCTCATAGTTCTGGAGGCTAGAAGTATGAAATCAAGGTGTTGGCAGGGTTGGTTTCTTCTGAGTGCTGTGAGGGAGAATTTGTTCAATGCCTCTCTCTTAGCTTCTGGTAGCTTCAGGCATCCTTGGCTTGTAGATAGCATTCTCCCTGTGTTTTCATATTGTCTTCCCTCTATGCACAGCTGTCTCTATTCAAATTTCCCCTTTTATAAGGACACAAGTCATTGGATTAGGGTCCCCCCAATGACCTCATTTTAACTTGATCATCGCAAAGACCCTATTTCCAAATAAAGTTACAATCACAGGTACTGGGGGTTAGGACTTCAAAGTCCACTGGGGGATACAATTCAACCCATAATAAATGCAACAAAAAAATTTAAAAGTTTGGAAAATATTTATAGTTGCTGAAGCTGTCTGATGGGTACGTGATAATTTATGTTCTTCTCTGATTTTGTATATGATTGAAATTTTCCATAATAAAAAAATTTTAAGAAATGTATGTGTGAAAGAGATTTAAATTGATATTTGTATACTTGTGTTCATAGCAGCATTATTCACAATAGCCAATATGGGAAAGCAACCCAAGTGTCTATAGACAGAAGAATGGATAAACAAAATGTGGTACAGTAGCCCTCCTTATCTGTGGTTTCATTTACCCACGGTCAACAGAGATGGGAAAATGTTAAATTCCACAAATAAATATTTCATAATTTTTAAATTGTGCGCTGTTCGGAGTATGAGCGTGGTGAAATCTCACGCTGTCCAGCTCCATTCTGCCTGGGACGTGAATCATCCCTTTGTCCAGCGTATCCACATTGTATATGCTGCCTGTCTCGGTTATCAGCTGGACTGTCACAGTATCGCAGTGCTTGTGTTCAAGTAACCCTGATTTTACTTAATAATGGCCCCAAAACACAAAAGTAACGATGCTGACCTTTCGGCTATGCCAAAGAAAAGCCATAAATTGCTTCCTTGAAGTGAAAAGGTGGAAGTTCTCAATTTAATAAGGAAAGAAAAAAAAAATCATGCTGAGGTTGCAAAGATTTACAGTAACAATGAGTCTTCTGTCTGTGTAATTGTGAAGAAGAAAAAAGAAAATTATGCTAGTTCGCTAAGAGAGACAGAGAAACCACATTCACAGAAATTTCATTACAGTATGGTTTTATAATTGTTCTATTTTTTGCTTTCATTTCTCTGTGCCTAATTTATAATTTATATATATGTACATATATGGGGCTCAGTACTATCCCCAGTTTCAAGCATCCACTCGGGGCCTTAGAATGTATCCCCTCCAGATAAGAGTGAACTATTGTTGTCAGATTCATAAATACATAAAATAGAACGGTGGTTGCAACGGGCTGGGGGGAAGGGGAAGGGGAAGTTACGGTTTAATGGGTACAGAGTTTCATTTGGGGAAGATTGTAAGTTCTGGAGATGAATGATGGTCATGGTTGCACCACAATGTAAATGTACCTAATGCCACAGAACTGTATACTTGAAAATGGTTAAAATAATGAATTTTATGTTATGTATATTTTACCATAATAAAAAAAAATAGAAAAAGAAAGTAATTTGTGCAGGAAATTTCTTTGAGGAACTTTGAGAGATAATTGCTTCCCTTGATAGACTGTAAGCTACGGGGTGGTAGAGATCAGCTCTGTTTTGTTCATTTCTTTATCTAGCACAATGCCAGTTGTCATCACTAGACCATTAGTAAATGATGTAGAATGAATGTTTGCAGTGGTAAATTCCTCAGTGTATTGACTTGCAAAAATCATTTTTTCAGAAGGAATTTTCTCCACCTGATTAAATTGCATTATCTGCATTTGGAAAAAAACAAAGTGAATGAGATGAGTACATAATTTCTACCATCTTTTCAAGTAGTATTCTAGGAGACATATGATTTAGTATGATTTTAAATGGGTAGAAAAGGAAGGATTCCTGGAGAAGTAGACTCACACTGATCCTGGAAAAGAATGCCCAAAATATGGAAAGGCAGGATGAAAGAGTGAACAAAAGACGTAGAGGCCAAAATGAGAGGGGTGGGGGAAAGTGGGAATTATGGTGCGTAGATAGTTGCCTCTTTAGAGCAGCATGGGACTCAGTGGAGCCTTTGCCTTGCACCTTCTCACTTCACCCATAGTCAGACTGCAAGGGTGTTAGAAGTTGGAGGAACCTTGGCAGTCAAATAGATATTCCAGAGAAGACATGTATTAAAGAATTTGGAGAGAACTTTGGATAAGGTGAAATTGACAACAGAAATATTAAAGAGGGAACTGAGGCTATGGAGCTAATGGCTGACAGGTAAATATCATGCGACCTGAGAAGTCTGCCCCTGCTGAGCTCAGAATGAAGTCTTCACTCAGGGAATGCAGTATGCAGGCATGAGTGCTCATGTGCCATTGGTTTTGCGAACTGTCAAAGCCAGAGCTCTGTCTGGGGTTTGAGGACAGGTGTAGACAGGTCTATTATGCAGACAGGCTAATGACTTTCATGAAGATGCTTTAAAGCCATTGATCTTTGTGTTTAAACAGTAAGTACTTGTCCTTGGATCTTTTCCAGTACTTACTTCAAATATACATTTCTTGTTCTAAAATATTACTAATAAGGATTATTAATAATTGTTATAATTATTTCACCTATTGTTTTTGTTATTTGCTTTAAAAATTGGTATCCCTGTTAAGATCATCAAAAATATTTTATTGCCGTAAAAAAAATTTTTTAAGATTTTTTCTTTTAATTGGGGAAGGGGAATAGGACTTTTTATTGGGGAACAGTGTGTACTTCCAAGACTTTTTTCCAAGTCAAGGTGTTGTCCTTTCACTCTTAGTTGTGGTGGGTGCCGTTCGGCTTCAAGTTGTTGTCCTTTTCAGTCTTAGCTGTGGAGGGCGCAGCTCAGCTCCAGGTCCAGTTGCCCTTGCTTGTTGCAGGGGGCACAGCCCACCATCCCTTGCAGGAGTTGAACTGGCAACCTTGTGGTTGAGTGGATGCGCTCCAACCAACTGAGCCATCCGGGAGGCAGCTCAACTCAAGATGCCATATTCAATCTTAGTTGCAGGGGGCAGAGACCACCATCCCTTGCGGGAGTCGAATTGTTGAACCAGCAACCTGTGATTGAGAGCACACTGGCCCATGTGGGAATCGAACCGGCAGCCTTTGGAGTTAGGAGCACGGAGCTCCAACCGCCTGAGCCACCGGGCCGGCCCAGCCCTAAAATTTTTAAACATTACAAATTAAAATCTACAACTTACTCTTTTAAAAATAGGTCTATAAAAATAACACAAAGATATTCTTTATGTTCCTGATGGCGTATGTTGTCTTAGGTTTCCTAGTTTTTTGTATCTTTGTCCATTTCTGTTCTACTTTTCTAAGATCTTTCTCTTTTCTTCTTCATTCCCTTTTCCTTTTTTCTTTTTATAATAGACCATTTTAAAAATTCTTTTATGTTAGATGAAGAGAAGAAAAAAACATGGGGGAGCTTTACGATGATCTTACAGACTCTGAAGATTAAATTTTTTATGCCATTTCTCTGAACTTTTATTTTTATTATTGAAAGGATATTTTAATTTTTACTGCAGTGGACTTTTTCTATAGTTGACAAATTATGTTTTAAATTATTTTAAAGCATACAATTAAAACTCTTTCTAATTGCCTTATTAATTTCCATTTTCTGATTTACTTTATGTTGTAAAAACCCAAAGCATCTCTGGCTCAGAACAATCAGCCAGTTACTCAGATTTTACTGGCGCCTCTTTGAGGTTTTTGGGTTTTGTCTGTTTGTTTTGTTTTAAAATATCAATTCTTATTTCTCATATCATTCTAAAATAATAAACTGAAATAAGGAAACCACCTATTTTGGCAACTTAAATGCCACTAACCTCCCCATCCCAAGATTTACATTCACTACAACTTTAATTTGAAAGAAAAAAACCCTCTCTAAATTGACATCTCTGTTTCTTCATTGTATTCTGATTTGTAGCTAAATCTGTAGTAGTCAGCTAAATTTTGGGAAATTTTTTTTCTTAAAAATAGGAGAATTTTTTTTGTTTTACCTACTCTATGGAATGGGAATAAAAAGTTGGAAAAACTTTATAAATTATAAAATGCTATATGAATGTTAGTGCCATTTTTGGTAGAGATTGATAACAGTTTAGAATATGGTTATTCAAACTTTTTTTTTCTCCTTTTAATTTTTTTATTAGTCAAATTTTAAAGGTATTCCTTTCCTGGCTGTATAATACAAATTGACCACTGCTATAAAAATGAGAGTAATATATCTACTTCATGAGGTAGTTTTGAAGATTCAGTAAATACAGGGAGAGTATGTTGAATGATTCAAGGAATTTGTAAACCAAGGGACTGAACAGAAAAGTGCAATTTTCCAAATTTTTTAGATCAAAGTAGAGAATTATTAGGGTGTGAGCTTCAGATGAAACCCTGAAGTTACAAGGAAACCACATTCACATTTGCAAAATTCTGTTTCCAGAGGAAATAGAATTTCTACTTTCTTCTTCATCCTCTTAGTATACAGCAATTGGCTGGTGTGTTGGGTGTGTGTTATGGGTGTGGGATTCCAAGTCTGATTCCTCTGTTGCTCTTTTGGAAGCATTTTGTTCCCCCTTCTCCCAAGAGTGGAAGCGCAGGGTGGTGCACCTTAACTTATTTGATAAATTACTTCTAGAGTATCTAGATCCCGTGAGAATAATTTTCCTTAAATCTATAAGCCAGTCAAAGCAAAGTAACACTGAATAGAAGAAAGATGACAACCAGGAAGCTATGATTAGAATCTTCACTTTTCCACACTCTTCGTTCCTCATCTCCCTCAGCTGTCTGGGTTTTTTAATTAAATAAAATGACCTTGGGCATTATAAACATGATATTTCTTAAGGCTAAAACCAAAATGGCAAACTAAAATAGACAACAACTAGGCAGATGCCCTAATTTGACCTAATTTATTCATTTGTTTGTTTATTCAACAACTATTTATTAAACATTTACTTTGTGTGAGGTACAATGCTAAGTGCTTGCTATAAAGATAAATCTCTACCCTCGGAGAACTTTTAGTTTAGTGGGAAAAAGACAAGAAAATAGGCTGTCACCTTACTGTGTGATAAGTTATCTGATAGAGGCAGACATAAGTGTTGTGGGAAGCAGGAAAATGTTAGTTACAAGAATTTGATAGAAGAAGGTGGCTTCTCAGTGATTTGATGGCTCATCGATTTTGGTTTAATGTCTTTAGACGCCTAAAACCTTCATAAAGAATGAGATAGGATTTCAATAAAGGGATGACCTTTTCTGGGGTAGAATGTACTATCTTGGTCTCCCCAGAGTGGGATGTAGGCACCTTACAAACTTATTAATGCCTACTACCTAATAATAGGATAGAACCCTTGTTATCTGATTGTGAGTCCCTTCTCTCTTTTGTATTTGCAGGTACCCTAGAATACGTTTCCACACAGGTCTTGTGGACGCCCATCTCTACTGCATGAAAAAATACGTTGTGGACTTCCTAATGGAAAATGAGTAAGAAAGAGGGAGATAGAGTCAAAAAGCCACAGTGTTTAGGCTACCGTGTATTAACAGTTTTAAACCTTGATAATGTTAGATAACAGGTTTATATAATCAACAATTGATTTTCACCTTTGTTTTAGAAATGAAATTATGTTATCAGCATACCATTATTTTATCTGTATCACAGAGTCCCCTGCTTGTATTTTTGGAGTCTGTGTTGTAACAAACCAGAAAAATATTTTTATGAAACTAATAGTAACCTGTGATGCCTGTCTGCACAGTACCAGTCTCTTCTGACTTCCTTCTGCAAGGGTGAGCTCCCCAGCTCAAGTGCTATTTGTCTCCAAGCATATGTCCTTCCTCTAGGCAATTATCCTATAGATGAGCCCTTTTAACAAAGGGCCAGACTTACCCAAGAGGAGGAAATAAAGAAAAGCAAGTTTCCATGCAATTTTAGGAAAGAAGTCCACTCTACTGAGTGAACTTTCATGAATGCAGAGAAACAAAATTTGGTACTTGTCTGATTTTGCTTTGAGAACAGAACTGTGGACTTTAAACACATCCTATGTCTGGCAGATTGCAGGACTTGGGTTTCCAGAGAGAAAACCTCCTTTTGAGGTTGATCTCAAGGATTTTTGGTAGGAAATGTAACTAGAGTCCTCAAAGGAACAGCCAGGAAAAGATTTAATAACTGCACGGTAAAGAATTGCGGGTAGTCTCCTTTGATGGCTGCTGAGTAAGTTTCTGCCTTGAATAACACTGGCGGATGGGAAAGCAAGCAGGCTAATACCACAGCAGCAAGTTCCCTCAGACCGGCTGAGGAAGGAAATAGGAGAACCTGAGTTTAAATGCCAGCATGCCCTTGGCTGATGGACTTGGATATATAGAGGAATATTAAGGGGAAGGGGAATTATTCTTCTGTGCCCAGTAGATATTTCTTGCAGCATCCTAACCCTCACCCCCACAATACCTGCTAAACGCCTACAGGAAGGCCCATGTAGAGCCAATGGTAAAACAAATCATTTGGACTCCTGGAAAGCTTCCCCAGGGATTGTAATTTCTCTGTTTTCCCTCCCAGGACACTGTTCCCCTGCTCTCCTCTGATTTACTATTCGTTTTTTTCATTCAATCAATAAATACTTATTAAGCACCCATTATGAGGCAGGCATTGCGCTAGATGAACTGTGGGATCAATGGTGAATAAACAGACATAGGTCCTCTCATGGAACTGACAGCTAAACTCCACAGTGAACTGTAGAAACTTTGCTTTTTAAACAGCAAGAAAACTTACCTGAGAGAATGATCCAGGACCTGTTTTCCAGTTACTAGTCTGGGCTATTCATATTCCAAAAATGAAGTTAACTCTTGGCCATTAAAGAGTTTAGTTTTTATTCCCAAATGGATAGGGAGCCCTGTGAAATAGGCTCTGGCTTTGATGTGCTGGGAGGGATTGCAATAGTAGAGATCATTGTTTGTTTTTTTTAAAACCGTTTACTATGGAGAATTTCACACAAGTACAAAAGTAGAGAAAGTAATGTAATAAACTCCCATGAATCCGTCACACAACGTCAACAATTATCAATTCATGGCCACTCTTGTTTATATATGCCACTATCCATTTCCCCACCGTCACACCAGATTATTTTAAAGCAAGTCATTCTGATATAATTTCATCTGTAATTATCGGGAAATATTTCAGTATGTATCTCTAAAACATAAACGATGTTTTTATCTTTTAAACAAATACCTCAATACCATTATAATTCCTAAAAATAAATAAATAAATAAGAAAATAAATAAACAAAAAAACTAACAATGCTTCCTTAGTACTACCAAATGGGATTGTAGCTTTTGGTATCTGTGTACCAGAATGCCAGCATCCTGGCTGCTGTAGCTCCTTTTTAGCTCATTTTACCACCACCAGTTAGTTATCTGTTCCCATACCTGGCAAGTGTAATATAGTGTTATGTCCCTTGAGGACAAGCCTGAATTTGGTGATTCTGTGGCCTCTGGCCAGAAACTCTGCCAAATGGGACTTTCTCAGAGCCTGCTACAATGGAGAATGATATAGAGACTCACCTCAAACTACTTCCCCATCTCAAGATCTACTAGAGAGACTCTCATCTCTTTCTTCCCCCATCTATCCTTCACTTCTCAGAGTTGTTGGGATTAAAGGATTAAAATTGGTAAATTTCAACATACGAGGAACAATATAAAGACATAGCAGGACAAATTAGAATAGTACTTGAGGGAGACTCTTTCTTCCTGTCTGAAATAGTGGAAGTCTTATCTCAAAGTTGTGGGAGATGGGGTTGAATGGGTTGGCGGGATCAGCATGCAGGATATCTTGAAAGCTAAACAGGGAGTTACAGATCTTTAAACAGAATAATCCCATATGGAATGAGCAATGATGCAACCTAGCAGGAGAATATGGATGATTCTGAGTGAGAAAGAGACTCCTTCAAGGTAAGTAGGAATCATTTATTATAACCTGATTATGAAATGTTAACTCTTTTAGGGATGGAAAGGAAAAAGTAAACGTATGAGACACCACTTCAAGAAAAGACTGCTTTAGCAGTGTTATCTTTCACTTATGGAAGTTAACATATTCTGCCCTGTGTCTTTTCTGGTTGTTTACATGTTAATTCTTCCACCCGAATTCTTTGAGATTAGATACCCACCTGCATTGGTAAGGCATTCAATATATGCTTGGTGAATGAGAGGAAAGGAAATGTAGTCATAGCAGAAGTAATTTGGTACATTAGCAGTGAAAAAAGAGATGAGGATTTCTGCAGTTTACTAAGTAGGAAAGCTGTGAAGAAAAGAAGACCTGCACTGTCTTTAACAGGAAAAGTTTAGTAACTGAGCTTTGTGAACTTGGACAGGTGTCCACCCTTCTGTACCTCACGTTCCTCATCTGAAAATTGGAAATAATAGTACGTGTCCCATATGGTTGTTGTGGAAAATACTTGTAAAGAGCTTAGAGCAGTAGTTGATGCAAAGTAAGAACTTGAATTAACTTTTAGTTGGTCACCTACTGGTGTCGGGTACTGTGTTGCTAAGTGGTAAATATAAAAAGGTGGCGTTTTTGCCTTCAGATTGCTCATAGGTTAGGGAGAGAGGGACAGGTTAAACAAATTGTTACAGTAAAATGTGGTAAGTAGTATTAGAATATAGTAGAATAGTACAATGGAAGCACAAGAGAATTTGGGGGGATAATGGAAATACTCTATATCTTGATTTGGGGTAGTGATTACAGTAGTATAATTTGACAAAACTCATTGAACTGTATGGTTAAAGTGGGTGTATTTTATTATATGTAAATTACATTTTTAAATTGAGTTTAAGTTTTGAAAAATGAGTTGGACTTGCCACAATTTTTTAAAAACTCAAAGCAACGGACATGTAATTATACCCAAATATATTCTTTTTTTTTAACTTTTTTTATTTATTTTTTCCCCCTTCTTCTGCCCCGACACTCCAGTTCAAGCTGTTGTTTCTCAGTCTAGTTGTGTAGGACACAGCTCCCTGGCCCATGCTGGTATTATGAGCCTTGTGCTCTCCCCAGCTGAGCCAGTTGGTCACCGGTCGTCAGCTTACGGCTGACGGCTGCTCACAATGGCTGCTGGCCACTCACTACAGCACACGGTAGCCCATGGCAGCACACAGCAGCCGGCGGCAGCTCATGCCAATCTCTGGCTGCTCACAGCAGCCCAGCTCCAGGGAGAGCTGTTCACAATCTTAGCTGTAGAGGCACAGCTCACTGGCCCATGTGGGAATCGAACCGGCGACTTCAGCGTTAGGAGTATGGCTCTCCAACCACCTGAGCCACCAGCCGGCCCCTTTTTTATTTATTTTAAGTGTTTTTCCAGGACCCATCAGCTCCAAGCCAAGTAGCTGTTTCAATCACAGTGGCCCATGTAGAGATCTAACCGGCAACCTTGTTATTAAGAGCACTGCACTCTAACCAACTGAGCTAATTGGCAGCCGTCCCCCCCAAATATATTCTAATTGCTGTGTTGGAGGCTGAGGATGCTAAGATGAATACAAAATATCATATGCCATTGTCTTCTATAAGCTTGAGAAAATTGTACTACGAAACGAGAAAAAAAATGAGTCAGAGATCCCAGTCTTAATAAATGGGGAAAGGATACTTCAGGCAGTATCATGACAGCTCTGCTTTAGAAAGACTCCAGCAGCAGTGGGTTGAAGGAAGAGATTGAAGGATTATTGGACTGAGCTTACATCAGTGATTCAGATTTACTTTAGTGGCAAAACCCATCCCTAAAACTGGGCAGAATTTAATGGCCTAATGTATTTACTTACTGTTTCAATATTGATTTTTAGCTAACATTCAAGTCATATCTCAACTTGCTAGTCATTTGCCTCCAGACTCTTCCCTTCTAATCCATCCTTCCACAAAACCAGAGGGCTTTCTAAATTGCCAATCTGACCATATCATTACCGGTTTGACCAGCTTTGCCTTGTCCCAAGCATTTACCAGCTAAAGTAATACATGGGCACAAGGAAGTAGTACATGGGGTAACAAGACTATGACAAAAGTTGCTGAGGCCTGCTACAGTGTGACTCGGATGCTAGTATCTGGATGACGACCTGCTTGTCTACCTGTGCACTGAGGCACTTTGCTTCTATTACCAGGTGATTTTAGACCTCACCCACGCTTTCTAAGTATCACATAAATCTTAAAAGCCATTAAAAAATAAATAAAAAGAGGATTGATAAGTTTGACTAATAACAATTTTTTTATTAGTTTCAGGTGTACAAAGCAACATACTAGTTAGACATTTACACCCCTCCCCACTAATTTTTAAAGTTCTGCGTGGTGGGGAGAAGAAATAAAGTCTAAAAATAACAACAAAGGAGGGGGAGGATATTTGCAATACCAGGGTAGCCCAAATACTAAATTACAAAGAGCACTTTAAAATTAATAATGAAAAGACAAATGACAATAGAAAAATGGGCAAAAGTTGTAGAAAAAGCTAGCACACCTATGAAAGATGCCTGCTATCACTCATAAATACAAAATGCATATTAAACAGTTTTATTTTTAAAAAAAGCTTTTATTTATTTATTTTTAAGTGTGTTTTTTCTAGGACCCATCAGCTCCAAGTCAAGTAGTTGTTTCAATCTAGTGGAGGGCGCAGCTTACAGTGGCCCATGCAGGGATCGAACCGGCAACCCTGGTGTTACGAGCATTGTGCTCTAATCAACTGAGCTAACTGGCTGCCCCATATTAAACAGTTTTAGAATATGATCTTCATCTGTCGTATGGCATAGATTTTCAAATTTTGTGATAAGGCTAGCAAAGCTGTAGGGAAATTCCCTTATAGTGTTCTGTATAAACTTTCTGAGGGGCAAGCAGTTGATAATCTGTCAAAACTTAAAATTACATTCTTTGACTCAGCAGTTCCTCTTCCAAGAATCTACCCCACAGAAATATTTACTCAAAAGTATGGAAACATTCATTGCAAAATGTTCTTTGCAGCATTGTTCATAATAGGAAAATTATAACAATTTAAATACAGTACATTATGGTATGTCCATATTGTGCAGCTATTAAAAAGAATGAAGTATATGGTGATATGGAAAGATTTCCGGATATATTTACTTAAGAAAAGGCAAGTTGTAGTATTAGTGTATATTTTCAGTGTAATATGATTCTATTTTTTGCTTTAAAAAATAAAAGGATATCCGTATGTTTTCGAAGGTTTTTTTTAAAATCCATTTCTGAATACAATCTGAATACAGATGGATGTTCTAAAGATTCTCTTGAACATTTCAATTCAAAATATCTTAATGTTATTTATAGAACTAGAGAAGAACCAAATATCAAACAATTATTTTTAAGAAAAGATTTTACCAGCTTATATTCTGACTACCTTTGTTTGAGAGTAACTGTCTCAAATCATCCTTAATAGTAATGAGAATTGTTTTAAATCTGGCAATTTGGGGAAGAAATTGCATCTTGTTTTAATTTTTATTTATTTAACAATATTTTTGAACATTTATATCTACTATTTCTTTGTTAAGGATAGTAATCTTTTTGTCCTATTTGTAGCAATTATTTTGTCTTTTTAATTTGGTGGAGTTTTTTATTTACAGCTAGTAGTCAAGTCTGTTGTTCTCCTTTGTGATTTCTTATTTCTTAGGAGCTTAGAATTTCATAAGGCAGGTGTTTCTGGGAAGGCTGTGTTTAAGAGGGAAGGGAGAAAGGAGTTGCCCAGGCCCAGGGCGGTGGATCCAGCTGCTGGTCTTCAGCCCCAAAGTCAGGATGTTCACAGTGGTTCACGGTGTCCTGTCCCACTTCTTGGCACAGCCTTGAGTTGCCTCTACTTTGAGTAGGAAACAGGAAGAATACATTTTGTCCTCCATTATGCTCTAAGACAGCTGCATTATGGGAACTGACCTGACGCTGAGTGCCAGCAGAGGCAGGTGGGACCTGGCAGGACTGCCTCATGTCCTCCCTTCAAATCACTGTCTGATCGCCTTTAAAGGGCTGTGCCTAAAGGAGCTGTGTGCCAAGGTTTGTTTGCTTGCTTCTTGCAGTGACAGTTCTGTTTGGCCCATAATGTAAATATCATGGCTCTGAGATCCCCCAGCTGCCCATGCTTTGTCATTCTTCAAAGGAAACTGACTTGTTTTCCACCAGAGGGGGCCAAGGAACATTTGCTACCCACACTGCTTTGGCACATTAAAAGAGGAGAAAAAGAGCTAAGAGTAAATGTTGTTTCGTTCTTTGTATTCATATGGAAATTTTTAATCTCTATCAAAGGATCAGGAGAAAAATCACATTGTAATTCAGTACAAGAGCTTCCAGTTTACACAGAATGTTTCAAAGATGTTAGACTTGATCCTTTAAAAATGATAAAAACCATGAACTGTGTAGCTCCAGGGTTCATAATTTTTCTTATCCTCCTCAGCCTCCGCTTCTGTCTTGCCTCCTACCTACACTCCATCTGTGTGGTCCTGTGTCAGCCTGCAGAGCTTCTTTGAATGGGGGCTGGGGGAGGGGGTGAGAAGTATATACAGCAGCAATCAGGTTTATAGGGCTGTTTTTAGAATCTGTAATTGGTCTCCCTGACTTCAGTCTTCTCATTCCTGACCACCGTCTTCTTCATTCTCTCTATTCCAGGCCTATTTCCACTGCTACAAGAATGATCTTACTAAGAAATAAAACTGATCATGTCACTTGCCTGCTTAAAAATTACCATTGGCTTCTCAGTTCAGGCTTTCCAGACTGCCACAGAAGGCTTCCATGATCTGACTCCATTACCCACTTAATCAGCCTCACCTTCTACCCTCCTCCTTAAATTAATAATTTGGCTACTGTCCACTGGATTACAAATTCTCTGAAGTCAGAAACGGTGTATTTCCAAGACCAAGCACAGTTACTGGCATATTAGTAGGTGCTTGTTAAATGTCAAATAAATTAATTAGTGGTTTAAAATTCTAAAAGGTCAAAGTGTGAGAGAGAAAACTAAAAATTATCTGCTAGTCTCTCACCCCTTTGTGCTTTCATTTCCTTTGCTCAGTATAAATCAAAAACATATTTGTTGTACTAAGGATCAGGTTACTTCTTCCCATTACAGATTCCTGGTCCTTTAGACCAAAAATCCTGTCTCAATACCCACCAGAAAACACCACACTCCGTGACACCAAAAAAGGCAAAATGAAGGAAAGCTCCAAGGCTCTTGGCCAAGGTTACTTACTGCTAGTATCTGAATGATGTAAAAATAGTGCAGGAATTTTTTTTGCCTCTGAAAGTTCTTTTAGGCATTGATCTTTGATCTTATTTTCTGTCAGTGCTATCCTAAACTAACCTGATTACATAAAAGTAAACTGAAGTTAATTTTGTTGTGGAAATTCTTTGCTAGCCATTGGTAAATGAGTACAACTGTTATAATGTGAGGAAGCCCACTCTTAAGTAGATGGGAGGATGAAATCTGCATGAGAAGTTCTTAGTCATTAGAATGGATTTTAAATTGGCAGAATCTAAATCAAACAAGGAGAGTAGTACCATAAAAGCTAAGAAAAAATGAGAGGCAAGAAACTTAAGAATGACCTATAATTGTAAAATTTGATAATTTGCATAAAGAATAAAAGAATTGCCTATAGCCCCTTTACTATGAGGGAGCATAGAGCAGAACCCATGTGTGCAGTCTTTGAATAACACAACTGTTAGTAGTAGAAAAAAAAGTCATCACCACAACAGATTAAAGGGAAAAAATATGAGTCCATAGATGCAAAAAAATTTTTTAATAAAATTCAATGCCCATTCATTGATAAAAGCTCTTAACAAGTTAGGAATAAAAGAGAACTTCCTTGATCTGATAAAGGATATCTACACACAAAAAAAAAGCCTATAGCATGTGCCGTCTATTGGCTATAAAGCATGAACCCCAATATCTACACATACAAGACAGTCAATAAATGATACTTCGATGATGGAAAAAAACTGCAACAATCATCAGTCTAAATGATAAAATATTTTTAACGTTCCTTTTAAAATCAAGAACAAATACGGATGACTGCTATCAGTGCTTCTATTCAGCATTATATTGGAGATTTTAGCCAATATGGTAAGACAGTGAAAAATAGAAGATATAGGGATTAGAAAGGAAGAAAGAAAATTGTTGTTTTCATAGTTGGTATGAATGTCAGAATCTACAAATAAATTATTAAAATTAACAAGACTTTTTAACAAGGAAATTGGCTGGAAAATCAAAATGCAGAATAAATTGAATTTCTATAAACCAACAAGAAGAAAACAATTGTTTAAAAGATGCCATTTATAATACCAACAAAAAATATACTTAGGATTAATCTAACAGAAGATATGCAAGGCCTTTATGGAGAAAAATTCGTAATGTTTTTTAAACAACTTTTTTCAAAAGACCAGAGCACTCTACCTTCTCATGGGTTATTGCCAATTAAGAATCAAGGCACCATACATACACACATGCTCACTCACACATACCATGTAGATGGAACTTTGTGAAACACTGTTTTCTGCATAGATCAGAGGAAGGGATTCCCATATTCAGTACACTATCCTCCTACCTCCAGTCTGAAGCTGATAGAGAACTTAGATCTGCTGCTTCTCCAGAACTGCCAAATCCATGCCACTTTTGATCTCTGTCAGTCACAAAGTGGCATGACCAGAAGGAAGTTGGCTTTTTCTTGGATGCACAGAAGATCCAAATAATCAGATTTCTCCTATTTGCCCACTCTTTCTTCCTAGGTCGATCACTTCCATCCGAAGTGAACTGATTCCATATCTAGTAAGAAAACAGTTCTCCTCAGTTTCGTCACAACAAGGACAAGAAGAAAAAGAGGAGGATCTAAAGAAAAAGGAGCTGAAGTCCTTAGGTCAGTGCTTGGGTTGGTGCAATATGGGTAGGGTTAGCAGCACCTTGGAAAAAGAAGCCTACCTCAAGGCAACATATCCTTGTCTAGCCAGCAGGCAAGACAGGCTAGCTGATGCCACTCTCTGAGATCTGGGTAAGCTTATGCAAGCAGATCCTATCACTGTGCTCTTCAGGGACAAGCTAATCATACCTCTGGTTCATAGCTCTGGTTTGGCTGTGTTCCTCACTGGACTATTTTGACTTTAACTCTGCCCACTTTTCAGTTCCCCTGTTCTCCAGGCTCTGGGCAGCCCCACTTCTGACTAACTTAGTTTGTTCTGTCAAGGAAAGAAATGTGAAGGAGTATATAATTACAGTCCAACCAGAGGCCAACCAGACTGTCTCCTTTCCAGGATGTAGGGGCGAAGTCTGCCTTGTTTGCTCTCATATCCCTGCCTAGAAAAAATATATTTATCAAATAAATTATTAGCCCTGTCACCTGAGGCAGGTTACTCAGTCTTTTTTTCCCCAAAAACAGTACTTTTTTTTTTTTTTTTAACAGGACTTTATTGGGGAACAGTGTGTACTTCAAGCCTTTTTTCCAAGTCAAGTTGTTGTCCTTTCAGCCTTAGTTGTGGAGGGTGCTGTTCAGCTTCAAGTTGTTGTCTTTTCAGTCTTAGTTGTGGAAGGCGCAGCTCAGCTCCAGGTCCAGTTGCCGTTTCTAGTTGCAGGGGGCATAGCCCACCATCCCTTGTGGGAGTCGAACCAGCAACCTTGTGGTTGAGAGTCTGTACTCCAACCAACTGAGCCATCAGGGAGCTCAGCGGCAGCTCAGCTCAAGGTGCCGTGTTCAATCTTAGTTGCAGGGGGCGGAGCCCACCATCCCTTCGGAACTCGAGGAGTTGAACCGGCAACATTGTGGTTGAGAGCCCAATGGCCCATGTGGGAATCGAACTGGCAGCCTTCGGAGTTAGGAGCATGGAGCTCTAACCGCCTGAGCCACCGGGCCGGCCCAGTACATTTTATTTGACATTAGACAACATACTCCCCAATTTGTGATATGTAGATTGATTTAGCTTGCTTTTTGGTGTACTCAGTCTTCTAAGCCCCAGTTTTCTTACAAAATAAAAGATCTCAAATGATTATTATAAGAATTGAAAAACTGGGGCCCAGGTATCAAGTCCTGTGCTATTTCTGTCATAGCACAACTACCACGTATGAAAATAGAGGCTAGCCCCACAATATGGCTGGTCACTGAAGCCTGGACACTTGCTTGGGTTACTTCATGATTTACAAGTCATCTATTTTATTTTGCCTAGTAGTACTTGATGTTGGTCAAACTTGCTTGTAGGACCTCTTTTTAAGCATTTTTGTATCATACAATATTTCAAACGTACAAGAAGGCACATTGCCTCTTTTAATTTGACTTAGTCTTTCAGGTTTTAGTTGGATTTCCCCCGGGTTCATGCTCCATGGGTGAGTTCCAGGGAGAGAGGTGTGAGTTGTACCCTCTTTCAAAACTTGTCTAAGTCTATATCCCCTGTGTCGGTCTCTCTCATTCACTTGCTCTGTTTGGGTGTTTATTCTAAAGATATTTACAGTTTTATAAAAGAAACCAGTACACAGACCTTTGCTCCCTATGATGCCTGCTGGAATGTCTGTCGAGGAGACAAATGGGAAGATTTGTCCAGATCACAGGTGCGCTGCTATGTCCACATCATGAAAGAGGGGCTCTGCTTTCGAGTAAGCACCCTGGGACACTACATAGAAGCAAACAAACAGGTGAGAGGATGAGTTTACAAGAGAAATCATGGGAGCTCCTACCCCAGAAACAGACTGAGTCCTTTGTCTTGTTTGTTCATTAGGTACACAGTGACTTGCTCAGATTCCCTCTCATTCCAAAGGTTGATCAGGACCTGGCATGTCAAGGTGGACCATTGTGGTGCCCAGGTCCAGCAAAAGTGAAAGCAGAGGGCCTGGTCCGTCAAGGCAGAGCCTCTGTGACTCCAGGGAAAGGCTAAGGTCTCCACGAAGTCTGATTCATAGTCTCTGGGTTCAGTAGCTTTCTGTGATTCTGCTCAGCATGCGGATATCTACAGTACTTCATAAACAAGCAGATAAATATTGCATAATCATTGCTGTGATGAAGCAAACGTAAGCACACAGGAAAGGCTTTCCTAAGAAGGTGAAGGAACAGAGTATAGAGTAGCCAGATGGCAAAACCTCAAGGAAAGAATGACTTTGAGAGAGAAGTATCTGGAAACATCATTAGAGAGTAAAGAGTCTTGCTAACCCCCTTCTCTTAACCCTGAGATTTATGAGATACGGAGAATGAGTAGCTTCTGTTGAAGGGGAAACAGTGCCGTGAAAAACAAGCGAGGTTTTAGTTTAGTTAAGGGATGGAGAGGGGGACAGTGAAGAGGCTAAGGATGTAAGGGGGCTCTTTACTGTGTAGCAGGCTCAGGAGGAAGGTTTTAGGAGGGAGGGATGATGAGACCATGGAAAGGAAATACAAAGCAGTATAGGATTAAAAGGAGAATAGGAAAAGATAGATAATTGTGGAAACTACATTGGGGTGGCATTCAAGAACTTTGAGGATGAGATGCTAAAAAGAATAGCTGTTGACATGGTTCCTGAGAGAATCCTGTGAAATCTGTCAGTGCAGGTATAAGCTGGGGGGTGGGGTTAGAGAGGTCAGACAGAGTGATAAAAGATAATTGTTGAAGATTTGGGTTGGGATTGAGTCCCTGAAGAAAACCTGGCTTAGGAATCTTCAGGACCCACACCATATGATAGATATAGCCCCAGCCCCAGACCTCAAGGTGGCCTCAACCTGGATTGGTTATCGATCCAATGGAATCCAAGCCCAAGAGTTTATGAGAAATCATGGGTCCTATGTTTACCCAGGGCAGTCCTGGGTAAAGTTAGCCCCAACTTAGGGTCAGAGCTATAAGGAGTCTCCCTTAATTGGACTTTTTATTCTCTTTCTTTAATTCTATGACTAGAGTCTCGCAGGCTAGTTGGAAAGCAACTCCATGGACAGCCTGAGACTAGAGAAGTATCTTCTGAAGTGCCAGCAAGGGCTGTACAGCAGACAGGCCTGAAAGGCCTTGGTTGAAGTATAATAGAGGAGATCTCGGGGTTGGGGACTGAGGGATTAGCATTTATATTACCATTGTAGCCAGTCCTGGCAAGGCCTCCCTCAGCCAGTGTGGCCACCACACATAGTACGCTGGCCAGCATTCTGCCCATGCTAGAGAATCACAGGCACACTGTCTGTGCCTTCCTCGCGGGTCCGGAGCTAAAACTCTATATACCCATAACCTTTTCAATTCTCTCATACTGGAGAGAGAATGTGGGAAGTTTCCCTTCAGGATTTTATTTTGGCTGGTGAAGAACATGGATGCCTTCTCAGGGTCTGTCCTGACTATAGAATTTCTCTGACATTGCTCCCATCCTCACTCACACGTGACCACCGTGGTCTAGCAGGTGAGCAGAAATCTAGGATGACGATGGTCAGGACTCAGGATGTTCCTCGCCCTCATTAGTCCTCCTCTTCCAAGTGCTGCCTGGGTATCTCAAGGGCTTGTCTCACCACCTCCCAGCTGGGGGCCATGGCATTACTTTTAGAGAGGACACTCTCAGCTAGGAAACTTAGGATAACACCACTGGAAGCTGCTGCATAAACAATTCTTGTCCTAGGGAAAAGGCAGCAGCCTCCTGCTCTGCCTCATCCAGACAGGAAGCTATGCCTGAAAACTACCCATGACTCTGACTGCCCATTAGTTTCTACCTAAGGTGCTTTCAGGTGTTTTCTGCTTTTACTTTAGTGACCAAACCTCTTTTCTCAAGGTACTCAAATTGCTACCTGATCTCTGTCCAGAAGAATCACTGGTGCATTCATCAGCCCAGATTGTCAGCAAACACTTGGTAAGTGCTATCTTGGGCAGGGCAGGTATGGGACAATCTCTGGGTGCATTGAGGCTTGTCCTTATGAAGCTGGATTGGGCTCTGAAGCCCTGAACCTCATCAGCCCCAGGGAAACCCCAACTGGGTTCTGGTTATAAAGTCTCACCTTCTAGCCCAGGTGCTCTAGAAGACTGACTGGAAGGTGCTGGTCCCAGCTACACAAACCCTGGAAGGAAGATCCATTATAGTCTTGGGACTCGGGCACAGGAGCTTTCCATATCTCTCCCTCTTCTTACCCTGATTTGAGCACTCTTCTTCAAGAGAGCACATCTAAACACATAAGTGCATGAGTGTGTAAGTTTGAGTTGGTCTCAGGTATTATGTGACCTTGTGGCCCTGAAAAATACTGGTGATGGTCCCTCTTGTTGAAGTGTCTCTGCGGAAAGATACCATTAGACCCCGGCTCAAAGGATCTGGGGGGGTTGGTTTGCAGTTGCTTGAGATGAATGGACAAGAATTTATATTTGCCTTTTGCAGGTTGGAGTTGACTGCCTCATTGGGCCAGATACACAGGTTGGAGAGAAGTCATCCATTAAGCACTCAGTCATTGGTTCATCCTGTGTCGTAAGAGATAGAGTGACTATCACCAATTGCCTTCTTATGAACTCAGTCACCGTGGAGGAAGGGTATGTTTCCCCTTATGCCTACTTAAGGCAATGCCCTTGGTACCTCTGGGAGGCTTTGGGGGCCATCACAGTCTAGGAATGGGTTCAGCTTGGGAAGGGGGAGAAGGGGAGAAGGATGAAGGGAAGAATAGTACCTTGGCCCTTTGAGGTCTTGGTTTTGCCTTCTCTTGCTTTGGTATCCTACTTGATGGGATGGTCATAGTAGTGAGCCACTGGCAGTGCTGGAAAGACACTGTCAATATCTAAGGGTCACCTTCCCTTATCTCAGTATCCAGAGAAGCCCTGAAGAAGGCAGAGGCCTAAGAGGAGTGAACATATAAGCCACAGTTTCTGAGAGAGAGCTTCTCTGTTACAAGTTACAGAGAATCTTCCACCATTTTGAGATCTCATAGTGTCCTAAAATCTTGGTTTATGACAGCCTGAACTTGGAGTAAGAAAACTTGAGTGATATTTAGTAGGATTCTTTCTCTGCATAGACCTCAGGTTTTTCCTTATATAAAAAACAAGCCAAAAAAATTTTTTTTAAAAAAGCAAGCATAAGTGATGGAAGAGAGGAAGGATATTACCAAATCAGTGGTTTTCAGACTTTTTAGAAAGGTTTGCAGACTTTTTCTTAAGATAAATTTTATGAATAAAATGGTTTGGAATATAGTGAGGAAAGGGCACTTATCCTTCCTATAGGATGTAAAGCAGATCTATAAAACAAATTTTGAAAACCACTATGCTAGATAAGCCTGACGTTGGTTCTAGCTCTGACACCTGTTGATTTCTATGTCCAGGAACTGATAAGAGAGAAGGATAGGGGATGACTGCAAGGCCAGTGAAAGCTGAACTACCTCTCACAGCTGCCCGTGAGGGTGGAGGAGAAGCATTTTAGGGAGAGGAGCTCCATAGGGATAGAGCTAAAGGTTAAGCCTTTGCTCTTTAGGAAGAGTGACTAATGGAAGACAATAGACAGGACTGAGGGAGGAAGTACCATATTAAAAAACCAGAAAAGTTAGAGATCATAGAGATATTGACCACTAAGATTTGCCCTTCCCCAAACTATGTGACTGACTTCTAGAACCCTGACAAGGCCTAAAGCCTTTAGTCAAGTGTATGGATGAATCTTCTCTGGCAAATCTAACCAGCCCAAGTAGAAAAACCTGAATTTATTTACATCAGAGATTTTTAACAGCCCAGTCAAATCACTCTATAGTAAAAATAATGGATGACAAATTATTTTCTTGTGCTTAGAGCTTCCAATCAGTGTTTTCAAATTCTCTCCTAAATATGAAGAGATAATCAAAGATTACCAGAGATCTAAAGAAAGCCTCTATCATGAAAGAGACCAAATCAAACAAATAGAAAAAAGCAACTTAGAGAAGCAGTCGGATAGCTCAGTTGGTTAGAGAGCAAGCTCTGAGCAACAGAGTTGCCGGTTCGATTCCCATATAAGCCAGTGAGCTGTGCCATCCACAACTAGAGTGAAGACAAGGAGCTGCCGCTGAGCTGTTGCTGAGCTCCTGGGCGGCGGGATGGCTCAGTTGGTTAAGAGCGCGTGCTCTCAACAAGGTTGCCGGTTCGACTCCTGCATGGCATGGTGGGCTGCACCCCCCACAACTAAATTGAAAATGGCAACTGGAGACTTGGAGCTGAGCTACGCCCTCCACAACTAAGATTGAAAGGACAATAACTTGACTTGGAGCTCATGTGGGTTCTGGGGAAAAACACACTATTCCTAATAAAGTCCTGTTCCCCTTCCCCAATAAAATCTTTTTTAAAAAAGGAAAGAGAGAGAGAGAGAGAGAGAGAGAGAGAGAGAGAGTAAAAAGCAGCTTAGAAGAAACAGAGACTACATGGAGAGAAAAATACTTTCAAATAATCTGTCATTTCAAAGAACAGAAAAAGAACTCTGGGAAATTAAAAATATGATAACAAAAGGGAAAACTTCAATAAAAGAATTGGAAGATAAATCTGAAATTTCCCAGAAAGTAAAGCAAAAAGGGAAAAATATGGAACATAGAAAAGATAAGAAAATGAGAGGACCAGTCCATGATGCCCAACATCTGAATAGGAGTTCAGTAAAAAGAGAATTGGAAAAGAATAAAGAGAGAGAGAGAGAGAGTTGAGAAGTTAGAGGAGGAAAGTATTTGAGAAATAATGTAAGAAAATATCCCAGAACTGTAAGATACAAATTTACATAAGAAAAGGATCTACTAAGTGCCTATCACAATGGGTATAAATACACCCATATCATTTAGAAATCTCAGAACATTCACAACAAAGCATGCTACAAACTTACAAAGAAAAATATAATAGGTCATGGACAACTCATCAGGAACCAGAATGGCTTTGGACTTATCAGTAGCAACAATGGAAACTAGAAGATAATAGAACAATGCCTTCAATATTCTAAAGAGAAAATTAATTTGAACCTAGAATTCTACACCCAAGCAAAGTGTGACAATAAAATAAAGACATTTTCAGACAGGAAAAGTCTCCAAAACTTTTCTAGAAGATGTGTTCCACCAAAATGAAGAATAAACCAAAAAGAGATAGATAAGAAACAACAGATGCAAATCAAAAAAAAAGCAAAAAAAAAATCCATAAGATGATAGTGAAGGCAGATCCAAGGATGACAGCTATGCATGAAGCACAAAGGGAGCAGTTAACCCAGAATGGAATCCAAGAAAGACTTATTCAGGAAGATGAAACTGATAAGAGACCAGATACATACATCTTGAAAGATTTAGACAACTAGCTAAAAATTGGGGTTGAATTAATAACAACATAGAACACCAACAAAAGCAAAACAGTTATTAACTCTGTTTAAAAAGTTGTACTAGAAAAAAAAGGCAGGGGGAGGTTCTAGAAGAGGGTAAACAGGGCTAAATATATAGTGTTGAAAGGAAAACTGACTCTGGGTGGTGAATATATAATGTGAGCTATAGGTGATGTATTACAGAATTGTACACCTGAAATCTATGTAACTTGCTAACAATTGTCACCCCAATAAACTTTAAAAAAAAAGAAAGAAAAGAAAGGAAAAGGCACCATAGTTTGCTGTGTGGCTCAACTATGAAATAGAATTTACCTAGTCATAATGAAGTAAACACTGACTATTGACCAAAATTATGCTTATAACTACATTAAAAGGATGAGAGATAGGAAGGGAAAGAAGGAGTAGGAGAAGAAAGGGGAGCTAAATCCTCATATTCCATTATGGGAAGTCTTGATCACTAGAATGATCAAGAAAGGAATATGTATGACTAAAATTGAAAAATCAACTAGTAATATCAGCATGTTATTACCTAGAGACATGGAAGTAAATACTGAAATATTCAGCAAAAAGAAGTTGAAGAGGGAAATGAATAGCGGGAACAGGGAAGTGCTATTTTTTATAATAAAACCTTCAGAACAATTTGCTTTAAATTGCATGCATATATAACTCTAAATGCCAAAAAAAGTAAATTCTGGAGTGCACTGCTATTGGTGGAGTGCTGATAAATTGTTAACCACCAGCTCTCTGAAGGAAAAAATAAGTGGCCTGATTTGTAACATTTGCCAATCACCATGGTGTAAATTCTCACACTATCACCAGTGGTATCAGGGAATACTGAGTTGTGAATAGACGCTAACAATCAGCTCTCCCAAGCGGAACAAGCTGGCTCTAGCACACCTACTGATGATAGAAACCTGTCTCGAGTATTTCACTCTTTCTTCAAACACTTAAGGACCCACTCTGTGCTGAAGACTGCTAGGCCACTGAAGACATAAAATGCATAAGGTTCAATCTTTCCCCTCAAGGAACTCATAGGCTATATGCAATAAGAAGTTATAAGTGCTGTGGTTGAAATCTGTAAGGTCACAAAGGAAGAAAGAGTCAGGAAAGACTTAATTAAGGAAATGACTCTTGAACTGAATCTAGAAAACTGAGTAGAATCACACAGGCTGGCAAAAGGAATCTTCTAGATATATCAAGAGTATGAAGTGTGAGAGAGCATTATCTTATTTCAGAAACATATCCTCATTTTGATCTTAGCTTAGATTTCACCACTTAAGAAGAGACTTTCTGACTACCCTATCAGACATAATCCATCCCAAAACTTGGTTGCATCAACCTGTTTTATTTCCTTTGTAACATTATCACTGTCTGGCCTTACCTATGTACCTGTCTTTTCCAAGTAAAATGTTAGTTTGAGAATGTAAGTACTTTATCTTTCTGTTTCACTGTTCTATCCTGAGGGCCTACAGGAACTCAATATGTATTATATGAAAGAATGGTAAACAATTCATAATGACTACAATATAGAATTCAAAGAAAACACAAGGCTGTAATAGATGGACAAAGGCCAAGTCATGGAGTGTCCCCTAAGGAGTTTAATAGGTAACAGTAGTTTAAGAGTTTAAAGCAAAGGAATAACGTGATTAAATTCACATTTTACGAAGATCATTTTAGCTCCAGTGTGGAGGATGCTCTGAAGAGGGTAAACGTGGAGGCAGGAAGACTACTGAAATAATCCTAGTTAAAATCTACAAAAAGAGGGCTAACCCAGGGGCTCAGGTGGTTGGAGCACCGGACCTAATGCGGAGGTCGCTGGTTCGATTCCCACATGCGCCAGTCAGCTGCGCCCTCTACAACTAAAATTGTGAACAACAGCTCTCCCTGGAGCTGGGCTGCCGTGAGCAGCTGGAGGTTGGCGTGAGTGGCGGGCAGCAAGCATGAGTGGTGAATGGCCAGCAACTATCATGAGTTGCCACAGGCTGCCGTGTGCTGCCATGAGCGGCTGGTGGCCAGCGTGAGTGGCCAGAGTGAGCTGGCCAGTGGCCAGCTGCTGTGAGCGGCCAACCAAAGAGAAGGCAGCGAAATGATGAGTTCCATTTGGGACAAGTTGAGTTCATGGCAGACAGCCTTGATGTGCAGGACTGGAGCTCAGGCAAGAAGCCTGTACTTGAAGTACAGATTTGGGAATGGTCGGCATAGAGGTGGTAACTGAAGCCGAGGGAGTAGATAAGATCACCAGGGAGAGTGTGGCATTAACAGAAAAGAAACCAAGACAAAACCTTGGGGAACATTTGCAGTTTTAGACATAAGAAAAGGAATCTAAGGAGACTGACTAGAATGATCAAGAAAGGAATATATATAGGGTAAGAGAGAGGCCAGTTGGTAGGTGAAGCCCAGATCTGGTTGAGGAAACAGGGTAGGTGGTGGTGTACTCAATGAGATGAGGAAGGGTGAGGGAGGAGCAAATCTGTGGGGAGATAAGCCCTGTGTAGGGCACATGAGTTTGGAAGTAACCTATAGGACATCCAGGTGTGTAAGAGTATCTAGCAGCCAGTTTGATTAGAAGTTAGGAGAGGTCAGACCCAGAGACCTCTTTCTGAATCACTGCGGCCTTTTCTAACTTATTTTCCTATCCATTTTTCTTTTTCTTCCAAATCCACCCTTCCACCATCTAATCCTATGCATTAGAGCATGAGCTTTAGAGTCAGACTGCCAGAATGAATCCTGGGTCTGTCCCTTATTGGTCATTTAGCGACTTTACCACTTTGTGCCTGATTTTCTCACTATAAAATGGAGTAAAAACTGAGCTACCTCACAGGATTATTGGGAGTACTAAATGAGTTAATAGACATAAAGCACTTAGAACAGTGCTTGGCACGTAGAGTGTTAGCTGTTATTTTATCATCATCATTAGTTTATCTCATTTCACAGAGGTAGCCTGTTGCCAGCATTGTCTTCCTAAAAGATATCTCTGATCATGTCCCAGTTTTATTCAAAACCTTTTGAAAACTCCCCATTACCTTTAGAATAAAGTTTGAACTTCAGGGTTTCTCCTGATGTAGCTCCAACACTGAGTCCGGGAATGTTAGAGTGAGATGGGCCTGAGAAGTCATCCAGCTCAACTTCTGCAGTTTTACAGATGAATGAATTGTGGCGTTCCGGACTGTTTCTCTCCTTGCACTCCTGCTACTCCATGCCCCATTCCAGGTTCCCGTGTGAGACTGACAGGGCTCAGCATTCTCTTGAAAACAAGAACTACGTGTGTCTTTGTCCATTTGATCACCTACCATGTTTCCCCGAAAATAAGACCTAGCCGGACCATCAACTCTAATGCATCTTTTGGAGCAAAAAATAATGTAAGACCTGGTCTTATTTTAGTATAATATAAGACTGGGTATAATACAATATAATATAATATCATATAATATAATTCTGGGTCTAATATAGTATAATGTAATACCAGGTCTTATATTAATTTTTGCTCTGAAAGACCCATTAGAGCTGATGGTCCGGCTAGGTTTTATTTTCGGGGAAACACAGTAATTCCACAGTAGCTCACGAAGCTTTGTAACTTCCACTGTGTCATCTTGTCTTAGACCTTCCAGGAAAGACAGTGCCATAACTTTCCCACTTGTTCTAATTAGCATCCTCCCCCTCCCTCCCTTCCTGTGGGTGAGCAGACAAAGGAGTGGCTCTCTAGCACCTCTCCAAAGTCCTGTGTTAGTGTCCGGAATTGACATGAAGAGACTTGGTGAGGAAACCAAGGCTCCCTAAGAAACTCCAGCTTGCTTATATGAGAGAAGGTCATAGAAAAGGCCTAGCATGATACCCCAAAGTCAATTGCTATTTTGGAGGAGGTATAATCTTGGATGGCCTAATAATGTTTCTAGCTGGGGAAACAATAAAGGTTTAGATAGCAGCTACTGCTATTTTCCAACTTAAAAAGTTGAGGTAAAGCTATAGACCACATAGGGTTAATGACCAGAAAGGCCATTAGGGATTACCCAACCCCTCAAATGAGCTCCTGGTGATAAGATCAGACATCCTGAATCCCATATGAACTTTTTCCCTTATTTTCAGGTCATTTAGTTTTAATTACTTACGGTAAATTTGGAAAAGGTAATTAAATTGCAGTCATGTGAGACTTGATTACATCTGGACTGAGTGATAGAATAGGAACATGAATTTGTCCAGAGGGAGTTTCTCATTTACTTGGTCTGCTTGTCTCTGCCAGCAGTGGTGAGCGGCTGGAGCTTTCTGGACCCCTGCCCAAGGTCCTCAGGGCTTGAGAGATGCTAACAGGACCACCTTGGGGAAGGTGTAGGCGAGACTGCAGAGAAGCCTCCTGCTTGTCTTTCTCCTTTTCTACCTCTTCCAATTGATATGACAGCTGATGCTTGGCAATCCAAAGTCTAGTGAAAACTTCCTTGTCAAGACTTCAGTGTCAGTCCTGTGTTGTACACCCTTGGCCTCTGGCCTGAGCAACATCTCCTGCATTTCCTCCTAGTCCAAGGTGAATAACCCAAGCCTCTAGGGTAACACCCTCACATCCAGGCAGGCCAGGGAACCGGGTTTTCGCCTAGATTTTCCATGCTTTCTGGAGGCAGCAAGGGCAGCTCTCAGAGCCAAACAAGGTAATACTGCTTCTCATTATTACCCTGCGTGTCCTCTTCACCTACACTCAACTGACTGCCCTGCCTACTGGGTCCCTTACTTTTCCACTACCCTTTGTACCTGATAATCACTCTGCCTGAATTGCCTCTCTCTAGAGAGCTTTACCTGTAGAAATCTTACCCACCTTTCAAGGTCCAATTCATATTCCAACTCCTATATGCAGCCTTCTTGAATTGTCCGAGACAGAAATTATTTCCCCCACTTCTGTGTTCCCTGTGTACCCGTAACACTTGACTTATGCTCACATGACACTTATTCCATCTTTCTTTTTTCCTCAACTAGATTATAAATTCCTTGAATACAGAAATATTTTTCATATGCATTTGTGCTTTTTTAACACCGAATACTTTTTATATACTAGATACCTTATAAGTATTTACTGAATGAAAAATAGAGAGTCCTTTTTTATTTTTTTTTAAAGATTTTATTGGGGAAGGGGAACAGGACTTTACTGGGGACAGTGTGTACTTCCGGGACTTTTCCAAGTCAAGTTGTTGTCCTTTCAATCTTAGTTGTGGAGGGCGCAGCTCAGCTCCAGGTCCAATTGCCGTTGTTAGTTGCAGGGCGCGCAGCCCACCATCCCTTGCAGGAGTCGAGGAGTCCAACCGACAACCTTGTGGTTGAGAGCCTACGCTCCAACCAACTGAGCCATCCAGGAGCTCAGTGGCAGCTCAGCTTAAGGTGCTGTGTTCAATCTTAGTTGTGGGGGGCAGAGCCCACCATCCCTTGCAGGAGTCGAGGAGTCGAACTGGCAACCTTGTAGTTGAGAGCCTGCGCTCCAACCAACTGAGCCATCTGACCACCTGGGAGCTGAGCGGCAGCTCATTGATTTCATCCTAGTTGAGAAGGGCACAGCTCACTGACCCATGTGGGAATCGAACCGGCAGCCCCGTTGCCCAGAACTCGTGCTCTAACCAACTGAGCCACCCATCCCCCGGAAAAATTGAGATGCCTGATTTAAACGCCCCTACTGTAATTAGCTGAGTATCTGTCAAGACAGCCCTGTCTACTTCTAGAAAAAAATCATGGAGTAAATATTTCACTTCTTAAAACTCACCAAGATGAAAACAAACAACCAAAAAAAGGAAGCTCCATATATTAAAAAACTAAATAACTCACATACCCATACACAGACGAAGGAATATCTGCCAAAAGCAGTGAAATTTAGATCAGATCCAAAGAGAACACAAAGATTCAACCAGCATTAGGAATAGGGGTATGGGTAAATCAAAGCAGAAATGGCAAACATCCCTTTTGCAAAATCTCAAGTCACACAGAACTGAAAGAATAAAACTATTGAGGCACATAGTAGAGAGAAAATCAGGTTGGCCTCAGACATTTCTATGACGACATTGAAAGCCAGTAAAACATTTATAAATTTTGGAGGGAAAAAGATTGTGACATTAAGAATCCTATAGCTCGTCAAGTTATGGTTGAAATATAAAATCATCAAAAATACTCCAGGGCTCAGGAGATGTGTCACTCATGAATCTTCTGGAAAACTCTACTTGAAGACATTATATAGCCAAGTAAGAACTAAAACAAAATATTGACAACTGGGTAAGTTAAGTGTAAAAGTGAACTTCCTTAAATATAAATTAGTCTGTGGTAATTAGAGTTGCAAAAGAGCATAACTGTTAAAAGAATTCTGTCCATGTGTTAAAAGAATTCAGTCACACGCTTGAAAACACCAAGTTATGAAACTTTGGAAAGATTCCCCTGGACCTAAGGAGCTCCTTAGGACTTTTGGTTCATTCCCTACCTTTGTACCATCTGAACTAAACCCATCTTAGATGGAGAATAGCTTAATTCTTTAAGGTCATTACATCTTTACTTTGATTCCCCCCCAAACCCATCTTTTCCTTAGCCTCTGCTTAAGCAATATAAAGACTTAGATTTCTTAGAAGGGAGACATTTCCCATCACTACACCTTTATATAATGAAGGGAGGCACATAGAACTAAAAGGAGGAAATTTTCAGCCTGCGCATTGGAGCTAGTACATTTTAATTAGAGAACACAAGAGCAAGAGTGCCCAGAGACAGGAAGGAAGAGAGATATTTCTTCAACTATTCTATCTCATTACATTGAATTAATATGGATAAATCTCACAGATATGATGTTGAAGGGGAAAAAAAGCAAGTTGCAGAAGGATCATAGAGAATGATAGCATTTATATAAAATTTTAAAACATGCAAAACAATATCTATTGTCTACTAACATATGTGGTAAAAATGCTTAAAAACAATAAGCACCAGAATCAAATAGTGGTTAGACTTCTGATGGGGTGGAAGGAGGGAAATGTGATCAAAGAAAGATGCACAACAGGCCGTATTGTTTGTTTCTTGAGCTTTTTGGTGGGTACACAGTTCTTTATATTCTCTAGACTTTTTCCTATGCCTGAAATATTTCATTAAAATTTATACATGGTTCTTCATCTAGAGTGATAACTGGATGAGGACCCAGGAGTCTCTGGCGCCTGGGTAGATATGGATGACTCAGCCATCATCTTTACGCTGAAGTAGTGAGTTGGCCTAAAGCAGACCTTTAGTCACATGCCTAGAAAAGCTACATGGATCTCCAGGTCCATACTCTTTTCTCCCCCAAAGTTCTGAGTAAGTTTAGAAAGCCTGCCAACTATTCGCCAGAGAAGAACCTGCCTGTCCTCAGAGTTACTAAGAAGTTTCAGGTTCTTTGCCCAATACTACCCAGTCAACAAATGAGGCAGAAGCCCAGACAGAGAAGAGTCACTGCTGTGTAGGCTTAGGTACATTGCTTAACCTCTGGGAACCTCAATTTTCTCTGTAAAAATTAGAATAAATACCACCATCCCTACAGGCTTGCCAAAAGGATTAAGTTACATAATGAATGTAAAGTGTTTTGTGTAATGACGCATGAGTTCCCTTTCTTTCTGGACTAAACTGAAGAAAGTCCTAACTGAAGGCAGAAGAGGAACGAGAATATTTGGAGGCATTATTGCTGCCCAGGTCAGGGCTTCTTCCCTGTGGTGAGATGTGATGTGCCTGGCCAAGCAGTGGTCTTATTGTAGACCTCTGTGTTTTCTCACGGACTGCTCTCTACTGGAGCATTAATGTTTCCCGGGTAACTTCCCAAGACCTGCAACTTTGCTTAAAATGTAACCCCAACAAGGAGACATGAGGACCAAAACCCCATTAATCTTAGCCATCTCTGAGCAGCTTCTTAGAGAACACAGCCAGGCATTAGCACAGCAGAGTCCTTAATACCAGGCTGAGAGTTAAAACTAGGAAGCAAAAACTATAGTTCTGGCGCTGGGGCCAGTTCTTTTCTTGAGTTATAGGAAGTTACCTCCCCTCCCACTTTAAGCACTGAGCAAAAAAAGGCAAAGTTATTACTGTGGATTGGCAACCTGGAGAGGGCTTGTTGTTACAGTAGTATCTGTCCTTTCCCTGTTATGAGCAAACACACACACTTCCAGGAAAATCCTTAATCTTGGAGTTTCTTTCTAGACAAAGGGAAAGCTACATTGACTTGAAATTTTTCCAAAGTACCTCAGCTTGCTAATGGAGGTGACTTGCGACTGCATCAGTGATAATGGGGAACTGAAGAAACAAGTAGCAGAAAAGAGCTTCACATTCACTGAGCATTTTGTGAGGTGTTCATCTCAAAGCTTTCCACAGATCCCCTGACCAGAGCCTTAGGAGAGCACCCAGCTTCCTGTCAATCAACCCACTTTTTTCCTTATCGTCTTCAGACTCTACAATGGTGCTTTATGTGTCTCAGAGGGTGTTACACACAAACTAGATAAGACAAACAATATGGGAGGTTCTAAAGACCTCAATCAGACCTGCTAAACATAAGGAGAACCCAGGCTATCCATTGCTGTGGAAATCTGGCCTCAGTCATTCCAGCTGCTTCCTTCCAAAAATGCATAAATGATTCCCACTTACATTCCAGATTCCAAAATAGCCAGTTAGAAGTCTCTAATTATGGCTACTTGAGTTTCTGTTGGCTCTTTTTTGTCTGCTAACTATGTTTACCCCTTGCCTAGCTCCAGCGCCTGCATTCTCTGGCTCTTAAAACCTTGAGCAGGCCTCCTAATCCCCCCTTGGAAAAAGAAACGAGATTTTTCAGTGACAAACTACTAGCCAATTGTAAGCCTGCTCTGTCCCAGGAGCCTGTGTATGTGAGGCTTTCTATACTTCTTTACTATTCTTTTTGGGAGAATTTTCCCCATCTGACTGGACTGCTTTGCCTAAGGCAGAGGGCAAGTTAGAAAGTTCTGGAAATTCCCTTAATACCCACCCACTGAGTGTATCCTGAGTTTGAGCCAAAAAACAAACTGATACTGTCTGCCCATGTCTACTCCACACCACAGAGGTGCTGTGGTTTTGGCCTTTTACTGCTTTCTCACAGGCTTTAACCTTCTAGAAGAATAGAGATAAGACACTAGAATGCCATAAAGTGCTAGATTTTTTTAACTTTTTTGCATTTTACTAAAGTTTTGGCATTTGGAAGAATCGTTTTTTAATGGCCTGGGCATCGATAGTTTCAGTCCTTGGAATGTCCCTCTTCTCCATCCCCTATGCTTCCTGTGTTGCTTGAGCATTTTTCCTTAGTTGTTGTTTTGTTTTGTTTTGTTTAAATGGCTGCACACACCCTTCCGACTCACCTCCTCCCTTCCAGCTGCCCCTCACTCTAATTTAAAAGTACTGAATATCTCATTGTGGTTTTCATTTGCATTTCTCTGATGATTAGCGATGTTGAGCATTTTTTCATATGTCTATTTGCCATTTGTATATCCTCTTTGGAGAAATGTCTCTTCAGATCCTCTGTCCATTTTTCAATTGGGTTGTTTGTTTTTTTGTTGTTGAGTTTCATGAGTTCCTTGTATATTTTGGATATTAGCCCCTTATCAGAGGCACTGTTTGCAAAAATCTTCTCCCATTCAGTTGGTTGCCTCATTATTTTGTCAATAGTTTCTTTTGCTGTGCAGAAGCTTTTCAGTTTCATATAATCCCATTCGTTTATTTTAGTTTTTACTTCCATTGCCTTTGGAGTCAAATTCATAAAATGCTCTTTGAACCCAAGGTCCATAAGTTTAGTACCTATGTTTTCTTCAATGCAGTTTATTGTGTCAGGTCTTATGCTTAAGTCTTTGATCCATTTTGAATTAATTTTGGTACATGGTGACAGATAGCAGTCCAGTTTCATTCTTTTGCACGTAGCTATCCAATTCTGCCAGCACCATTTATTGAAGAGGCTGTCTTTCCTCCATTGTATGTTTTTAGCTTCTTTGTCAAAAATTATCAGTCAGAATGGCTTTCATCAATAAGACAAATAGTAACAAGTGTTGGAGAGGCTGTGGAGAAAAAGGAACCCTCATACACTGTTGGTGGGAATGCAGACTGGTGCAGCCGTTATGGAAGGCAGTGTGGAGGTTTCTCAAGAAATTATGAATAGAATTACCATATGACCCAGCAATCGCTCTCCTGGGTATCTACCCAAAAAATCTGAAAGCATTTCTCTATACAGACACGTGTACTCCAATGTTCATTGCAGCTTTGTTTACGGTGGCCAAGACATGGAAACAACCAAAATGTCCTTCAATAGATGAATGGATAAAGAAGTTGTGGTATATATACACAATGGAATACTATTCCGCATTAAGGAAAGATGATATAGGAGCATTTGTGACAACATGGATGGATCTTGAGAGTATAATGCTAACTGAAATAAGTCAGACAGACAAAGCAAAGAACCCTATGATTTCATTGATATGTGGTATATAAACCAAAAAGAACAAGACAAACAAATGAGGAAGAAAAACTCATAGACACAGACAATAATTTAGTGGTTACCAGAGGGTAAGGGGGTGGGGGGTGGGTGATGAGGGTAAAGGGGATCAAATATATGGTGATGGAAGGAGAACTGACTCTGGGTGGTGAACACACAATGGGATTTATAGACGATGTAATACAGAATTGTACACCTGAAATCTATGTAAATTTACTAACAATTGTCACCCCAATAAATTTAATTTAAAAAAAAAAAAAAGTACTGAATATTCCCTTGTTAGGACAGTGCTCCTTCCACAGGCCATCTCAGCTGAGAAAAGCAATTTGGTAGTTCCAGGCTTCCTCCAGTCTTTTCTCCCCTTAATTTCTTTGTATGGCGTTATGGTCAAATGGATGGATTCTGGAGGTAGGCAGACCAAGATTTGAATCTGCTATTTGGCAGTTGTGTGGTTTGGGGTAAATGGTTTAACTTCTCTAAATCAGTTACCTCATTATTTTTACTGCATCAGAGGTAAAAATGATACTCCCACAATCATCTAGGAAGCTTCTTTTTCTAATTTAAATATATAAGGCCCCCCACCCCAGATCTACCAAAAGGATTGGTGGGGGCCAGGACATTGAGAGAGTTATTTTTCACACTGCCCAGGTGATTTTTCTGATGAAGTAGCTAGATTTGTAAGTCACTCCCATAGTGTACATAGAGTATTTGGCACAGTACCTGGCATAGAGTAGGTATGTAATAAATGCTACAATAAATGCTAGTGAAGATTTTCAAATGACCTTTTCTCCCACCCACCAGCCTTCAGGAGCTATAAAGATGCTCTTTAAACACATTTAAATGCTAAGAATCAGCACTGATACTCTTAAGAGTATGGCTTTAGAGTCTAGAGTAGTCTTTTATGTGGTGTGAAGCTAGTTTAAAAAGTTTCCTTTTTTTCCTGAATGAATATGGTTTTGATTAACCTGAGTCTGTAGTGCGAGTTGTGGGGCACCCATTATTTCCACAGCTGATCTCCTAGGAAGATTCATGAGATCTGAGCCTCAAATGAAATTTGGTAAATAGCCCCAGATGAGAGTCAGGAGGGGTGGGTCAGCCCAGGGACCAGCTCCAGCTTCCACCCCCAGACCAAAGGAGGAGAGATTGGATGGAATTTAGGTCAGGGATGCCTAAAGAACTGAAATCAAAATGTCTGCTCTTTTCAGGCTTCGGGGGAAGATCATTGTGAGCATATCCAAACTCTGGACTTCTCTAAAGCCAGGTCCTCCTGTGGCCCAGCTGAGCCATTCTGTCTTCTAGTGATAACTTCAGGCGTGTAGCCATTAACTGGGCTGACTGGCTATTTCCAGCCTATGGAAGAACCCAAACCCCCAGCCCACAGTGGTGAGGACAGTTTTGAGAGCTGTGGGCACTCCCTAACTTAAGCTACTGTGTTACAGAAGCAACATCCAGGGCAGCGTCATCTGCAACAATGCTGTGATCGAGAAGGGAGCAGACATCAAGGACTGCCTGATTGGAAATGGCCAGAGGATTGAAGCCAAAGGTAAA
Source organism: Rhinolophus hipposideros (assembly GCF_964194185.1). Classification (NCBI taxonomy): domain Eukaryota; kingdom Metazoa; phylum Chordata; class Mammalia; order Chiroptera; family Rhinolophidae; genus Rhinolophus; species Rhinolophus hipposideros. The sequence continues at coordinate 64,045,214 of NC_138054.1, forward strand.
CCAAAATCCAATCACAGATGCCATTTGTTTACCTATCGCACTAGCACAGATCATGCTCAGTGCTGGTGAGGACTGGAAAACAAGCACATGTATACACTGCAAGCGAGACCATAAGCTAATAAAGCTGTCCTTGTAGGGAGATTGACATCATTGACAAATTTTTAAGCTTTGACTTAGCAGTTCCATTTTTAGGAATTTGTCTTACAGGTAAGCTCATAGATGTATGCAGCCTTACTATCAAAAAATGTAAAACACACCAAAAAGATCTAATGGCCCTGATTGGCACCAGTACTTTAAGAGGACTCTTGGACATGAGAGAGAAGGGCCAGTAATCCAACAAAGGCTCTGCAATTAGGTCTGGCTTCCCGAAGTCCTTGCACACCTTTCCTGACCTGATGTTTAAGGCAGGTAGTCCCATAGAGTCCTGGCCTGGAAGACAGTCAGTGGCTTCTTCAGAAGCCATTCACGCAGAGCCATTCTCGACCACCTGGAGATGATGCTATGACCTGTGCTATTAGCTCTCTGCTCGGTAGCTGCAGGAAGACTACATAGTACTGGAGAGACACACAGATACCAGCGTGTCCCTGTTAGGCGGCGCACATTTGAATGGTCCATAATTTGGCTGGATGTTTTTAGCCAAAAAATAGATAAAGCTCAGGATTAATAATGGCTAATTCCTTTTAAGCGTATTCCTAAACCTAAAACAGGGTGGGGTAGGGGAGTTGCTGAAGGAAAGAGCCCTACCAATTCTGAACTGGTAGAAGCCATATTATTTTCCTTCTTCCCAAAGGCCTTCTTCAGTGTTTTTCTCCTTCCGCTTTTTTAAGTTGAATGCCTCCCTTTTAAGCTTTAGACTCAAACAGACCTGGGTTCAGATCTCAGATGTGCAACTCACTGGATGTGCACCAGGTTCAGTTGTTAATTTCTAGGCCTCAGATTTTCAAAACTAGAAAAACGGATACAATAGTACATATCTTGGAGGATTGTCATGAGAATTGAATACAACTAAATGTGAGGAGTACACACATACCGAGGGACTTCAAGCTCCGCTCACACACCCCGCCGTTGTGCCCCCCCCCACCCGCCTTTGCACATGCCCCCTCTCTCAGGGATTCCTTTCCTGAAGACTGCCCAGATGGTTTCTCTTCTGTACACCCTTCCCTGACTCTTCCCATGACCCCCTACAGCCAAACTGAGCATTCCTCCCCTCCTTGGCACCCCTGAACTTTGTCAACACCTTTATTAAAGTCCATTCACAAGTTGAGGCAGTTATCTGTAAATTTGCCTTCTCTGCTAGACTGAGATCGTCAAGGCGAAGGACTGACTTATTCCTATATGTACCCCTAGCTCTCAGAGCAGGTCCTGGTTTATAGTAGATGCAGGGGAGCGGGGTGGGGGTGGGAGATGGGTGAATGAATTTTGGATCCATAAAGCATATTTTTAGGGGTTTTTAGGGATTTTATGGCAGAAAGTTAGGGTTCCAAGAAAGGCATGTGTGAGATGGTCACAATTATCATGAGATCTCTCCTTGCTTTTTTTCTAAACTTATGCTAATAAAAGAACCACATGCAACACCGATAACTGAACTGGGAGATGTGGCCAGTTCTTCCCCCTCATTTCTCCACTTGAGTCTAGATGCAGCTGTCCTCCTCACTGCCTGCCCTCTCACATTCCAAGCACTTTCTTTTTCTACATGTGAGAACTGTCATTTCTGAGAAGCCTGGCAGCAGCACCCTAACTATTGGTACTTTCTGCTGTGATCACATGCGAACTGAAGGTATGAGCGAGGTGAGAGGGCTGAGACACGAGCTGAAACACAGCACAGGAGGCATGGATGGTACGGCCCTCCCGGAATGCCGTTAGCTTACCGCTGTTGTTTACAGCTTTCAAATGGTCTCACATACACTGTCTTACTGGATTTTCATAAAAGCCCTCCAACATAGGGATTCATTATTGAGCCTTTTGGTGAAGTAGAAACTGAGACTTTGAAAAGTTGAAATTTCCTCAAGGTACATAGCTAGTAGATGACAAAACTGAGTTTGCAGCCAGAATTATTGCCAAACAGCCTTTGAAAAGACCAAAGGAAGAAGTCACTCTGGGTTGCCCAGAAGAATTTGATCGGTGATACCCCTTTTGTCCGTTTAGTTCATCTTTCCCAGACCAATAGGCCTCTGTATCCCAGCTCTTACTGATCCTCAGGAACCTCAGGTCTGAGCTCTTTCCTCTTGTTCAACATACCAGCTCACCCAGGCCTACCCGTGGGTTGCAGAGAAACTTATTTCTTGAGCAGCTGGGGCCGGTTGGCATTTTCTTAAAAATAGGATTCAGAATCCCCAGCCTTTTCTCTGACTCCATGGAAGGGCTTGGAAGGATTCCCCAATTTCAAAAGGAGCTGTTCAACTGGTCTGTAGAGCTGCTTTCTTATCCTGTGCCCTCCCCTGTCTCATTGTATTTCTCTGTCCTTTGTTCTCTTCTATTTGGGTTTGTGGCCCCACACAATGTTTCTTCCACCTCCTTCCTGCCTCTTTGTCTCTGTAAATTATCTCCTGCTCAACAAAAAGTAATAACATCCCCCCAGTGCTTTCTTCTTTCAGTCCCTCCTGGAACCAGGAACTTCTTCCTTTTGTTGTTTTTAAAAGAGTTTAGAGTCTAGGCATATTTGAATGAGTGAACTCTGTTTGCCACCACCCTAGAGGTCCCTCATTTCTTGTGTGCTGGAACCTGGAACTTCATGGTTTCTGCTGCTTCTCCTCCCCATTTCCAACAAAGTAATGCTGCTCCTTCCTTTTACTTTGCAAGGACTCCTTTTCATTCTGTGTGCAGAATGCATGAATGGCAACTGCATGCCACATACTGAGAGTTTGAGGCATGGCACCTCCCATCAGGGAGCACAGCGCTGGGCTAGCCAAACCCCTAGGATATCATGGGCTTCATTGTCTCCTGGGCTTTCTGGCTCTAACACTATGTGCCCACTTCTTCGCAAGGAGAACCCCAACACTTTCTGCTCTGTCCTCTATGCTGAGGGACCAGTGCATCCAAGTCAGTAACAATGCTTTTCTGACACAGGTACACCTGCCCAGTCACCTGTTCCCATTGTCACTTTTCTTTGAGGCTAAGCCATATGGAGAAAGCAAATTCCTAGCCATCGTGCAGCAGTCAAGACCTGTTACTATGGAGGATCCAAACAAACATCAACACCTCAGGTCCGCACCAGCAAAGAGCTCAGCAGATGGCAAAGTCCCCAGTCTTCCTCACATGGAGGAATTTCAGGGGAAAACATTCATCCTCAAACGCTGTCCCCCCTCCAAATTCCAATCATTTGCATACCACAGTCTTTTACCCCAAAAATGTGACACATAAAACCCAGTGTAGGCCTCGCTGCCCTTTTCTAGCACTACCAGAACAAGCCATTTTCTAACAATTCTGGTTTTTCTCGCAGCACCCCAGCAAGCTCAGTTAATGAGATTATCTGGCAAAAATCCCTGTAGCCAAATTTGACCTCCTGCTCAAACCAATAGAAAAGCCGTAGCCAACAGACTCAAAACCTGAGAGACTCTCATTGTGATGGAGGAATATTTTCCTGCGATTCCCCAAATGTTGTAGATGATGTTGGATATGCCAGCAGTTTCTGGGTGTAGGCCGGAATTGTGTCTCATGAGACCAAAGAATGGAAACACAGACCCAGGAGAGGCAAAGAGTTTTAAAAAGAGGATAGTTTATTGAAAGCAAAGAGTCAGAGCTCCCAAGCGGGAGGGGGTCCCGAATGGGGGTGGCCCCGTGACTGAGGCAAAAGCTCTTACTTTTATACCTTTCCTTGCCTATTTGGGGAAGGGGAGCTGTTTGAAAAAGGGCACTGGCGCCTTCTGATGAAATTCGTTTACCAGGTTTGTTCTGCTTGCCCATCCTAAAGGAATTAGCAAAGTAACCCACTCTTATCTATCAGATCTGCTCCGTTTGTCAGGCCAAAAGGAATTTTATGATTAACCTCAATGCCTTGTTACATTATGTCCTGGAGCGAAGGAGTGATTTCAAAACCTGGAGTTTTAGAATATGGCTGTCCTTGTTTATTCCACCAGGGACCTCCCTGTCTACCTAGGGACATGCTAGCTAACCTGTATCAATTGGATACTTCTGAGTCTCTTATGACTGTCAGTGAGAGAACTTGGATCTCTTCCCTGTTACCACAGTGATCAGTCCTTTGGCCATGAAAGTAGACCTGATGGCTGCATAGGTCAAGTCCTGGCCAACAGGACTCCTTCCCAGCTTCCCATCAGTGCAGCTTTTCATATGTGACTTGTCATTCCCTCTGTCCCATTGGTTTTCCCCCCGCTTACCATCCTCCCTTGTACTCTTCCCTTTAAGATCTTTCCCAATCTGACTCCAGCCCAGAACTTTTCCAGCATGTTTATTGGAATCTGCTTCCAACCCTGGCCAAGCAGAACTAGTACTGCTTATTCTCCTCTAGGTTTCCACCACCTTACTGAATTTCCCTGAAAATACGTTTACCTCCCAAAATGCCACATGTCAGTCTCTCCTTAATCCCAGTGAGTCTTCTCCTACCCCTAGGCAAAGAGCAGATCAGAAGGCAAAGATGACAGTAGGGAGGGCAGGCCAGAGAAGCCTCAGGTGTTTATTTGGAATCTGGAAGAGCAGAAGAAAGCATTGTCTGCCCCAGCCAGACTCCTCATTAGCCCCTCTGGTCTGGAGCACCGAGGGCCAAGAAGAATGTTAGTTGGAACTGGGACTGTCTTCAGCCCAGTGACCCTGGAGACTAGGAAGAGACTGGCTGAAGGAGAGCAAGTGTCAGAGTCTAGATAAGAGTGTTGAGGCTGACTCCAGGCTGTAGAGGGATAGAGTTAAGAGCTTTTGGAGGTGACCTGGGAAGCTAGCCAGGGAAGCATCTCCTTTGTTCTTTTCTAGTCAATGTTATCTCACGGGTGGAGCCTGATTGACAGTCACAGTCCAGGACCAGCCCCAGCCCTAGGGAATTTGGCACTGTCTGGCTTCCTCCCCATTCCTCTCCCTGAAGGAAGCAGATGGCTATGAAGTATAAAAAGGAGCATCTCCTGGGGCAGGAGTGTAGACACAGCCCCATTCAGTAACTTCTGTTTAGTACTTATCAGAGCACTATGCTGAGCTCTTTACATCACTTATCTTACTGAACCGTTGTGAGGAAATGAAAGCCCAAAGACATGAAACAATTTTCTCAAAGTCAAATTAGAACTTAAGCCTTTATGACTCAGACGCTCTTTTCTTTCCTGCATTGTCACTCTCTTTCCTATCCTTCTCACAGGAGATTGCCTCTGTCCAATGCAGTGCCATAACAGAAATTTTGTGAAAGGCCTACACCTAGGTTTCACTTTCCACTGGAAAAAGTTAGAGAAATAGGCCTGAGGATGCCCTGGATCCCCAAGCACCTTTGTTCTTATGCAGCAGATGTGTCAGTTATGTTCTCTTTGACAAAAAGATTGGAGGCCTTCTCATCTATACGTGCTCCTTTCCTACGTCTGTACTCGCACATAACTCTCAAAACACATACACATTCAATAGTTACTGCCTACTATATTCTAGGCTCTAGTGTGGTGGGTGTGTAAGGATGAATAAAACTTGCCTCTTGCTGTCCAGCTGCTCTCAGTCTATTATAAAGAGACAAACGAGTAAAGAAAATAAGTGTGTTTCCCCGGAAATAAGACCGGGTCTTATATTCATTTTTGCTCCAAGAGACGCATTAGGGCTTATGCTCAGGGGATGTCATCCTGAAAAATCATGCTAGGGCTTATTTTCTGGTTAGGTCTTATTTTTGGGAAAACACGGTAGAAGACTAAAAAAAACTCTTCTATCTCCTGTATCTGCCCTATATCTCTAGGCAAGAAGTAGACAGAATGCCCCTGGTTCCCCCTAGCCCAGACCACTGGTTCCCTGCCTCCTTTCTACAGCTTGAAAGCTATTCCTTGAAAGCTAACCCTCTTCTTAGTTTTCACCACATTATTGATCAGCTTCCAGGTCACTCCCTAAATATCCTGAGGGTTCACAGTATTCCTCTTTCTTCCCGCTTTTTTTCCAAACATTTTGGACAACCTAAACATATTCATCAGTGAACCATCCAACCCTTCCGCTTCGTAATTTCCTGAACGTCTATTCTACCAACCTTCACCTCCTTTCAACTTTAGTTCTCCGCTTACATAGCCATTCCCTACCCGTGTCATTACCCAAAAATCTCTGAAATCTTTCATGTGCCAGTAGCTATGCTAGACACTGGGCTATGATCATAAATACACTTTCCCTGCCTTCAAGAGTCTTACAGTGAAGTAGAGGAAAATGATATAATGAGGTAGAGACAGAGATATGTACTAGGTAGAGTGTTTTCACAAAGCAGACAATGGACAGTTCAGAAGGGAAGGCATCACATAGTGGACCTGCTTAATCAGGACATTTAGGGTAAGAGTGTGATGCGGGAGAAAGGCATGTGGGAATAGCATGTGCTGAGGTCTAGAGCTATAAAATAGTATGACTTATAGGTACACATGGAGACTGGTGGAAGATGAAGCTGAAGACGTAGGCAAGTGTCAGGTCATGGAGGGTCTTATGGGTTTGGACCTTACGAAAATAATAATGGCCGCTATTTATCAAACACTCAGTAATTCTTTAGCTCACTGAATCCTCACAACAACCCTATACAGTTGGTGGTGTTATTTCCATATTACATATGAGGCATCTCCCTTTTTCCTTTGGATATCTCCATGTAACCATTTAGTCTCGTTTTTTCTCATTCTTTTCCTCCATTCCCTATCCTTTGGCCACACCACAGTATTTCATGTTCTCCTTTCATACATCTTTATGTTTTTGTTTATGTTATTCTAAAAGCCTACAATGCCTTCCCTTTGATACACTGCCGTAAAAAACCTCTATTCATCCTTTAAGGCCTAGCTCCAGTTCCCCTGCTATGTGAAGTCTCCCTGAAAGCCAGGTGTATAGAGCCAGTCCCCTCCTATTTTGTGGGAAGATGCTGTCTTTCCTAGAGTCTCTTTGGCAAGTTGTATTTTCAAGAGCTTCTCAAGAGTAGAGCCACATAGGAAAGGAATAAATGTTTGTGAACACAGAATTAGGGATAATTGGGTTTGAAATGGCATCTTTTGCTGATAGTTCTCAAACAACCTTTCCCTTTTCTTTTGTAGCCAAACGAGTGAACGAGGTGATCGTGGGGAATGACCAGCTCATGGAGATCTGAGTTCTGAGAAAGTCATACACCTTCCTCCTGGCCCCCAGAACTACAGATGTTGTCTGGCCCACCTGTTTGACTCTGTATTTATTTCCCAATAAAAAAGGGCTCCCGAAGGCATGCTGGAGATGTATGGAATAGTGCCAGGCTCCACATCAGGGGCTCGGTGTGTGTTCATGAGTTATGTGGTAAAGACCATCCAGAGCCAGTCTGAAGAACGAGACAGGACACAGAGGCCTAGCTCTCGTATACCGAGGTGACTAGGCAGGGGCAGCAGCTGTCCAGTGGTAAAGCTCCTAGGTGGCCTGCTTTACAACTGGCTGGCCCGGCCTGGTCCATAAAAGCATCTCCCACCTGCAAAGGTCCGGAAGTACTTCAGTCCCTGACACTAACAATCTGGTGGGTCTAGCTGCTGGCAGTACCACCTCTGCACGTGGTGCTTCCTCTACAGCTGCCGATTTGAGCCTGGCCCTGAGCCTCAGCCCAGGACTTACTACTCTGCTCCCATACCTGCCACACAGAGTCCCAGCCCTTGCTACCACCCATCCCTAGCCTCACCCTCTAACTCTTGCCATTCACTCCCTACACTCCCAGTTTCCAGCCAGTTGCTCCAGCTCAACTATTGTCCCTTGGAGACTCTTAAAGCAAGAAGAGGTAGCCCCTGCCTAGCCAGCAAGCCTATCCCTACCAGTTTTCGTGGAGGCAAAAACAATAAAAGAAAGCCATGGTCTGAGAAGCCAGACGTCGTCTCCCCTCCCCTTAGTGAGGTCTATCCAACCTGGTAAGGAAGAATCAGGACACTATATCATGGTTTGAACTTCTTTCTGACTCTTCTCCAGCAGCACTCTTTTATGTCCTAATTATACAGACTCTCCTGCTTCAGATAATTGAGAAATGAAATTTCCATACTCACAAGTCTTCTGGAGTCCTAGCCACCTTGCCTTCACCACCCCCATTCCCAAACACAGGTCAGCTCTACTCTTGCCTCTCCCTTCACTCCACTTTTACAACCTGCAGGTGTTTGGGGGAAGATAAAAGTGGTTCCTGGGGTGAGATTTCACCTCCTAGAATTAAGTAAGTAAAGGTTTCTCTTGATGTGCTCTCTGTGGGTGGCAGTAATTATAAAAAATAATTTGAAATACTGGTTTCTACATTGCTTCAAAAATCTGAAGTCTCTCAAGTTCATTTGAGTAATCGTACCTGAGCCTTAGTGTTGTTCTCATTGAACCTTGAACTCGTGAGAGACTGACTAGATGAGCATCCCTACCCTGGGGGAGCACCCCCTCCACCAGCCTCCTTGGGAGCTCTAGAGCTCCACAATCTTCCCACTGGTCGGGACAAGGTTCCTGTCGGGACAAGGTTCCTGAACATTTGCCCTAATCAGACAGGAGCTGCAATAGCCCAGCAGAAGTCGTTGAAATTAGTAGAACTACAGCAGAAGTGGGAATAAAGAGCTGTGGTGGTGCCCAAGATGGTCCCCTTTGGAACTGAAATTAAATTTGTGTGGCCCAGATGGAGACAGTTCCGGCCTAGAAGGAAGAGGACCTGCCCTCTGTAATGTTGTTTGGCTTTAGCCAGATTACTGCCTGTCCTCCGTCCCTGAGTTTCCCCATCTGCAAACTGGGAAAGTCGGACTGGGTAACTTCTAAAGGCCCTTGCTATTCTTAGGTTTTGTCCCCTCTCTTAGAGCTTTCTGACCCTTGGGGTCTGGATGGCCCAAGCAGCCAGAAGACTGCTGCTTGACCACAGAAAGGGGATGAAGCTGGATAGGTTTGGAGGAAGGGGGAGGTGGGGGCGGAGCAGGGGTTTATTAAACTGTCCCAGAGCCCTCCCATATACCTCTTCCTGATCTTCCCCACTAAGCCTTTGGAATCCCTGACAGTAAGTAGAGGAAAAACCTCTTCTTTGCCTTCCCTTACTCAAGCCCCCAGGCAGCCCCTACTCCGAGGAAACAGATGAGTTGGAGAAAACAAGACAAGGCAAAGGTTCCCTGGGGGAAGGCCTTGCTGAGCTTGAGTCCCAGCTGGGAGCAGCCCCCAGCTCAGGACACTGCTGCTATTGTCTCCAATAATTCCAGGACTGGCTGAGTGCCCAAGATGCTTTGATTTATCTTCTCTTTGCTCTATTTGTCTGCCAGAAAGCAGGGACAGTTTTTGTTTGCTTTTGGCAGCAGCTACAGAGGGTTTGAGTATGCGTGGAATACGGTGTGCAACTGAATGTCCACTGGCCAGCCACCTCTCTGTGGGACAAAAGCCAGAAGAGCCAGGCAGGCAAAAGAGTTGATAGGATCTGCCCTGCCTCTCCCAGCGATGCTCCATGAGGCAAGTGGGAGAGAGGAGGAAGGGGACCTTCAATACCAAATCAGGGAGCACTCTGGGGAAGTGTTGAGGAACAGAGTTCTGGGAGCTTGTCAGGTCAGACAAAATTTGATGGCTGCTACTCCAGGAACCCCTCTCCCCCTAACACCTCACCCCTCCTGCTGGCTAGAGCTCCCTGAGCCTATAAGGAGGACTCACTGCAAAGGTTGCCCTCCAAGCTTTTTCCCGAGGCAAAACTTCTTCCCACTCCTTCACATTATTCTTCCTGTCCCACTCCCATTTGCAATGGAGAGAGGGGGGAATTGTCTTTAGCTGGAGCCTCAAGAATAATCCAGGGGTCTGTTGGGCCTAGTTTAGAAACTATTTCCAGAGAATTGCAGAGAGTATACTTTTTTTATCCACAGCCATCCCTACCCCTAAGGAGGTATAATATAAGCCAGGCCTTTGTATGCTGCTTTCTAAATAGTTAAATGTGTCTGAGGAAGGGGAAGAGGGGTGTGAGAAGGACCACCCAGATGGAAGGTCTAGAAAGCTCAGCTCTAATGGAGCTGACACGGAGGGAAAGAGGCTGGGTAGAACACATTCTAATGGAAGCCGGGATGACCTGTCCTCGACCTGAGCTGTCTGCCACCACCCAGAAGGATTGCATCATGGGCTTTTCTGCCATGGGTGAATGGGGAGATTCTGCTTTGATTCTTAGCTCTGTCTCTTTCCCCCACCCCCAAGGTGAAAGGCATTCTCTGATCTCTGGTTGCAGCCTCTGGCACTAGAGACTTGACAGGTACTATTGGCCCCTAACATAATGTTTAGTCGGCAGTCAGGACTGCCAGGTCCCCTGCTTCCCTCCTCCACATCTCAGAGTCATTGACTCTGCCTGGCCCAGATAATAAGCCAGCCCAAAGTGTGGTGAGTGAGAAGTTTTGGGGAGTACCAGGGAAAGAAGGCCTGCGCTGGCTCCTCCCACATGGACCCTATCCTGAAGCCAGGTTGGTCACTTTACCCAACAGTTGTGTGTGAGAGAGAGAGGCCTTCCTTTTCCTGGCCCTTCCTCAGCCATACATATTATCTCATTTACTCCTTATGTCAATGTCAAAATTATGTGACTTGCCCAAGATCTCACAGTCAGTGTATAATTCAGACCTTGAACTATATCTTCTTTTAGATTCTGTCGTCTTCCTACCTCTCCCATCCAATTCCTCCCCACTTCTGGAAATTTTCCCTGAGTATTCCCGCTCACAGTGGTTTCCCCTGTGGTCTCTGTGTTCCCCCTTATTCTATGAACTTCTGAAAACCAGGTGCTCTGCAACCCCAGAGTTTAGTGAAGGGGTGGACACATAAACCCTAAAGGATGTTTGTCTTATTAACCAGTAATTAGATTTACTCCTTGGTGATAATGAATTTAATTAGATTGCTTTTCTCTTTTGTTATTCTTTAGAGAATTTACCCTGTTTGGGCCCAAAACACATAACCAGGTCCAGTGGAAACGACAGTGAACCAGGTTGTTCCACCGTGAAGTAGACTGCTCGTAGAGAAAAAAAAGGAGCTTCTACTTCCCCTTCCTATTCCCTAGGTTCTGTGGCTTTTAGTTCAGCCTGGCTGAGCTCAGCTGCACTCAGGAAATCACTTTGTTAGGGAGAAGAAAGGTCATTTCGGAGCTTGGACCGCCAGAGAGTACTAGGCCCTGGGTTGGAATGTTGGAACTGCAGACCAATTTCTCCCACTCTGGTCTTTGAACTACAAGGCAAGAAGTTTTTTCAGCAGGCAGGCCCTACCCTGGAAGCATCCAAAGATACGCTGGACTTCACCACAGTTGTTAGCAATGGTGGGCCTGCGGTGGAAGCAGAGTCCCAAGGCCCAGGCAATTACAAATCTATTTCTCCATGGACCTTATGTCTTTCAGAGTCTGGTAAGAAAGAAGGAGGTCTCTCAAGAGCTACTTACAGCAAAGACTCTCCATTTGCCATACTGATGACACCCAACCATACACATCTTTGGTTGTAGCCCCAAGAACAATCTAAGGGCCCATACAGCCTAGTTTAGAGGCTATTTCTATTCCTAGAGAATTGCTGAGGGTAATCTTTTTATCCACAACAGGACCCACTGCTCTATGTCAGGGAGGAAAAAAGGGCTTGCACACAGGCTGTTTTTAATGTGTAGTTACTACTCAGACAACAGCATCATACATGTATTAGTTGCTCCACAGGCATTTTCTGGGTGAATGGACCAATGGAAGAACAAACCTATTAGGTGTTCACCTCCTCAGCCTAAAGATTCCCTTTCCCCAGGACTGAGGTTCTGGAGATGATGGTAATTGACACGAGTTTTCGAAAAGCAGTTTGAAAATGGGTAGCAGGAGCCATAAGAATGTTCATACTTTTTGACCCAACACACCCTCTTCTGGGAATCTGTCCTAAGGACAGTCTCCAAAAGATTGATGTAAAGACTATGTATGATGTAAAGACTATGAAATGTTTCTGATGTAATGATAAACAAGTCTAGAAGAACTGACCAAGAAATTGGCCAGATAATAGTTGTGAATTTATTGGAGATTCTTTTTCTCTTCCCCAAACTTTACATGTTAGAGTATTGATTTTACCCTCTTCCGCCATTCAGGGTTAATTAGGAACCTGGCAGAAACAGCACCCTCAGATGGGATAGTTGATGAACATTTAATAAAGGGACTGTTCCGTTTCCAGTCCTTTCCACCCTGGTTTCTGCAACTCTCAATGATTCACTCAACAATTGTGGAGCACCTACTTATTGTCTAGTGAGGGAGGCAGACTCTCAAGTACATAAATTGTATCATAAATGCAATAATGAATGTATAAGTTGGGTGTTATAAGGGGTGCAAAAAAGCAGCTCTGTCAGGAGGGAGGTGTGAATCAAGGCAGGTTGCAAAAGGGGTGATTGATTGAAGTTCAGTTTTGAAGGTTGTCTGCTAAAACAAAAATGGCCACAACATGTACAAAGGTGGAAACGCAAGGAATAACATGGTGTTTTTAGGAACTTACGTGTGGCTCAGCAGGCTGGAAGGAACATTGGGTGGGTGTGAAGAAACTGAGAGATAAGGCTGTAGTTAGATCATACTGGGCGCTGTGCTCCAAGTGGGCTTTGTGTTTTTGGAGTTATTAGAGTTGCATTTTAGAGAGATGACTCTAGCCTCAGTGGAGAGAGTGGACTGAACAGGGCAAGAATGAAGGCAGAGAAGATTTGGAAACAAGTCTGGGTCTTGGCTGGGTAAGCCAGCAGATACCCTTTCTCAGCACTGGCCGGCCTTCCCTGACTTACACTTGGCCAGCGCCGTGCCTCTCTGGGGTCTCCCTCCCTCCTACCCCCCCCCCCAGGGCCCCGCTAGCGGGCGGAGAAGCTAGGCGGGGGGTGGCCCTGCCTGGGTGGTCTTCTGCTTGCCCCCTGCGGCGCTGTTGCCTAGCAGCGGATCCGGCCGCGCGGCTCCGGGTAATTTGTGGGCCCCTCAGCCAATGAGAGGACGTCCACCCGCCTGCTCCCTTTTTCTGGGGCTACAGACGCCTCCTCGGCATTGCGGTCGCCACTTCGAGCCGCGTTGGGTGTTGCGGGCCAGTAACTGTGGGCACGCAGGACCCACGCCGGTCGGTCGCCGCGCCGGGGCCCGGACGCCGTGCACTCCTCCGGGCCACAGCCACCGCGGCACTCCGGCACGCGACCCTCACCCACGCCTGCGCCTAAGCAGCCCCGCCGAACCCTGACGCGGGGCCCAGCGGTACAGGGGATCCAGGCCAGCCTATGGGGGCTCCCAGATAACGCGGGTTGGGGGCGTCCACGCCCCCCATTCCCGCCAGCATGGCTCGGCCGCCGCCCCTCGGGGAGCTGCCCCCGGACTACACACCCCCAGCTCGATCCGCAGCACCCCAGGTGAGTAGAGGGAAGCGCGGGAGGGATAGGGGAGGAAGATTGGGACCGGATCTAGAGAGACCCCAGGTTTGTCACTTGGGCCGCTGCAAAGTGTGATGTCTCTAAGGGCCGTGTGTTCTTGCCTGCCCGGAAAGGTGTGTGTGTACTGTGTCTCCTCGGCATCTGGCGGGTGAGAGTGAGTGTGTCTGTGGGTTCATCTCTGTGTCCACCTGAGAACAGGTGTGTGTATGTATGTACCCTACTCTAAGAAAACAGGCCTGTGCCTTCCTCAGGTGCTAGTGGGTGGGGGCAGAGAATAGAGTTAAATCTTTTTCCAAGTGTGGGCCTCTGCCTGTGTAGGTCCTCCCTGTCCTGTATCCAGAAACCAAACCAGAGCTTAGCAGAGGGTGTATACATAGAAAGGGAAGGATTTCATGCACTTTTTCAGTAATGCCTGGCTGCCCCTTCTCTTTCCATCCCAGATCCTAACTGGGAGCCTGAAGGCTCCGCTCTGGCTCCGGGCTTACTTCCAGGGCCTGCTCTTCACTCTGGGCTGCGGGATCCAGAGACACTGTGGCAAAGTGCTCTTCCTGGGACTGTTGGCCCTTGGGGCTCTGGCACTGGGTCTCCGCGTGGCCATCATTGAGACAGACCTAGAACAGCTCTGGGTGGAAGGTGAGTGGACACTGACCATAGGTGCTTGGATATTGTGAACCCAAGGCCAGAACAGGGTGAGATGCTGGCTACTGAGTTCTAGGTAGCTTGGCTCTGGATCTGGAAGGAGCACCTGCCCACCGGAGTCCGGGAGATGATGGAGTCCTCTGACTAGGTATATAGAATAGTTATCTGTGAGAGGGAGGGGCAAAGAGAGAGAGATTCGCATTTATTCCCAAACTTTTGTTTTGTTTTTTCCTTTTTTACCCCTGCTTCCCTCCATCCCCCTTCAAGCCGTTGTTTCTCAGTCTAGTTGTGTAGGACACAGCTCCCTGGCCCATGCTGGTATTACGAGCCTTGGCTCCCCCCTACCCCCCACCGAGGCTGTCGGTGGGCTGTTCAGGGCAGCTGGCAGGACAGCAGCTCTCCCCAGCTGCCGGCCGCTCCTGATGGCTGCCGGCCACTCACACTGGCCACCAGCTTCTCATGGTAGCCCACGCTGGAGTGGGCTGCTCATGGCAGCCCAGCTCCAGGGAGAGAGAGCCATTGTTCACAACCTTAACTGTGGGGGAGGGGGGCAGTGGGCGCGGCCCACTGGCTCAGGCGGTTAGAGCTCCACGCTCCTAACTCCGAAGGCTGTCAGTTCAATTCCCACATGCGCCCGTGGGCTCTCAACCACAAAACTGCAAGTTCAGTTCCTCAAGTCCCGCAAGGGATGGTGGGCTCTGCCCCCTGCAACTAAGATTGAACACAGCACCTTGAGCTGAGCTGCCACTGAGCTCCCAGATGGTTCAGTTGGTTGGAGCGCATCCTCTCAACCACAAGGTTGCCGGTTGGACTCCCACAAGGGATGGTGGGCTGAGACCCCTGCAACTAGAAACGGCAACTGGACCTAGAGCTGAGCTGCGCCCTCCACAACTAAGATTGAAAGGACAACAACTTGACTTGGAAAAAAGTCCTGGAAGTACACACTGTTCCCCAATAACAATAAAGTCCTGTTCCCCTTCCCCAATAAAAATCTTAAAAAAAAAAAAAAACTGTAGAGGGCGCAGCTCACTGGCCCATGTGAGAATTGAACCGTAGACCTTGGCGTTAGGAGCACAGCGCTCCAACCACCTGAGCCAGCGGGGCCTTTATGAGTATTTTTGACTGCATGGCAGGGTTTGTAAAGGCAACTAAAAAAGACCCATCCTTCAGTAGCAAGGAAAGTAAAATAACCTGTTTCCCTGAAAATAAGACTTAGCCAGACAATCTGCTCTAATGCATCTTTTGGAGCAAAAATTAATGTAAGACCCGATCTTATTTTACTATAAGGCCGGGTCTTTAATATAATATGATATGACGATATATGATATGATGATATGATATGATACAATACCACGTCATATTAATTTTTGTTCAAAAAGTCACATTAGAGCTGATTATCTGGTTAAGTCTTATCTTCCAGAAAACGGTATGTACTGGGATATAGAATACAATATAATACAAAGCAGAATATGGTTATATTCTTGCATAAGAGAAGGCAGGGAGAGATCACATCTGACCAGGAAAATCAGGAAAGTTAGAACTGGAGGGCTGGTGAAACTGAGAAAATCACCTGGCAAGTCTCCAAGGAGAGGTTCCATGCATCCAGGCCCCTTGTAGCCATTTTCTGGAGTACAAAATCTCTACTTTGAGGCAACAACAGGGTCCAATGGGGCCAAATCCTCCCTTCCTAATGGAAGCATTAGACTAAAATGATTTCTTATTAATAATTTCAGCATAACTCCTTTCCTGGGGTCTGATTTCATATGGCAGCCCTTTAACAGATTCAAACTCCCCTGTGTTCTTGCCTGGAAATTTGCATTTATGGGCTCCCCCAGCATTGGCCCACACCCAAAGGTGGGGCCCAGGTTAGAGTCTCACACCCTTGAGTTATTTCAAATACTGGCAATCTCTAGGATCCAGAGCAGATGTTTTTTGGAGCCTGCCTGCTTGTCTGTTGGGCTCCCACACCCCATCCCCACCCTACCCCAGCCCTCTGCAGACTCGCATACTTACACACTCTAGGCCAGCCCTGGGGTCCAGAGCAGATGTTTCTCTGTGCCTGCCTGCCTGCCCCCAGCCCCGGGACACACATGTGCATACACGCACATACACACACCCCTGCTGCCTGGGTGGTCCCAAATTACTCTTGGATTTCCTGCCACAATAGAGGCTGTCTCCCCCTCCCTTCCTCCTTCATTCCCCAGATCTTCCCCCATCTCAACACTGCTTGAACCTTCATGTTTCCTCATCCTCTCTCCCACACTCCAGCACAGGACAAGCTAAATCCCACCAGAGTTGCTGCTGTTTGTGGGAGAGTAATATGAAAGTCTCAATTCCTGAGACTTTTTCCTTTGTTTCAGAATATCCCTCTGTCTTGTATTGGCTAGGGCTGAGGGTGAGGTACAAGCAGTGATTTTTGACCTGATCTTTTCTCTACATCTGTAGTTGAAGGCTTCTCCCAGCAATGCCCTAGGCAATGGGGAGCTGATCATGGTGAGGACTGAAGGGTATTCTCTATTCCTTTCCATTTTGCTAATAGAGAAAGCAAAGAAAGAAGCAGGATATTGGCTATCAGAGATCTGGACCAGAGTTCAGAGTCCAGCTTTGCCATGGTGAGACCTGGAATATGACTTTTGTCTTTCCTGATGAATTTTAAAGCTAAAGGGTTCAGAGATAGATTGTTCTCTAAAATAAAAATCACAACATATAGCCCAAATAGTACGTATAAAAACAGTGATAGAGATGGTTTGAAATTGGAGCTATCCCTGAAGGTAAGATACACGGCCATTCTATCTAGCAGGCAGAGGATGGCCACATGTCAATCAGTTGGTGGAACCACTATCCACTGAAGTACCCAAGTTTGCTTTCTTTGAAACCTTGGGAGTCAGCCTCAGTTCTTGCTCACCTAATTGATTACTACACCAGCAAATTCTTCCTTCTTAACCTCTTTCATAACAGTCCCCTCCTTCCCACCCTTGCGGCCATTGCTCTAGTCGAAGCCTTTTTCAGTCTCTGGCAGTATACTCCTGATCGTAATATTTAGAATACTTTTAGCCATGTGAAAGAGAAAGAAAGGAAAGGAGGGAGGGAAGAAGGAGGAAGATTGGTTTATTATCCCCTGTGACAAGAAATCTGGCAGTAGACAGTAGAGAAGTTCCAGAATAGTTAATTCAGCAACCTGAGAACATAAGCAAAGACCAGGTTCTTGCTATCTTTCTCTGCCTTCTACAGCATGTTGGGCTTTTGTACTCAAACTTATCACCTCCTTGTCCTACGGTGGCTACTGCAGTGTCGGAAAAGGAAAGTCATCCCTCTCTTGCCTCCATTTTTGAAAGTGAGGAAAAAATTTACCAAAAGACTCCCACCTGACTTCCCATTTGGTCACTTTAGCAAGAACTGTGTAGCACCCTGTGCCTAAATCCTTCACTTGACAAAGGCAGTGGAATTACAGTAGTACATCGATTTTCGAACGTCTCCGTTGATCAACATTTCAGTTTACGAACGCCATAAATTTTATGGATCTATGATATCATTAGATAGTAAAATTCATGCTAAATTTGCAGTTTTAGGGGTTGATTTTAAAGGTCTGGAACAGATTAATCCATTTTGCACTACTTTCGATGGGGAAACTGTGCCTCGGTTTTCGAACGTTTCAGAACTCGAACGGTCTTCCAGAACAGATTATGTTCGAAAACCGAGGTACCACTGTACTGTGATTGACTCTTAAACCAATCAAATTTCACCCCGAGGCTGGGGCAGGGCCCAGCTGCCCTGAATCATTAGGCCTTCCAGAGGATGGCAAAGGAAGGCTTCCTGTCCACCTCACCTTCAAACCTGCCTCCACACTGCCCTCCTGTGGTGTATCTAAGTCTGGCCAAGTCAGTCGCCACGTAGAGCCCTTCCACTGCTTTCCACTAGGTTCCAGGCTCCTTAGCACACATTCTAGGCTGTCCATAAGCTAATTCTTGATTGCTTCTCAGCATTGTCTCTGCCTCACTCTTAGCAGTCCAACTCATGTTTAGTCTAGAACGCCTTTTCCTGCCTTCTTCCCCTGGCCAACTCCTACTATTCCTCATTCACAACTCAGCTCCAGAATACATTGGTAGGTGATGAAAGAGATCCTCTGACGTTTCTGCTCAAAACCCTCCATGGTTCTCATTTCATTCAGAGACAGCCTGAGTCCCTACAATAGCTTACAGGCCCTCACAGGTGACATCTCTAGACCAAAGATTATGAACATTTCTGAGGGACTTGATACATATTGCAATAGTGCTTCTTCCCCCAAATATTGTGCCCAGTTACACTCCCATGGCAGGTTAGAGTACACTCCTGTCAGTCAGCATGAGTGCTATCAATTTTTTAATGTTTACTAATTTGATAGATGGTGATTTATTGCTGTTTTAAGTTGCGTTTATAGGCCTACCTATAAGGTGGGCTCATTTTCCATGCTGGCTAACCAGTTACAGCGTCCTTTTTGTAAGCACAAAAGTTTTTAACAAATATTGATTTTGATGTCTCCTTCTCTTGGTCTTCTACTTCCTCCCCACTCACAGTCGTTTTTTTCCTCCAGTTCTTTTTCATTTTTCTGTCACATCATTTATCTCCCAGCAACTCTTGAATAATAACTTCGTATCTGTGCCTACTATGTGCTGAGCAATTTCTTAAGTACTTTGCCTGCATTGATTCTGATTCTACCAAGGTAGCCATTGTCCCCATTTTACAGATGAGGAAATTGAGGGTCAGAGAGACTAAGTAATTTGCCCCAAGCACTAAGTGTCAGACCTGAGGCTCAAAGCCAGGTCTGTGCAGAGCCTTCATGCTCTCCCTCCACACCTGCTGTCCTCTTGCCGCACAATACATCCCAGCTCATCTGTCCTGATATGTCATCTTCGTTGTCAGCCAAGCTTTATCTTTTTCTCTTCCTCATTTTTTTCCGAGGAGTCTTTATTCTCTTTGATGTTGTATTTTAAGTGATCCATGTTTCTTTCTCTTGCTTTCTTATTAGCTCTGTGTGGGGTCCTTGCTTCTTCCATGCGTCCTTCCCCTCAGCAGACTCACTTACTATGGGGAGCTTACGTCTGTCCTCCCCTCCGATCCTTTGTGACAGCTCTGGCCTGAGCCTGGTGAAATAAGCACTGTAGTATAGTCCTGGGGAAGGAGAGGGGAGTGAGGGAAGAAGAAAAAGAGTAAGTAGAAGGGGGCAGGATGGCTGTGTGAAACTGAGGGGAGGGCCAGGAATGTGATTTGGGTGAGGGGATGTGAGCATATGGGTAAATCTGTATTGGAGAGTTACCAAGGGTTTGGGGCTCTCATGAGTAAGGAGATGGGGGTTTGAGAAAGAGATTAGGGAGCATGACACTCCCCGGGGGTGGAGTCTCAGAGAAGCAGTACATGTTGGCCCCAGGAATGGCAGTGACCAACAGGAAGGCGCCCCAAACAGGTGGAAGCAGAAGTGGGTCTAAGACCAGATCAAGTGCCTCCAGGCTGGTTTGGCCCTGGCCTTCGCCCTCCACCAAACCAGTCAGGTCATATCCCCTCTCAGCGTCCCCACTTCCCTTAGGCCCAAGTG
The DNA here is from genome assembly GCF_964194185.1 of Rhinolophus hipposideros. NCBI lineage: Eukaryota > Metazoa > Chordata > Mammalia > Chiroptera > Rhinolophidae > Rhinolophus > Rhinolophus hipposideros. The sequence goes on from NC_138054.1 coordinate 64,064,871, forward strand.
ACAGCATGTCTCCAAGGCCAGCATAATGCAGGACCTGAGGGGCACTGAGCTCATGGAGACTGGGCACTGGCACTTCCTGTTGTCTGGACAGTGAGACAGGTGGTGAAAGGGATCTGGACCCTTTCTTCCCCTTGGCTGCTGTCAGCTCTCCCAGGGCACATGAGCTGATACCAGGTCTTTCTTGCATGAGTGGAAGCATTATGTTGACAGCAGCACACTGAAAGCCTCTCTGGTCATCCCCCTTGCCTGTGCCATCACTGGGTCCATTATTACCAGGCACTGCCATCCCTTTCCTCTCAGCAGAACAGTTTACAAAAGGGTGTATGGGTATAAATCACTGTCTGGGGCAACCTGAACTGGGAACCTGCCCGGCCTAGACCTGTTCTTTGAGGAGACCCCCCCAGTGGCAGCCAACCTATTGGCCCCTTTTGTCCCTCTTGTCTTCTTCACCAGAGCAGAGAGGAAGTGAGTGAGGTTTCCCTTACCAGGAGGCCCCCAAAACCCCGGCCTTGGCCCAGCTCATACTGATTTCTCATTTTTAAGTTATTTGGCCCAAACCTAGCCAACCTGGTTCCTGCTTAAATGTTAGATCACTCAAGAATTCCATAGATCCACACACCTGAGGCCTCTCGCTTCCCTGATGAACTCCAGGTTCCCAGCAGAGGGACAGGAGCCTGGGGAGTCGTTGTGGCCATCATGGAGAAGGCAGGGGCTCCTCCGAGATGCTCTCCTCCCACTTGTCTGAGGGTCTTCCATTCCCCAGGGCTCTGATCCACCGAGGCTCTTTTCCCCAGCTTTCTCTGTCTGCTCTGGCAGTGGGCAGCCGGGTGAGCCAGGAGCTCCATTACACCAAGGAGAAGCTGGGGGAGGAGGCTGCATACACCTCCCAGATGTTGATCCAGACCCCACGCCAGGAGGGGGAGAACGTCCTTACACCTGAGGCACTTGGTCTCCACCTCCAGGCAGCTCTCACCGCCAGTAAAGTGCAAGTATCACTCTATGGAAAGTGAGTCTGGCTGAGCCCCTGAGCAAGTGGGGGTGAGGCGTGCTATGGCAAGGCTGGAGCAGGATCCCCCTCTTCTTCTGATCTCCTGTCCCCTGGCCACTGTAGGTCCTGGGATTTGAACAAAATCTGTTACAAGTCAGGAGTTCCCCTAATTGAAAATGGAATGATTGAGCGGGTGAGTATCCTGAGTTGTTCTCTGCGACTGGGTCGGGTGGAACCTTTTCTGCAGTAGGGGAGGGCTCGGAAAGACTCCTGGAGGCTAAAAGTCGGGAGGTGGGCGGTTGCAGAGGGCATCCTACAAAGGTCATGGAGAAAGGAGCCCAGGGACAGGACTGATGTAGTCTGGGGTGTCCCTGGCAGATGATTGAGAAGCTGTTTCCGTGCGTGATCCTCACCCCCCTCGACTGCTTCTGGGAGGGAGCCAAACTCCAAGGGGGCTCTGCCTATTTGCCGTGAGTGCCACCACATCTGCTCCCAGGGCCCTGCCTTGTCTTGTGCCGGGACTTCCCCAGCAGAAAAGAGGGGTGGGAGTAAAGACGGATCAAAATCTTACCAAGGGCCTAAGGACCTCCCACACCAGGGTCAGAGCACTGGCTGCCCCTGAGCTCTCTCCATATCCCCCGTCTCCTCACCTCGAAAGGAAAGGAAAACCTATCTTATTCAGACAGAACAAAACACAAAGATATGTAAGACCAGAGCAAAGAAGAAAAAAGATCCCCAGAAAGAGATTTTGCCAGGGAGATTCATCTAGGTGTCAGCTAAGCTCTTGCCCAGGCGAGAAAAAAAAAACCTGTTACAGGCAGATGCCTGTATTATGTATTAGAACCAAGGGTAGATGGTTTGGGAAGGGACTTTTCCATGTATTAAGTACTTTCTGTCCCTGATGTCAATCTCAGCCCCTTGGATCCGCCCACAGCTCACTGCAGCAGCCTGGTGGGCTGGTGTAGCCTGGGACCTCTGGGAAACTGAGCCTTGCATACTCTCCATATGGAGGGACAAATGAGCAGCTAGGAGGAGATGGGGTGCAGCCTGGGTTCCCTAGCAGCAGTTTAGACGGTGTGAATTGATTCGTGATCCTCACCAGCCATGGGCTCTTCCCTCAGTGGCCGTCCCGATATCCAATGGACCAACCTGGATCCCAAGCAGCTGCTGGAGGAGCTGGGCCCCTTTGCCTCCCTTGAGGGCTTCCGGGAGCTGCTAGACAAGGCACAGGTGGGCCAGGCCTATGTCGGGCGGCCCTGTCTGAACCCTGACGACCTTCACTGCCCGCCTAGTGCCCCTAACCATCACAGCAGGCAGGTGGGTTCCAACCAGGTCTGCCAGGGAAAGCCTATTTTCCTTCCTTTTCCCCTTCTTATATGTTCCTCCGTTCTGGGAGAGAGCAGATGGTGCTCTGTGCTCAGCCCTCCATTTCCTGGGGGGATTGGTACCCTGTCCCCATTGTGCTAGACACCTGGAGTGTTCCATTCTCATTCAGTTCTCCTAAGGAACCCTCAAGTGGCATATGAGTCCTTTTCTAAGCCCAGAAAAGCTGGACTTTATCAAAATAGACTTGTACAGGGAAACTGAGGACAAATTAGCTAAGCACGAGTATTGTACCTAGTTTCCTGAGTGTCTGTGTGGCCCTGTGAATGTGGAGCTTTTGCCAAAACCCACCAAAGTTGAGGCAGCTCTTCCCAGCAGCCTATTTCTAGGCCTCAGCTCCCTCTCGTGGCCTCCTCTCTGCAGGACGCCAGATGTTCACTTTCAGTGTGGGCAAGAGGCTCAAGATAGTTACATACCTACCGTGTTTCCCCGAAAATAAGACCTAGCCAGACAATCAGTTCTATTGTGCCTTTTGGAGCAAAAATTAATATAAGATCCGGTCTTATTTTACTAATATACCTAATATAATGTAATGTAATTGATATAATACCAGGTCTTATATTAATTTTTGCTCCAAAAGACACATTAGAGCTGATTGTCGGCTAGGTCTTATTTTCGGGGATACAGGGTACTCAGCAGGCCTACAGAGCTCCATGGTTCAGTCTAGGGACACCACTTACCCCCAGCCAGGGTTTGAGTCATAAATCCCTCCTCTGTTTCCTTCCAGGCTCCCAATGTGGCTCAGGAATTGAGTGGAGGCTGCCATGGCTTCTCCCACAAGTTCATGCACTGGCAGGAGGAACTGTTGCTGGGAGGCATGGCCAGAGACCCCCAAGGACAACTGCTGAGGTAGGGCCTCCTCTGGCAGTTGGCCAGGGGACCCTAGGGATGGGAATCCACACTCCATTTCTAGGCAGCACTGGGTAAGACCCCTAATTCTCCTGTACCCCTCACTAGGGCAGAGGCCCTACAGAGCACCTTCCTGCTAATGAGCCCCCGCCAGCTGTATGAGCACTTCCGGGGTGACTACCAGACGCATGACATCAGCTGGAGCGAGGAGCAGGCCGGCACAGTGCTGCAGGCCTGGCAGCGGCGCTTTGTGCAGGTCAGTGTGGGGCGGGCAGGGCAGGGCAGGGCCCTGAGGCTGCCCCCTCCCCCTGCCCCTCAGACCCACCCTGTCTCTCCAGCTGGCCCAGGAGGCCCTGCCTCAGAACACGTCTCAGCAGGTCCATGCCTTCTCCTCTACCACCCTGGATGATATTCTGCATGCTTTCTCTGAAGTCAGTGCTGCCCGTGTGGTGGGAGGCTATCTGCTCATGGTAGGTCCCATTCCTGGCTACTTACCCCCATCTCTCCACCTGGTGCCCCCCCTCCCGGGTACCCCTGTCCAAGACAGCGCTGTCTCTCCCCACAGCTGGCCTATGCCTGTGTGACAATGCTGCGGTGGGACTGTGCCCAGTCTCAGGGTGCCGTGGGCCTTGCTGGGGTGCTGCTGGTGGCCCTGGCAGTGGCCTCAGGCCTTGGGCTCTGCGCTTTGTTCGGTATTGCCTTCAATGCTGCCACTACCCAGGTACTCCAGACTGCAGGGCAGGTTTGGGTACCTACAGCTCAGGCTGCTTGGGTCCTCCAGCTGCCCTCCCTGTGCTCCTCCAGGTGCTGCCTTTCTTGGCCCTGGGCATCGGTGTGGATGATATATTCCTGCTGGCACATGCCTTCACAGAGGCTCCACCTGGCACCCCTCTCCAGGTGCGGCCTCACCCTCCACCTTGGGCTCACCTAAGTTCAGCACAGAAGTTAAGAGCCTCTGGGTTTGGGTGACCTTGGGCTGGTAATAACCAATCTGTGCCTCAACTTCCTCATCCGTACAAGGGGTAATAATATGGCTTGTGTCATGAGGCTTGGTGTGAGGATCGGTGAGATAAGTCAAGTGCTTAGAACAGTGTGCATGACACGTACATGGTACTCAGTAAATGTTAGCTGCTGTGTGGTCATTGTCCCTCCTCTGCCTAGCCTCCCCTTCACTCTACCTTGAAGACCCACCGCCCCCCTACCCCCACCCAATCCTGGCAGGAGCGCATGGGCGAGTGTCTGCAGCGCATGGGCACCAGCGTCACACTCACGTCCATCAACAACATGGTCGCCTTCTTCATGGCCGCTCTAGTTCCCATCCCTGCATTGCGGGCTTTCTCCTTACAGGTGAGGCCTCACAAACAGGGCCCAGGCTCAGGGTGGGCGTGGAGCTAGGGGCATGCTTCATCCAGCCTTTGTGCCCCTCCTGTCCATCCCCCAGGCAGCCATAGTGGTTGGCTGTAACTTTGCAGCCGTGATGCTTGTCTTCCCAGCGATCCTCAGCCTGGACCTGCACCGGCGCCACTGCCAGCGCCTTGATGTGCTCTGCTGCTTCTCTAGGTACTGTCCCTGACCCCCACTCCCACCCCACCGGGCCCTCCTCCATTGGCCCCATGCCATCCCGTCACCAGTATTTCTAGGCACAAATCTGCCACCCCCTCTCTCTGCCTCTTTCAGGCCCTGTTCTGCTCGGGTGATTCAGATTCTGCCCCAGGAGCTGGCAGACAGGGCAGTACCAATGGGCATTGCCCACCTGACTGCCACGTTTCAAGCTTTTGCCCACTGTGAAGCCAGCAGCCAGCATGTGGTCACCATCCTGCCTCCCCAAGCCCACCTGGTGCCCCCACCTTCTGACCCACTGGGCTCTGAGCTCTTCAGTCCAGGAGGGTCCACCCGGGACCTTCTGGGACAGGAGGACATGACAAGGCAGAAGGCAGCCTGCAAGTCTCTGTCCTGTGCCCGCTGGAATCTTGCCCATTTCGCCCGCCATCAGTTTGCACCCTTGCTGCTCCAGTCACATGCCAAGGTAAGACTCCAGGCCTAGAAGAGTCAGGGTGGACCAAGGCTTAGGTGTCTCTGGTTCCCAAAAAGGGCAGGGGCCCTTGCCCATCTCCTGCCAGCTGAGGGGCACCCCTGGGCCTCCATCTGAGTGCCATTTCCCATAGGTCGTCGTGCTGGTGCTCTTTGGGTCTCTTCTGGGCCTGAGCCTCTATGGAGCGACCTTGGTGCAGGACGGGCTGGCCCTGACAGATGTAGTGCCTCAGGGCACCAAGGAACATGACTTCCTGAGCGTCCAGCTCAGGTACTTCTCCCTGTACGAGGTGGCCCTGGTGACACAGGGTGGCTTTGACTACGCCCACTCCCAACGAGCCCTCTTTGATCTGCACCAGCGCTTCAGTTCCCTCAAGGCCGTGCTGCCTCCACCTGCCACCCAGGCACCCCGCACCTGGCTGCACTATTACCGAAACTGGCTACAGGGTGAGAGGCAAGGAGAGCGGCAGGGAGGGCTGCTGCAGGACAAAAAAAAAAACCCAGGGCCACGGGTTAAGTGCACTCTACACTGTTCTTCTCCAGGAATCCAGGCTGCATTTGACCAGGACTGGGCTTCCGGGCGCATTACCCGCCACTCGTACCGCAATGGCTCTGAGGATGGGGCCCTGGCCTACAAGTTGCTCATCCAGACCGGCAATGCCCAGGAGCCTCTGGATTTCAGCCAGGTTGGGAGAGGGCTGGAAGGGTCAGGGAGCAGGGAGGGGTCCCGGCCTCATAGGCGCAGGCCTTCAGCTCTCTCTGCCTCTGCAGCTGACCACGAGAAAGCTCGTGGACAAGGAGGGGCTGATTCCACCCGAGCTCTTCTACGTGGGGCTGACCGTGTGGGTGAGCAGTGACCCCCTGGGTCTGGCAGCTTCACAGGCCAACTTCTACCCCCCACCTCCCGAGTGGCTGCACGACAAGTATGACACCACCGGGGAGAACCTTCGCAGTGAGTCCCAGGGGAGCCAGCAAGAGCCTCGGCCTGGGCCCACACAGGCCCTACCCTAAGGCCCTGCCCACCGCTCCTTGTGCTCACTGGCTACCCCTCCCTCCCCCTGCCACCCCTTCCCCTCCACAGTCCCAGCGGCCCAGCCCCTGGAGTTTGCCCAGTTCCCCTTCCTACTGCGTGGCCTCCAGAAGACTGCAGACTTCGTGGAAGCCATCGAGGGGGCCCGGGCAGCGTGCGCTGAGGCAGGCCGGGCCGGGGTGCGTGCGTACCCCAGTGGCTCCCCCTTCCTCTTCTGGGAGCAGTATCTGGGCCTGCGGCGCTGCTTCCTGCTGGCTGTCTGCATCCTGCTGGTGTGCACTTTCCTCGTCTGTGCCCTGCTGCTGCTCAACCCCTGGACGGCTGGCCTCATAGTAAGTCTTTGCAGGGTGGGGCCGGAGAGACCCACTGCTCCCTCACCCTGCCCTGCCCATCCCGCCATCCCTCCTCCCAGGAGCCCTGGATGAGCCCTGCTCTCCCCAGGTGCTGGTCCTGGCAATGATGACCGTGGAGCTCTTTGGCATCATGGGTTTCCTGGGCATCAAGCTGAGCGCCATCCCTGTGGTGATCCTTGTGGCCTCTGTGGGCATAGGTGTCGAGTTCACAGTCCATGTGGCTCTGGTGAGCACAGGCACTGAGGGCGGGCGGGACAGCTGGGTCAGTTTGCAAAAAGTATTTATCAAGCACCTAGTGTGCTGGGGACTGTTTAAGAATTAGGATATAATAGCAATGCAGATGGGCTTGTCCCTTCAAGGAGCTTATACTCCAGAGGACAGAGATAAACAATAAGCAAGTAAATAAATTAGCAGCCATTTCAGTAGAGAGGAAGGGACAAAGCCTTGACTAGAATGGGGTAGGGATAGAATGGAAGGACTGAAAATGGGAACCAATGGCTCTTACTGTGAAAGGGATCAGAGAAGCTGGATGGCAGCTGGATGGCAATGTGGGTAAAGGAGGGCTTTTCCTAAGACAGAGGTAGTGGAACTGAGGCAGCCAGGCCCACCTCAGAAAGCCTGTCTTGGGGAGGGGGGCATGGTAGCACCAGCACAAACCTGGCCAGACCCCACAAAAGCTCCCTTCTTTTTTCTCCCATAATCATCCTATTATTATTCTGGTTATAAGAACAATATATACTCCTTGGGGGGATAAAAGTTTGCATGCAGAAAAGTACCAAGAAAGAATAGAAATCCTCTGAAATGCCATCCTGATTAGTAACTATTACCACTTCAGTGTCCATCCTCCTAGACCAGGAGAAGCAAAGTTTTTCTATAAAAGACCAGATAGTAAATATTTTAGGCTTAGTGGGTCGTATAGTCTCATTGCAACTCTGCCACTGTAGCACTAAAGCAGCCACAGACAATACAGAAATGAATGAGTGTGGCTATGTTTCAATAAAACTTTATTTACAAAAATAGGTGACAGCCTGTAGTTTGCCAAACTCTTCTAGACATCACTCTGTGTCTCACCAGACATATCTAGACAGTGTTACGTAAATGAACTCATGCGTGCTTCCTGGAAGTTCCCAGGAACTCAGCTCTCCTGGCCTTCTGTGGGCCAAGGCATGGGTGAGCCCTGGAGACAGATAAGCAGAAGTTGGGGACATCGAAGAGCTGGCCATGGTTGGCCGAGAAGCAGCACTAGGACCACTCTGTTCCCTAGGGCTTCCTGACCACCCCGGGTAGCCGGAACCTGCGGGCTGCCCGGGCCCTAGAGCACACATTTGCCCCAGTCACTGATGGGGCCGTCTCCACATTGCTGGGCCTGCTCATGCTTGCTGGTTCCAACTTTGACTTCATCGTAAGGTAGGGGGGGGCTTGGGCAAGGAGGCAGGGTCTGCCACAGCTGACTTCATGGCCGTCCCAGCTGACCCCCCACCCCCATCAGGTACTTCTTCATGGTGCTGACAGTGCTCACACTCCTGGGTCTCCTCCATGGCCTGGCGCTGCTCCCTGTGCTGCTGTCCATCCTGGGCCCCCCACCAGAGGTGACCGTACCCTCCCTCGGCTCTAGCCCAGGGGACAGGGTGGGACCGGCAAGGGAAGGGATAGAACCGGGACAGTATCCCTGCAGAGGCCAACAGACAGGTCTTAACTCACAAGCACCCAACCCATGAGGTGTCACCAACTGAGGGTGGCAGCTCCCGTTTGCCCAGAACCCATGAACCTGCCCCTTAGCTCGCCTGGCTTCGTTCTAGAACCCACCTCAGCCTTTAGGGTCCAGAGCAAAGGACAGGGTTTGCCCCAGGCATCTTGTCCCTTGTCAGCTCTCATATCTGCTGGAGGCCAGCAAGGGCCTCAGCTACCTAATGTCGCAGTGATGCACCAGGTTGATGCTGAAGGGGACGGAGGCCCCAGTGGCCCCTGTGCTCACTGGGGCTGGTGTCTCCCCACAGGTGATACAGATGTACGAGGAGAGCCCTGACGTCTTGAGCCCCCCAGCTCCACTGGCAGGAGAACTCAGGTGGGGGGTGTCCCCCACCCTGCCCCAGAGCTTTGCCAGAGTGACTACCTCCATGACCGTGGCCCTCCACCCACCCCCGCTGCCTGGCGCCTACAACCACCCAGCCTCAGATGAGCCCACTTGGTCTCCTGCTGCCACACCAGCTGCCAGCGGCTGCAGCAACCTCACTGCTAGGGGACCGGGTCCAACCATGGAGTGAAAGAGCCGCTGAAGCATGAAAACCCTGCTTGGGCCACATGAAGTCACTGGGGAGCAAAGGGTGGGTTACTGAATGCAGGATGGACTCCTGGAGAGCTCTGCTGCTGCTGTCTGTCTGTCTGTCTGTCTCCCCTCCCATGACTCGGCCATCACAGACCTCCCTGATGTCTATACGAAGCCGCCACCCTCGAGGGTGTGCGCAGCCTTGCACACCCCGGTCCTCTGCCTGTGCCTGTGTCTGGGTGGGGGGAAAGCCAGCCTTCAGGCTGCAGTGCAGACCTGTTCTCACCACCCCACCCCGTACCACACTGCTGCCCCCAGCAGACCAAGCCGAGGGACCCCCTAGCACCCTTCGCCAGTCCTGGCCTCCCTCTGCTTGGTGACTCCTGGGTAGGCTCTTTGTATACCTTCCCACCTCCTACCACATAAATTATTTATATGAAGATGTTTATTTTTGTAGTTTGTATAGATGTTAGCTACGCTGAAAGTTTTATTTTTAAAGAGTGAAATATATTCTATACGAACTCATCTCAAATGACTTTGGTGCTTTTCTTTCGAACAGAGTTGGGAGTTGGCCAATAGAGGTGTCAGGGCTGAAGGTCCTGGGTGGGAAAGATCCCAGGTTCTAAATTTTTGTCACAGAACTTCAGTCTATTTATTCACCTGGAAGTGAAGATGATGTTGAGCAAACATGTTAGTTATATACTTGGTAACGATCTGGGTTAAGTGCTTAATAGACAAAATGATACAAATGTTTTTGGTGTCAACCCCTACTCTGGGTTTCAGAGCCATCATAATCCAGTCCTGTGCACCTCACCAGACGCATTGCCCACCTTCCTGTTGCAGCAGCATGCGGGGGCGTGGGGCATGGACAAAGGCGAGGTGGCAGGTGAAGTGGAAGCAGATTGGGAAAGCGACCGATTGAAGAAAGAATGGGCACAGGAGGGTCTTGGGAGCTATTTTAGGAGATTTGTGCCCAGTTCAACCTCCCCAGAGGCGTCTTTGGCTAGACAGCCCGGGGATGGGGATCGGGGATCTGGGGGAAACGATCCAGAAATTAAGACTGTGCTAGCAACCTGTGAGGCGCTGTATTTAAGCTGTTCTGTGAAGGTTGTACAGCCCCATTGCACAGAGGCCTTGACCTTGAAGACTGGCCACAGCCCTGGGCTAGAGCACGGCCACACCTCATGAGATGGGGGTGTCTTATTGCCCTTCCCCAACTAGCCCAGGGCTCAGTCATAGGCAACACACATCCACACGCTGGCTTCCAGCCGCCCACTCACCTGGAGCAGTGTCACCTTGAGAACACTGCTTTCTCACACATCGCCCACCAAAGGGCAGATAACCATGTTGTGGCCAAAAATAAAAAAATAAATAAGCCTAATGCAGCTGAATCAACACTAAAATGCCTAAAAAGACTTAAGGGAAGTGGGTGGTTGGCTGGGAACCTATAGCAGGGGGTACATCCATCACGTTCAAGGGATGGAGGCTGGACTTGTGTCCAGTAGTGTTTGGGTCACTAGGAGGAACTTGTCGGTGGAGCAGGAGGGCTCACCAGTCTGGAACAGGGCAAAAGCTATCAGTCCACTGTGCCACTTACCAGCTGAGTGACCTGGGAAAGTCAGCGAACCTTATGAGCCTCAGCGTCTTCCTCTGTGATATGGAAGGTTAGAGCCTATCTTGTAGAGTATTATCTTTTTCTTTCAGGATTTTAAATGAAATCATTTATGTAAGAAATGACCTGACATTTCATAAATGCTCTCTATTATTGTAGTTTGTACAGATTTTAGCTTTGCTGCAAGTGTTTGCTCTGATTGCATGCTTAAGAAAAAACCCGGAAACAGAAAGGTGTCCTGATACAGCAGTAGCTGAAGGGATTCCAGCCAGTTGTTGGAGTTGGACGACCCCAGTAATGGTCAGTCCTGGGGTACTGACCACATCCAATCTCAGGGATAAGCCCCAGTGCTTACAGGGCAGCGTACCCTGTGTGACACCTCACACTAGTCAGCCTTCTGACTTCAGAATACTTTCACAGCTCCCCATCACTGACAAGACAAAATCCAAGCCCTCTCCAGGCCTAACTCTATCTAGCCTTAGTCACCTCCCCAGTTCTCAGAGACAGCACACGGCCACATACACCCTCATTCAGACACTCCACACTCTACACAGGCTGAATTACTTTGGGTGTTCACCTCCCACAAATTCGCAAATGCCATTCCCTTTTCCTAGAACACTGATCCAACCTTCCCTTGACCAAACCATCCTTTAAGATAAACTGGATGCCGTCTCCTCCAGGAGGGGTGTTGATGTGACTCCTACGTGGTCCCAAGATCCCCAAGTTGAGTGTCTGTGCTCAACTGTCTCCGCTTTGTTCCTAAAACTCGGGGGGTGGGGGGTGTACCTGCAGGTATGGAATGGTAGGACTGAACTTCAACAATTGCGACTAATGCTTAATCCCAGGCCCGGTAATGAACGTGGCATCGGGCACCGGCAGGAAATGCCCTTAGCTCTCTGGGCAAACCCGGGGCCGGTTTCCCGGAGGACCCGCAGAGAAGGGAGAGAGCTGCGGCCGCCCCACGTGTGCAGCTCGTATCACCCACCAGCCGGGAGCTGGCTGCGATTTGCATACCCATGGTGCACCACGAAAACCAGTTCACGAGGCTTGAGTTCCAGCCCCACCGGGATTTGTCCACTGTTGCAGGGCACACTGCCTGTTAGAAATGTATGGTCTATACAAACACCAGGCCGGGAGCGCGAATCACTCACGCACTGAACAACCATAACTAATCTGAGGATTAGCTCGTTCTGGGGGCTTCCAAGCGGAAACAAGCAGGCATACTCTGGTTTCTCTTCAGATCGTATAAATCTTTCGCCTTTTACTAAAGATTTCCGTGGAGAGGAACAGTTATGAGTTTATACCCAATTTTTTGAGGCCTCGTGTTTTTTACGAGGCTGTATTTATAAGGTTAAAGAATAGACTTTGGTAGTGTGATTCGTTGTGGTTGTATTTAAAACACGACAGTACTTTTTTTTGTTAGTATTAACGACTATGAGTAGTTTAGCTTTTAATAATAACACTTTGAGATTGCACGTTGTTGTACTATCACCCTGTGCAAGCTTTTACCGCAAAAAAAGAATCTGCTTTTTTGGATTGTAGTGTATAACCCAGGATAACTAGTGTACATAAGTATGCAAGCCCAGTGAAGAGTGCCGTGCAGAGAAAGCACTTTGAAACGACAGGGGTCACTTGCTTCCAAAAGTGTCCTGTCCCTGGCTCTCAGACGAAGTTTCTCTCGGTAAGAAGCTTATCTCTATGTCATTTGAAGTTAATACTTTATTGGAGGTCTCATAGCTGATGACTTCCAAATTTACAGCCATCAGTAGGTCCCATTGACTTCCACATTCAAAGCATTGTTTCACGCAATATTTTACCTCCTTCACTGCTACCACCCTGGTCCAAGAGCTCTTGATGCATTCATGCGATATCCCCCTCACTGTTTTTAGATTTCCTTCCCCTCACCTCTATCACACCCTCCCCACACTTTTGTCCACAAAAAGCCAAATTGTTTTGTTTTTTAATGTAAATCCCATCACCAGGACACATGGCTCAGAGACCTTCTTCAGGTCTCTGGAATCCAGTGTTATCACATTGTATGAAAACAGTCCCACTCCCACCACATCACCGTTTATCCTTTTAAGTGGCTTTATTTTTTTCAGAGCACAAACTACTCTGATTATAGCATGCATTAATTTCTTGTCTGCTGTATGTTTTTCCTCCTAGAATGTAAGTTCCATGAGGCAGGGATTTTACCTGACTTGTTCTCTGATGGATTCCATGACCCAAAGTCAATGTCTGGGAAATGAGCACTCAATGAACATTTGTAAAACAAAATGAATGGATTTATTGTCTAAACACATCTACAGTATTTAATCTGTCCCACTACAGTTCTAAGCACTTTACAAAATTAATCTTCCTAAGAACCCTACTGAACAGGTTCTATTATTATATCCATTTTATAAATAAGGAAAGTGAGGCACAGAAAGGCTAAATAGCCTCACTCAAGTCACAAAACCAGAAAGTGGTGGAGCTGGGATTCAAACCTAGGCAGCCTGGCTCCAGAAGAGGCATACTCTTAATTACTGAGCTACTGATGGGGTTCAGGATATGCTACCCCAAAATATGGCACCTTGGCATAGTGAATATTTTAAACTAAAGGAATTTGAGAACACAGTAAAGTCACTTCGACCTCCCCACCCTACCTACCCTTAACCCCTCCCTTCTCCCTTGAAACAACTTATAAAATCCTCAAGTGAGAGGAACTCTCTCTATCCCAGGAGGGAAGGAACCATCCTTATCTCCAAACACACAGATACTCCAAGAAGAATCCAAATCAACAGATCTTGCTATATTTCCCTTTTTTATTTTTTTTTAAGATTTTATTGGGGAAGGGGAATAGGACTTTATTGGGGAACAATGTGTATTTCCAGGGCTTTTTCCAAGTCAAGTTGTTGTCCTTTCAGTCTTAGCTGTGGAGGGCGCAGCCCAGCTCCAGGTCCAGTTGCCATTGTTAGTTGCTGGGGGCACAGTCCACCATCGCTTGTGGGAGTCGAACCAGCAGCCTTGTGGTTGAGAGCCCACTGGCCCATGTGGGAATCAAACCGGCAGCCCTCAGAGTTAGGAGCACAGAGCTTCAACCGCCTGAGCCACCAGGCCGGCCCGCTCCCAATTTCCTACACTTATTTCATACTCCTTAACCTATCATATTCTTCCAAGACTGCCTACCCTTCATCAAACCTAGCATAAAAATACTCAGGTTTTACTGTTTCTTCCAGTCTTCATTTCCTTAGGAAGGCTCCCATGTTATGTAAAACTTATATTAAATAAATTTGTATGCTTTTCTCCTCTTAATCTTTGTCAGTTTAATTTTTAGACCCAGCCAGTGATCCTAAGAGGGGTGAAGAAAACTTTTTCTTCTCCAACACTACCTTTCCTTTTAGCAAAAGGAATTATGGGTGAAAAAGGAGCACTTTAATAAATCTAACCAAAAGTAACCTCCTTACAGGGTGATCTGATCATAAATTCCTAATTGGGCAGGTCACAGTGGGTAATCACACCCCAACCTTATAACTTTTTAGTAAAAGCTTTACTTAAAAGCAAGCCCTGTCCATTGTTTCTGTGCATCCAGGTTAACACACCTTTGAAATACCTGTTTCAGACCTCTTGGAAGCTTAACCACCCTCAAGAGAGCACATATCTTGTTAACTATCCTCTGATCTACTCTGCACGTTGCTTTCTCCTACCTTCATGTAATTTTCCTTACTTCTCTCCTGAATTCCAAATGTATAAAAGAAACTGCACAACTATCATTCTTCAGAGCCTTTGAGATCTTGCTTCCCATCACTGCTGTAAGTTTGGCTCAATTAAAATCTTATAAAAGCTCTCTACAGGTTTGGACATTTCTTATGTTGACATTGTAGGAATATACCTTATGTGGGGACAGAGCCAGGAGTGCAGTTTCCAGGCTCTCGGCCTCACATGGAAAGGTGCTGGCTCAGGTAGTAAATGGTCATCAACTGTGATTGGATGGCCATCAGCTGTGGCTAGTTGGCCGTCAGTTGTAACCAGTGAGCCATTGCCCACTAATATAACTGCTGTGGCTACGCTAGCAGAAAATGGGGGCTAGCAAGAAGATGGTGGCTGAGCTGGCAAGCTTGGAAAGAGAATTGCAGTTAGCACAGCAGATTGCAGCTAGCAAGTGAGGTTGGTTGGCAGAGAGAAGAGGACGGCAGGTTGCAGATAGTGTGGCTCCTGCTTCCTGTGTCTCCAACCCAGCCGCCACTGAGACTATAGTGGTATGACTCCCCTATCTATGGCTCCGTGGGTGTTCCTTTTTGGCCTCACCATATACTGCGTTCTTATGTGGGGAGAGGGACTAGAGACCCCGCGTGACACCCTGCACGACACCATAGTTAGTTTAACCAGTCTTCTAGGTTAAACCAATCTTCTAGGACATGTACCTTATTTTCAATTTTCACTATCCAAATGATGCTGTCAGGAAGTGGTACTGCAGGTAACCACATTTTCAGTCTTGAGAAATAATACCAAATAATTATTTTTAACCATGTGCAACGTATTTTTGCATAAAATCCCTGAGACAGAAGTCTGATTTTATTCTTCCAAATAGTCGATTGTCCCTATACTGTTTTAGATTGACAGTATTTTGTTTTACAGCTTTTTAAAACTCTTTATGGAATAAAATAGCATTTAAATAAGGAAATAAAGTCATCACTGAACACTTACAGAGCACTGATTATGTAACAGGGATTGAAGAAGCAGAAATAAATAAGGCCCCAGGGATCTTTCTCCAGGGAGATTCAGAGTCTCAGGAAGACGAAATGTGTAATGAATGAAAGAGGTAACATAGAGAGTCTTCAATAACCAAGAGAGTAAATCCAGACCTAGAGGACTAGTGCCTGCAGGACCAGTGAATTCCTGCAAAGATAGTTGTTGAGAGAAGAGCTGCTAATATTTGTTGTAATTTTAAGGCCCTGAAAGTGAAATAGATATTTCACTTTCAGTGCAATGAGGATGTTGAGGGGCTTAATAAGGGGAGTAGGTCTGACAATCTTAGATAAATCTATGGTAGCTGCAGTGTGGGAAGTGGATTGGGGTGGGGGGGGATGGTGAGGGGTGCTCAAGTGAAGGCAGGAAGACTGATTAGAGTCTGTAGCAGTAAGTCCTGCCACATATAGGATTGGCAGAACTGGGGCTGAGAGAGCTGAATTAATTGTAAAGATCTTGCAGGGGAGAAATAATTTTTCCTCTACTCTGAGCTCTGGGCTGAGACCCCTGTAAAAAAAAAAAAAAAAAAGAAAAGGAAGAAAAAGATTAACAAGAGAAAAACAAACAGAAGTTTATTAACATGTATACCTCATGTATACATGGGAGATACCAGAGAGAAAAATGAGTAATTCCAAAGTTGACCTTAAATACCCATTTAAATACCACCTTCAGCTAAAGACAAAAGAAAGTAAGGGAAGGCCAGTTACCAGGAGGCCACCAGAAAAAGCATGGTAAACAAGGGTGAGGTTTATCAGGTAGATTTCAGTGGGTGCCTTCTCCACTGATAAGATTCTCTTGAGTTAGTCATCCTTTTCCTGGTACAGAGCGAAGCACCCTTACAAATGGAGATTTCCTTTATAAATATAAATTACACTTGCAAAAGAGTAACTTGTAATGTTTTCAGAGCTTCTCCTGCTTCTCAAAATAATCAGCTTAAAATAATCCTTATGCCCAAAAGACATATTTTGACATGGCATATTCTGCTACCCTTCAGTCTCTTAGAAGGTAGAAGCCACAGAAGGCAGCTGTGAGGAAGAGGAATGAGGCCAGGATGAGATTCAGGTTTCTGGCTTGGGCACCCACGATGAGAAAAACGATGGTGTCAGAACCGGGAAAAGATCCTGAAACTAACATAAAAAAAATTAAAATTAAATTACAAAAAATTAAATAAACAAACAGAAAAGAACTGGGGAGGGGCAGCCGGTTAGCTCAGTCTGTTAGAGCGCAATGCTCTTAACAAGGTTGCCGGCTGGATCCCACATGGGCCACTGTGAGCTGGGCCCTCCACAACTAGATTGAAACAACTACTTGACTTGGGGCTGATGGGTCCTGGAAAAACACACTTAAATAAATAAAGTTAAAAAAAAAAAACAGAAAAAGAATAGCATTAAAAAAAAACGGGAACGATGAGGAAGCTCAATTTCAGACTGAGTCTGCAGGATCTGTGAGGTATGTAGAGAGCAATCTCCAGCCGGCATGTCTGAATTAAAGAGGGGGCTGAGCTGAAAAGCTATTTGGTGGTTATAAGAGTAAATGAGGACCAGCCAGGTGGCTCAGGTGGTTAGAGAGCCGTGCCCCCAAGGCCAAGGTCACCGGTTGGATTCCCACATGGGCTGGTGAGCTGCGCCCTCTACAGCTAAGATTGTGAACAACAGCAGTGAGCAGCCCCAGGTTGGCCTGGGCTGCTGAGTGTGCTGTGGGCTACCGCGTGCTGCCATCCTCAGGAGCTGCCATGAGCTGCTGTGATTGGCCAACCGAAGACTGGGGACCAACTGGCTCAGCCAGGTGGAGCGCAAGGCTCATAATACCAGCATGGGCCAGGGAGCTGTGTCCTACACAACTAGACTGAGAAACAAAGCTTGAACCAGAGTGTGGGGGGGAACGAGAGAAGGGGGAGGGAAAGGAGTAAAGGAGACTGGTAAGAGTGCCCAGGTACCAGGATGTAGAGCTAGGGTATGGTGCCAGGGATATCACTTTTGGTTTTCGCGGGGACCAGGGAGCTAGACACAGCCCAAGCCCACGCCCTTTCCTCTCCTCCTCCCCGCCTTCCTCTCCTCCTAGGCCCCACCCATAGGGAGAGGCGTTCTGCGGACAGCGGTTCTCCCCGCGCCCCTGCCCGCCCAGCATGCTGGGAGCGGAGGCCCGCTCTGAGCGCCGAGAATGCCGGGAGGTGTAGTTTGAGACAGCACAGAATTCCTCGCAAGACGTGGCCTTTCGTCACTTAAAGGGCAGGTCCAGAAAGCGGTGATGTTCCCGGGGCACGGTGCCTCTCCGGCGCCGGCACGGGCCATCCCGAGCCGCATCCCCTCTCCGCAGAGCATGGCACTTCCACGCCTCCACAATCTGCTCCACCTGAAGGGGAAGGCCGGTCACCACAGAGTCCCGCCGTGCCGCCCCCACCGGCAGACCCTGTGCCACGCCCCTCCCCCCGCCTTTCCCCCACGCTGTTGAGTGGATCTCGGCCTAGTTCCTCGCGTCCGCACCGGGATGAGCGGCTCCTGCCGGTTCTGCTCTTCCAGGGCGCTCAGCTCCGCCGGGGCCAGCAAAGCCAGTCTCAGCTCCCGCACCACCGGTGCCGCTACCTCGGCCACAGGTCGCTCCAGTACCGCCTGCAAACGCCAGCCCTGAGCCCGGGCGGGCTGGGGCACCTGGCCCGCCGCCCACTCGCCAGGTTCCTGCGGCCCAAGACTCCTTCAGCACCCCAACCCCGCGCTCCCTTTAGCCCGGCTCACAGCGCCCACGCGCGCCCAGCTCCGGGCCGCCAGGACAAGTTCAGCCTCGTCTACGCAGAGGTTGTCACTGCGCAACAGGGGCAGCAACGCAGGCGCCGACAGTTCCAGGAAGCCGCGGGTCCGGAGCACCTCCTGAGGGTCCGAACATGGGTCAGGGAGGAGCAGAATGAGGTGTGGGGTTGGGAGTATGAAAATGGGAAGCTGTACCTGGCTATGGGCCTCTATGAAGGCTATGCAACGCTCCTGCAGTGGTCCCAGGCCAAAGGTTACGGCCACCTGAGAGCAAGAGGGAGATCAAGTTGGAGACTGGAAAGGCCATGTAGCCCAGCCCTACACACGGGGAACTACCCACCTGCAGGGCCTCACAAACCAGCTCCACATCCAGCATCTTCACCACAAACTCCAGGCAGAGCTGGGAACAGAAATGAATGTGGGTTGTGCTGAGGTGCCCTTGTTTCCCCCACTACCACCTCAACCTGGAAGCAGTAAGTATACTTGGAGCAGTCAAGCTCCCTTGGGCTTACACTGCCACTCTTGTCCCTATAGGACTGGTGAGCCCTTCTCATTTCTCCCAATCCCTTCTCCCTTTAGCTTCCAAATCCTCATTCTCTTACCCAAAACCTCCAATGAATCTCCACTCTTTTTTACCCTCTAGGTAAAAGAAGTCCAAATTCTTGAAGGTCCTGCATGAACCAGCCCTGGCACCTTTCCAATCTCATCTCTCCCTCACCTCCTCTCACACTCAGTCCAGCCACGCTAAGTGTCTCACCAGCTCCATCTGTGCCTCTGAATAGAATGCCATCGTTCCACTCCCCCTCTGAACAAACTCCTACCCGTTCTACCTGATCCAACACAAATGTTTCCTCCTCCAGGAAATCTTCACTTCATCTCGCTCCGCTGATGAGTCTAGAGATCCTCCATAAAGTCTCTGCACCATTTACCCTCATCTATCACACTTCTTATGCCACATGGTTAAGGGAGGTCAAGTTGGAGACTGGAGAGACAATGTAACCCAGCCCTCCATACAGTGGATTTTTTATGTGTCTATCTGTCTTTGAAGAACAGGGATCAAAGCTGTATCTTGGTATCTACAGCACCAGCCATACATGCTCTATCTGCCCCCACAGCACACAGGGCATGCACATATCCTTTTGCACATAGGGATGCATAAATGCCTATTATACAGAGATAACCATACTTCTGTGTTGTATGTGTTCCTCTCCAAGACAGAGTGTATGTGAAGCAGGGTATGAACCGAGCTCATAGAGGCAAAGGAAACAAGACAGGGCCCTACCACATAAACCCACCTCTCTCAATTCCTCCAGCCCGTACTCCACAGCTGCTGTCAGCACCTCCAGCACCTGCAAAGTGGGTGGTTAGAGTCGAAGGGCTGTTTCCTCTGCCCCTCTCCCTCTCCCACCCAGGCCCCTGCCCAGTGGGCTTACAGAGTGGCGTTGCAGCTTGACACTGTTGGTATACAAGAACTCCAGCACTGCCAGGAAGGCCTCAGCTGGCACAGTGCTTAGCACCACAGGACTAGGCACTCCAGGGCCTGGCTCCTGGCCCAGAAGTCGCTGGAAAAAGTTGCATCTACAGGCCAACAAGCACCGGTGGGCAAACACCTCCTGCTGTTCTTGACCGACCACAAAGCGAACATCACTGTGGGAAAGAGGGGCAGAGAGCCAGGGGAGAAGAGGCCAGCGTCTAGAGTGCAACTCTAGGCTTTGCCTTGGCCCACTCTGAGCCTTTGTTTCCTTATCTGTCATATAAGAGTCAGGGCTTAGTCCTAGCTGAAGGTCTGGGACACACAGGCTTGGGTTCTATTCCCAGCTCCACCCTATGGTACTTCAGGCAAGTGACTTTCTACCTTTGAATCTCAGGTTACTCCACCCTATGGTACTTCAGGCAAGTGACTTTCTACCTTTAATCTCAGGTTTCTCCCATATGAAATGGGAGGAGGTGGCTATGCTTAATCACTGAGGGGCAGCAGGGCTGACTCAAGACTGATCCCACATACCCCTCTCCTCCCCAGCCTGAGTCTTGGGGGAAGGGAAGCTCTTCTTGGCTCCTCCTCCACAGACTGCAAACTCAGCTTTTTTCAGCCTCCTCCAGGCAGGAGGTGGTGGGTGCAGCGTGCACTGGCTGCAAATAGACACAGCAGTGATGCACCAAACGGCCAAACCACATTTTCCATCTTCATGATCACTTCCGGCCCCAGCCTCTGGGCCTCTAACAACACGGGGTAGGAGGCATGCAATGAAGTTTGAGCTTCCTGGATGCTCCTAGTTCCCAGTCCAAGGCCTGAGTTCCCACTATTCAGACCTGACTGTGATCCTCAAAGCAGTAGGGTTATGAGAGTCACCAACCCTTGGGGAGGAACCCAGCTCTGAGGCAGAGAGAACAAAAAGCTGCTTTCTAGTTCTCCCAACCAGCCCTGCCCCCATACTCTGTCCCTGGTTTCAGACACCACTTGTGTCCTGGCAGACAGCCCCAGGCAGCACCCTGAAACTACTTCCTGTCTGAGATTGGCTCAATCCTTTGAATCTTGTGAATTGAATCCTCAAGATTGAATCCTCAATCTGGTGAATCCACAGTTTCCAGAACAAGGTCATCTGTTCCTCTGCCTCCCCAGAGAGGGATTCAAGTTACATCCCACCTCTCAGAATCCAGTGGGGCTAACGACCCGGAGCACAAGCTCCAAAAAAGGAAGGCCTTGGCCTGAGGTCACACAGCCACTCTAGGCTCCAGCCTCCACTGTCCTCCACCTCTGGCTCTCAAGATATCATGGACCCTGAGTGATCAGCAGCCATGCTCTACACTTGGGAACTCAGACTTCCCCAGACTGAGTTCAGCAAAAGGGTCAAGTCCTAATTCCCCGCCTCTTCTGTAGCCAGGGCTTCCTCAGAGTCATGGGGCCCAGCAAAGCCAGCTATCAAAACCCATAGACCGTGCCTACCCCTCACCTGTATAGGCGATTGTTGACGAGGCTTCGGAGTGCTGTGGAAAAGGGTTCAGCCTCCCCGTGCACAACCAGTCCTGGGGTCTCCATGGTGGGGTGGGGCAGGGGAGTAGGCAGATGTAATAGCCTAGTAGGCCTGTTGTCTGTTGGTGTATGGGAGGCAGTAGGTGGGAAGAAGCAGGAGGCCTAGCCAGGCCCTACAGCTGGTGAGGAGACTAGAAAGGCCTGAGAGGGAGGGGCAGGAGCTTGGGAGGCCTGTTTACTGAGAAGTTGAAGATTAGGAATGGGGCAGGAGACGCCCAGTTCCCTGAAGAAGGCATCAGAAGCTGGTAGAAGAGGCCAGAGGCTGGGCTTGGAGATGGGGACTCAGGGAGGTGACCAAGAGAGGCCAAGGTGGAGCTAACCAGACAGGGAGAGGAGAGGCTGGCTGCAGATGAGGCCCCAGCTGGGAGCCTGCCCAGGCAGCGCTGGGGTGGGAAGCCTGTGGGTTTCCACAGAAACTGGAGTTAGGCCTGAGGAGGCCCCGCCCACCTCCCACAGGTCCAGAGAAAACTTCAGACCTCAGAGGGGCCCTAAGCAGAGTTTGAGTGTCTTAGCACCCTGGCGCTGCCCTTCTTGGGTTCAGAGTTCAAACTCTCCGCCCCTCCCAACCCCTCACTCACATGCACACCGGATCAGGATCAAGTTAGCCAAGCCTGGGGAACCCCACTCAACAGGGAAAGCCCTCACCCCCATGAACAGTTTTCAGAACCCAGACAAGGCTTGTTTGGGAGAAAGCAGTCCTATTCCTCCCAGAGGGGTCAGGTGAGGAGATGTCAGCTCTGACAAAGGAGTCATGGCCTCTGGCATCCCTGAAATGCAACACAAGAGGTGTGGCTAGCTGGGGACAAACCCCAGAGTACTTGGGTCAGCAGGAGTCAGGAGGCTGGATGTCCAGTCCAGAGTGTGAGTTCAGGGCCTCTCACCCCTCCCTCCCCTTCCCTAAGGCAGCCCTGAGCTGAGGAAGTCAGCCAAGCCCCACCCTAGCTCTGCTCAGAGAGCGGAAATGTTTGTCCTTGTTTAGACTGATGGGGAGACGATAGTCATAGAGTCATGACATGCTCCTTCCTGTGGGCCGGGATCCTGATTCCTGAGTAGCCACCCACGCAGCCTCAAAGTTTCCCCATATCCCAGGCCTCTGCAACTTGCTCACAAGTGAAGAGTAAAGAGCCATTCTTCACAAGGGGAAAAAATGGACAGTGGTTTAAGAGCCCTGGGATAGGAACACCTCTCTACAACTATTCCCTCAGTCATTCTTATAATGGCAGCAGACCCTTGGGCTCTAAGCCCCTGTTGTTCCCTCTCCCCTGATGACTCAGTCTCTCTGCACTCAGTACATGCTCACAGTAGTAACACTCCTAGGTTAAGCCAGAGCCAGGATTCAATGGAGGGAACCAGGAAAGGAGTGCTTGCCCAGCAATCCATGGCAACTCCACAACACACCTGCAGGTCAGGCCGGCCACGAAAAGACTGTGAGAGCTCGGAGGCCAAAGGCTGCATGTGATTCAGGGTGCCTGCGGGAGTTTCGGGAGAAGAGAGCTGCCATCGTAGAACCGATTCTAGAAGTAGGGTCACAGTTCAAAAGCAGAAGGTGGAAGGAGCTTCCCAAGTCACCTGCACCTAGCCTCAGCCAGTCGTGGGATTCTGTGCCAGCCATTGTAGGAGCAGGTACGGGTGGAGGATAAGTGGATTCAATACCCACAGGGCTAGAAGGACCTATGGGGTTGGCGTCAGGTCTGTCTGTCCCTCCTGCTTATGGTTTGGAGGCACCACTGTCTAGGCTGAAGCAAAGGACAGATACATCACCTATTCTGCGGGCAGTCGGGTGGAAGGCAGAAAAGCTCATTTAGCTAACCCTCACAGTACTTAGTAGAAAGTGGAGCTCAGAGGGCAGGGACTAGCCCAAAATGATAGTCTGAGCAGCATCTCTTCCCTTATGTCCCACATAGCCCTTAATCCTCTAAGCACCTAGGAATCCACACAGCCCTGGGCTACTTGATTCACCTGTCTCAAAAACACAGGTAAGAAGGGGTTAAGGGGCAAAAACCCTTATCACCAAGTAAGAAACTGGGTGGTGTACAGAGATGGGCAGTGAGGGCCACCCTGTCCAAAAGCGGGTCTTCCAGCTGGCAGGTCCATGGCTGGTAGGCCTGTGCCCCCCAGACGTCAGGAAGAAGAGACTGCCAAAGACCCTGGGATGAGACTATCGCCAGTGCGGCCTCCAGGCCGCCTGCCCAGCATTGATGAGACCGGACCATCAAGTCTGGGCCCAGCTTCCCGCCGTGGCTCCGTGCTGGGCTTGGCCTCATCCTTTTCCCGCCGCAACTCGCTGGCTGGACCAGGTGCGGGTCCTGGGGGTCGGCGACCATCCCTGTGCCCAGTGCCCCCTTTAGTCTCGCGGGTCAGCTTCTCCGGGTTGCCCCTGGCGCCCAGCCGGCGAATGGCGCCTTCATATCGCACGGAGCCGGCGCCTGGGGAGCGCTGGGAGGTCGAGAGAGCACAACGTGCCTTGGAAGAGACCCTGGCCACAGAGCTGCAGGACATATGCTACTCTGATACCGAGGCGGGGCCACTGGCGCTGCAGCTGTGCGAGCTGGTGCATGTGCGCCTGCGTGAACTCAGCCCACCACGATACAAGCTGGTGTGCAGTGTGGTGCTGGGGCCACGCATCGGCCAGGGTGTGCACGTCGTCAGCCGCGCGCTCTGGGACACAGCATGCGACGGCCTGGCCTCCGCCACCTTCACCAACGCCTCGCTTTTCGCAGTGGCTACGGTCCACGGGCTCTACTGCGAGTGATGAGGCCTCCAAGTTCTGCAAAACGGTTTATTATCCCAGAAGGAGGAGGCTCTCCCTAGGGCGCACATCCCAATAAATAAATGTCTGTCAATAAATAAAAGTGGTCCATAAATAACGCCCCCTAGCTGGGGGTAAGGCTCAGGCTTTTCTTGGAGAAGGGGTAGGAGGCAGCTAGGACAAGGCCGCCTCCAACCTCAGTAAAGCTGGTCCCTGATTCCCTGGGGGATTAGGCCCAAAGCCCCCAGTGAGGCACTAAAGGGACAGGGAGGGCCACAGAGGCAAGGGCTTGAGCCTTACAGGCACAGGCATCAGGCCTGAGGGCTTGGGTCATAGCCTGCTCTGCAAGCTGGGGCCTAAGCAGTGCAGCGGTCCCGGAGCAGGCGCAGAGTATCGCGGAGCCGCTGTCGTAGGTCTGGGGAGCAGCCCAGCTGCCGAAGGTGGGAAGCGAGGTAAGTACAAGCGCTACGGTTGCGGGCCACAAAAGTCACAAGGAGGGGCTCCCAGCCACTGAGGATCAGCTTGGTGTGGTCTCCATAGAAGTTCACCTGTGCACAGGAGGGTGGCACTGATCAGGGCCGAAACCCCAAGTCCAATTTCCTCCCCAGCACCCCGGGCCTCCCAGACCCCCAACTCCAGAGCAGCTCTTACCTGGACAGTGCCATCACTAAACAGCATGAGTAGGGCCTGATCAGTCTTCACCCACTGTAGCAGGAGTGGGGGGACAGGCACTTCTACTTCTTCCACACTGGGCAGATCTCCACCCTGGGAGCAGGGACAGGTCATTTGCCTGACATAATTTAGGCCCCTCCCCATTGATATCTCCCTTAGAGGTTCAGCCTTTAGCTTTGATCCCCCCACAAAGGGGAATAGGAAGGGACCAGATTGTGTTAAGTCTTCAATGTGCCCCACCCCAGTCCACACACCTTCATGAGGCGCTGCTCCATGTAGGAGGCAAAATACCGCAAGACACCCAACTGAGGCTGCAGGGCCTGAGGTACAGCACCCACAGAGAAGGAGAAGTGTTTTGTGCTGGTTGGGTTGTAGTGCACAGTCCTGGAGGAGAGGAGACAGAGGTCAGAGGGAGCCCTGCACTGTTGCCTCTCCCCTGAGGCCCCAGGCCCCCAAACCCAGGAGCACACACCAAGGTGCAGCCCTTTTCCGGTTACAATGGCGTGGCTACAAATCATCCCACAACAACACTTACTTTCTATTGGCCGACAGGGCCATGTGTGTGCCATTGTTGAAGAGCACAGCCACACGGCGGCTGGACAGCTGATATCCAAAGCCGAACTTGTTTGAGTAGTCAACCCACTTGCTGACCCACACCAGAGGCTCTGGCTGTGCCAGGGGAGCTGGATTCTGTTCCGCTGTCATGGGAGAGGAAGGAATAAGAACATGTTCCTGGCCTTCCAGGCAAAGAACTCCTACCACCATTCATATGTACCAGACACCAACTTTACCTGGGGGCATGAAGGCCAGGCAGTTCCTCAGAGCACAGAGGGCTGACTCCACCACTGTGGCCACAGTCAGACCTTCTTCAAACCCTGAAGGGAACAGGGTACTCAGAATTAGGCACTAGTACCCCAGGACCATGTCCCTCTGCCCACTCCTTCCCTCTGGACTGCGGTCTCAGACCCAGCAACCTCTAGCATCTCTCGTACTCCTGGCTGCTTACCATCTCCACTACTCGCCAGTGTCCCACGGGGTGAGCTGTCTTCAGGTGCTGTCTCTACCAGGCTGAGGGGGGCTGGACCAAAAGCTGCTGGAGCCTGGAGGGTTGGGTAGGGGAAGTGAGTAAAATTAGGGGAGGTCCCTAAGTTCAAATTCGTGAGAGTCCGTGGCCCAGCCCTGCCCTGGCTCCCAGGGCACCCCAGGTCAGCCCCATCTGGCTAATGAGACACAGCCAATTAGGCCACCACGAGTTAGATGCTTCACCAGTCTCTTTTATCCTGAGCTTCCCACAGCTGCTAGGGTGAGTCAGGGGCACACTTCCCATGTGAGCACCTCACCTCGGGCCTGGCATCCTGACGGCCAATGGATGTCCGGGTGAGACCGCTCACCAAACAGGAGACATCGTCCTGCTCCTCGGGGTGGTTCTTACCTGGATAGGGATAGATATAGCCCTCAGTATCCTACCCAGCCCCACCCCTCCCCACTTCTCAAAGGGATAATACAGATGGGTATAACCAAGTGCCTGTATAACACACACTCTCCCCAGGGGCTCACAGGCACTCACACTCATGTCCCCACAATGTGTGTAACAAGCCCCCCTGCCCCTCTGTAACCTCAAAACCTGGCATCCCAGACTCACTCTTGTTCTTCTTCCTGCCAAAGAGGCTCTTGGTAACTTTGACAAACAGAATCCTAGCTGGGTGAAGGGGTATCAAGTCTGGGACTGTCACGCAGCTGCTGACAGGGAGCCGGTCGGGGGTGTAGCCCTGAGGAGTGGAGCCATGTGAGCAGGAAAGAGAGGCCCCAGGGGTCCTGTCACCTGCCCCCCTTCAATCCCCTGAGAATGTACTTAGGTGTCTAGTGAGCTACAGACCTTGGTAAAAAAGTCATGGCGCAGAATCTGGTCAATTGAGGGGCGGTCCTGGGGTGAGGCTCGCAGGATGGTGGCCAGCAGCTGTCGGGCAGGCAGTGAGAGGCTGGCGGGCAACGTGTAGTGAACCTGTTTGATACAGTGGTACGTCTCCTTCAGGTCGACTGTCTCAAAGGGGGGGCTCCCACATAACAGTGTGTACCTGTGGGGCAGAGATAAGAAGTCAGGAGTAAAGTGGAAAGTATGCCCCACCCATACACCCATCTGTGTGCAGATGACCCTGGGACTCACATGACACAGCCCAGGGACCACACATCTGCCTCAGGGCCGTGGCCCTGTCTCTGTAGCACTTCTGGAGCCACATAGTTAGGGGTACCACAGATGGTCCTAAAAAGAGGTAGGGAGGAGGAGAGGGGAAGGGTCAGACCTCGCCCAGCTGGCTCCCCCATCCCTGCTCCCACTGTGAGTCCAGACAAAGCAGCTGCCTGTCACCAAAGGCCAGAGAACTCCTGCTTGTCCTGGGACAATGGATGCTGGGGATGGCAGCTGAGTCCCCGCCCACCCGCCTGTCCCAGCTGCTCAGCTGCTCTGTAGGACAGGGGCAGGGCCTAACCCCCAACCCAACTTTCTCCTCCAGGGTCAACAGAGGGTCCATCACTGATCCCTTCCTCCTTCCCCAGTCCTGTCTGTCAGACACTCATACAGGCTGTCACCTCCTATGGTCTGTGCCACACACACCAATACCAGTTGTCACATCCCCCATAAACATTCATCTGCCACACGTTATCTGTGTGACTCACACCCAGTTATGGCCACAGTAGGGTCTCCTCTCCACAAGTCCCAGTAATCCAGGCTGCCACCTCCACCTTCAGATACAAGCAGCCCATCATCTCTTCCCCACCTATCACACACACACACACACACACACACACACACACACGCACACGGAAGTCATCATGCTTCCCACATACATACTGTCTGTCACAGAGACTGTGGCTGTGGCCACCTCTTCTTTAAACACTCACTTCTTCCTATGTTCCGGGGGCTCCAACCGGGTAGCAAGACCAAAATCCCCCATCTTCAGTTCCATGTCCTCAGTGATAAAAAAATTTCCTGGACGGGGGCAGAGAGATGTGTCAGACTCCTTTCTGCCTCTCCACCCCCACCCCCATCCTGTTGGCCCAGGAGTCTCACCCAGCTTGAGGTCTCGGTGCAAGATGCCTCGCTGGTGCAAATATTTGAGTCCGGAAAGGATCTGTCGCAGGTAGTAGCGCACTTCTGGCTCCAACAAGGTGTGCCGGGCCTTCCAGATGTGGGCCAGGGACTGCAGAGAGCCACTGCCTCAGCCCCTGGTCAACCACCCTGACCCTCCCTCCATCTGTGCTCTATGAGGAAGAGACAGGACTCCTGCTTTGGGTCTTAAGGCCCCCTTCCCCCATCACCATCCTTCACCTTTCGGCTGCAAAGCTCCAGGAAAATGTATATGTTGTCAGCATCCTCAAAGTGGTGCGAGAAACGCACGATGTGGCGGTGCTGCAGGCCGCGGTGCAGCTCAATCTCATTTAGTATCTGCAATGAGGAGCGGGCTTGTCATCCTTCAAGGGCTCCCATGCCACCGTCCCCACCCTACCCCTCGTCCTCTGGGACTGGGCCCGGGCCCACCTTCTCGCGTTGATGCGGCTTGGTGATGCGGCTCTGAGAGATGACTTTGACCGCGTAGGCGTTGCCGGTCTCTGTGTCAGTGGCCTCGTAGCAACGGGCGAAGCCCCCCTAAGGGGAGGGAGGAGGCATCAGGTAGGGTGCTCCGAGGGAGGCAGGATCTGGCCCCCATACGTCTCCTCGCCGAGGACAAGCGCCCCTCCCTGCCCCGCGCGGGCAAAAAGGCTAGCAAGGGCCCCTCTGCACCCTCGCTAGCAACACCCCAGCTCACCTTGCCCAACAGGCGTCCTTTGAAGTAGGTGCGGCCGCTGCACGGGTCCGTGATGAGGCGTCCGGGGTCCCGCACCGGCGGCCCGGCCATCCTCTCTAGCTCAGGTCCCGGCGTGGCACTCAGAGGCGGCCCGGGCCCGGCGTGGGGCGCAGGCGGAGCGGCCGCCCGCGGGAAGGGGCGCGGGGACAGCGTGCCGGCGGCCGGCTCCATGCGGATGATGCGTCGCGGCGCGGGCCGGGGTTTTCTAGGTTCCGCCCGGCGGAGGCCGGGCGTGGCGCTGCCCGGATTTGCTACACTGCGCTCGCGCCCGAGGGAGCCCGGCGTTTTTATCAATGAACTCCTGCCCCCTCCCCGGCGTCTCGTCATTAAGAGCCCGCCCCCTTCCTGGCGGCGAGTCACGGAGAAGCAGCGCTCCTCCTTCAAGCCTTACGTCATGAAGAAGCTCCTCCTCTCACCCAACTCACCTCGAGGCCCAGCCTCCTGCTCAAGCCTTAAAGACGCAGTCATACTGCCAGTCACCAGAAGGATTCCTCCAGGATGTGGTGGCCCAGACGTTCCTCCATCTCCCGCCCCCGTGACTGGGTGCCCACTTCTTTCCCAATCTGGGGTTATGCTGAAGTCCTAGTGGGTTGTCATGCAGGGTCTCTGGTCCCGCTCCCCACATAAGAACGCAGGATATGGTGAGGCCAAAAAGGAACACCCCCGGAGCCATACATAGGGGAGTCATGCCACTATATTCTCGCTGGTGGCTGGGTTGGAGACTCAGGAAGCCCACCGTCCTAACTGCAATCCGTGCTTGCCAGTCACCATCTTCTTGCTAGCCCCCCCATTTTTCTGCTAGCGTAGCCACAGCAGTTGTATTAGTGGCCAATGGCTCACTGGTTACAGCTGACGGCCAACTAGCCACAGCTGATGGCCATCCAATCACAGTTGGTGGCCATTTACTACCTGAGCCAACACCTTTCTATGTGAGGCCGAAGCCTGGAAACTACACTCCTGGCTCTGTCCCCACAGGGTGCTGGGCATCTGGGGAGTCCCCAGCAACTAGGTGAACCAGCGTCCCAGCCAAGAGGGGAAAAGCAGGGGCAGCGCTTCACCCAGGCGAGTCACCAACACTGCCCTTTAGTGCGAGAGACCACTGCTAGTCCCGGGTCCTGGGCCAGACCCCCCAGTCCCAGCTCAGTGCTGCCCCCTTTAGGGCCTGGGAGGATTGCATATTCTCAAACCGATCCTGGCTTGCCGGAGGGGCGGGTGGAAGAAGTGGGGCGGGGCCGGGGCTTTCATGCTGAGTTTTGGGGTCAAACAGGCTGGCAATCAAGGGTTTTCCCAAGTGCCACACATTTTGCTACCTCCTTCCACACTCAGGGGGCGTATCTCAGGTTCTGGCGGGTCCCCTGTACCCTATCCTTGAAAACACCCACTGTCCTGAGTCAAAAGCCAGAGGCCAGAAAGTGAAAAATGGGAATTGGATTTAATCCAAATCTAACGAAGGACGATCGGAAGCCATCAGTCCAGAGGCCATCTGAACCCTTAGAACCCTGCTCCCTGCCCACCCTTCCCAGGGCCAGGGAGAGGTGGGGTCTTTTTAGTTGTTTTTTTTTTTTTAATTTTTGTTGAGGAATATTGGGGAACTGTGTTTTTCCAGGACCCATCAGCTCCAAGTCAAGTTGTTTTCAATCTAGTTGTGGGGGGCGCAGCTCACTGGCCCATGTGGGAATCCAACTGGCAACGTTGGAATTGTGAGCACTGCACTCTAACCAGCTGAGCCAACCGGCCATCCTAGAGAGGTAGGGGTCTTAACCACTCTGTAATGTTTGTCCCAGGACTACAGGTCTCCTCCTGGCCTTGTCCTTAACTCTCTGCCCTCTACATGATCCAAACATTTATTAAGCCATTTAGTCCTCAGAGATTTATTGAGAGCTCCTGATAAGTGCCCAGCACTGTATAAATAAGGTCAAGGTTGCAGTCCTCCTTTAATTTACAATCTGTTTGATGGAAACATAAAATAGGCAAATACATAAACAAGTTAATTGTAGGCTGTGAAAAATGCTATGAAGGAAGTAAACAGAAGAGTAACGAAAGAGTTTACTTTAGAAAGAGTAGTCAGGAAAGTCAACAAGTATTTGTTGAGTACCAATTCCTGTCATTTTTATCTCCCAAATATTTCTGAAATCTATCCACTTGGCTCCATCTTCCCTTCATGCCCTAATCTGGGTCAGTCTCTGGTTGGGATTATTACAGCACCTTGCTGATCTCACTGTCTTTAGTCTCATCTCCATTTTATCCTTCCTCCATATGTCCATCCCACCCAATCCCTCATCAGGCCCACAAGGGCCTGCTTCTCTAACCTTGCCCTTCACAGCCACTGAAGGGAGAACCCAAACAGCCTGAGATAAGGAGAAATACTAGTAGCTCAGATGAGTAAAAGGGAGTGAGAGATGGGGGTAGGCGGGAAGGCCTTCAGTGCCATACTCAGAAGTTTGGGTTTTATCCTACAGGTCAACAATTTTCCAGGAGAGAGATTGTAGTGGTGGGGCCAGAGAGGACAAATCCACTCGGGGATGTGGGGCTGAGGCATATATGATTTGAAAATGCGTATTTGACACTGTAAATTTTGGAAAATAAAGCAAAATGTATTTGTATTAGTTTGCTAGGTTTGCCACATCAAAATACCACAGAATAGGTGGCTTAAACAACACAAGTTTATTCTCTCACAGTTCTGGAGGCTGGAAGTCCAAGATCAAGACATTGACAGAATTAATTTCTTCTAAGGCCTCGCTCTTGGTTTGTAGATGGCAATCTTCTCCCTCTGACATCACATGATCTTTTTCTCTGTGTCCAAATCTCTTCTTCTGATAAAAAAACCAGTCAGATCAGATTAGGGCCCGCCAAAGGCCTCATTTTAATTTAATGACAGACCTCTTTAAAGGTCCTGTCTTCAAATATAGTTACATTCTAAAGTACCAGGGGTTAGGATTTTGTAGAGGAGCCAAAACTTTACCTCCACCCACCTTAGGTTTCCAGATGGGACTCATAAGCAGAAAGACAGATTAACAAAAGAAAAACAAACAGAAGTTTAACATGTATAATTTATATATGCATGGGAGATACCCAGGGAAAAATGAATAACTCTCCCATATGATTGAGCATCCAGGCTTAAATATCATCTTAATAGGGAAAGGGGAAGGGGAATGTAATACTCTTAGGGTAAAGATGAATGAGCCCTCAGAAGAATGGATGGGAGATACGATAATTTGTGCCACAGTTTGTCTGGATGTGATGACAGTCTCCTCTCCTGTGATATGAGATGAAACTTCCAGGAAGGAAATTTACGACCATTGAGTTCCTTTTGGAGGATCTGTCTTTAGGCAGATAAGGGAAGTTCAGAGACAGCCTCTCCCTCCATTTGCTGTTTTTGAAATGCTTACAGCTCAAAATAATCAATATGCCAAAGTAGCATATTTGGGCACATTCTGTTATTTGGGCATATCATTACCCTCCAATGTCTTTTCCCCTTGGGAGGTTAAAAAGGTTCTTGAGGGCTCCTCTGGGAGCCAGGACACCAGGAGGAGATCCTCTTGGATGCTGTAATTCAAGGGCCTGGCAGACTGCTCTGCTTCCTCTTTCAGCGTAAGATATACTACACTGGAACTTATCCACTTGCCCTGTACCAGGCACTGGGCTAAGCATTTGTCTTATTGACTGCTCACAGTAACCTTTTGATGTAGATGTGATTATTATCCCCATTTCACAGATGAGGAATCTGAGGCTCCAGGGTTAAGCTTCTTGCCTGAGGTCCCATATAGTGACCAAGGGGCAGAGCCAAGATCTAAACCCAAAATGTCTGACTCCACTATTCACCTTGGCCTCATTCTTCTTGGGGTCACTAGTTCTCTGTCCTTGCATCTGTCCTCCTCCTACACTGCTGTGTGTCTCCATATCCCTCTTACTAGGGCCCTTTCTCCTCCCCCCGAAGTTTCTCACAACCTCTGCCCACCCTGAGGTTTTTCTGAGTTCTCTGGATCTCCTTCTCCCGGAAGATGCTGTCAGGCCCACTGCCCCTTGTTGAACACATGTCTCCCACTCCTTGCCCCTTTGGCAGCTCAGTCAAGAATTTCTTGACAGTGCCAGGTCACAGTGGTTAAGGGAGTCTTTCAAGAATGAGAGATGCGAAGTAAGGCTTGGACTCAGGAAGGGCTATTGATTGGATTTAGTAATAAGGAGATCTCAGGTGTTCTGACCTCAGGTGGGTTCAGAGGTGGAAGTGTTAAAGCCAGAACAGAGAGAAGAGAAATGCTAATAGCTATAGTAGCGTTTCATGCTTACCATGTGCTACTCTGAGCACTTTATAAATATTAATTCATTTAATATTCACAATAACTCTGTGAGATAGATATTATCATTCCCATTTCCCCATAGGAAAATTAGGCACAAAGAGATTAAATGACGTGCCCAAAGTCACAAAGGTAGTTCACGGTGGAGTCTGGCTCTGTATTGTTAACTGCCAAGCCTTATATGCAATTCTCGGCTTTGAGGAGGGGAGAGGGGCACTGGTGGCTAGCACTAGAAGAGAGGGAGCCAGGCAAGAGGAGAGGTAAGAGCTAGAGGATGATAAAAGAAGGGTGATGATTTACGGCTGGAGTGGTTCCCTCTCCTGGACCATAAGCCAAAGGGACCTGTCAGCATCTGGGAAGAGAGATAAACTGAGTCAGGAGGGGATGGTTGGGTGGGGTCTGGGGACCATCCCCTTCCTCTAGCAGAGGCTTCAGGTCCTGTACCTCTGTCTGTGGCTCTGTGGAAAATTCACAGCCCAGCAATCCAGAGTGTTGGTCAGAGGCAGAAGTGTGAGGACCACAGATGGGGATGGGGGCAGAGGACTGAAATGCAGGCAGCTGTGTTGCCATTAAGGAACCCAGTCAGAGAGAAGTCCCCAGGACCTCAGGGCCTGAGCTCTTCCAGTCCCAGAGCCCGGCTTCCCAGGTACAAGAAATTCTTTAAGTGATAAACAGCCCAGTATGCTCTAGGAGAGCCACAGATCAGAGCTTGGGAAAGCGCTGCACGGCCATGAGGGCTGAGGCCCCTGAGCTGGTATCTCACCCTCTCCAAGTCAGTTCCTGGTTTTCCAGACCTTTGGGATGGACACACACACACACACACACACCCTGTTCTCTCCTCATATTGACATCTCACCTGGGCTCTAGAAGGAAAACATAACTTGTTAGGCCATGAATAGGTTTCCAGACTGGCTCATCCAAGAAATCCTTTATGAAAAAGAGGGAGAGGGACCAGATGTCTTTCAGGCTAAAAGGGACAAAAAATATAAAAGAAAGGAAAAGCCTGCCCAGGTTCAATCCCTTCCCAGCTTTACCAAGATGAATCAGGGCCAATCCTACCATCAAGGGTCTCATGGGCTCAAGGGGAGATCTCCCTGTAAACAGATCAGAGACAAGGATAATTAATGGCTGCCAGAGAGGAAACCTAGGGGGCTTTAGGAGCGATCTGGGGGAAGATCATGGCAGGTTTCCCAGAGGATGCTCTAAGCTGGACCATGAGGGAGGAGTGAAAAGGACCTGGGCCAGAGGATGGGGGGTGGGGGGATAAAGAGGGGACATCTCAGAGGGCCTTGTGTACTCAGCTTAAAAGCCAGGCCAGCACTGTTTGGCTTGGGGACAGGCTGGCAAAGCCTCAGGAGAAAGTTCTCTGCCCTTTCATCTCTGAAGGATTACCCGGTTCTGGAATGCAACAGGGGACCAGTACACGGAAAGCAAAGGGAATCGATTTGGCTTTTCATGGTAATAGCAGCCAGCACTAAATGCCTACAGTGCTCCAGGCTCTGGGCTTTGTTCCTTTGAATACTCCCAATTGCCCTGCAAGGAAGGTGTTATTGATCCTGTTTTGCAGAGGAAGAAATAGATTCAGAGAGATTTGGTAACTCGTACAAGGTTTCATAGAGCTAGAATTCAAACCCAGGTTTGTCTGACTCCCGAGCTTGAGCTCCTAACCACCCCCCTCCATACTTCTTCTGTTTAGGAAACACCTCTGGGTGGGAACCAGCTCACAGTGTGGGGGAAAGACCTCCCCAAGACAGGTCAGAAGCAGGACCACCACTCCTGGGTTTTTGTAGATGACCTTGGCACTGGGTGGACAATTGAGTTGGTGCCTCAGGTATTATTTCCTCGGTTTGACAGATAAAGAAATTGAGGCACAGAAGTAGAAATGGCCACTCAAGATCTTTACCCCGAGGAGTCAGGATACTGGACAGAGCTGAGGGGGTCTGAATCTCTAGGCTTGAGTCTCAGATCTCTGTGGCCTCCTCAGCCCGGTGGAATGGGGATGGGGAAAGGCTGGGCCAGGCTCCCCAGAGCCTGGACTGGAAGTCTGGCAGTGTGGCTGCTGATAGGACTCTGGTCCCACAGTACGAGCCCTTGTTTAAGCCCAGATGGGCCAATTCCCGTCTAGAAGTCCATCAACTCCAGCTTTGAGTCCTGCCTCCAACACGTTCCAGCTGTATGCCCTTCATCTGTGAAATGGGGATGATTCTACCTCATGGGGTTGTGATGAGGGTCATATAGTAGTGCCTTTGGCACAATGCGTGTCACTTACTCAGTGCTCTGTGATCAGCAGCTGTTATGATTGTAACAATTTATCATGCATCTGTCTTCTCACCTGGAACATAGGACAGTAATCCCTGTCATCCCGACTTCAAGGACACAGTGTCATCTG
Source organism: Rhinolophus hipposideros (assembly GCF_964194185.1). NCBI lineage: Eukaryota > Metazoa > Chordata > Mammalia > Chiroptera > Rhinolophidae > Rhinolophus > Rhinolophus hipposideros. The sequence goes on from NC_138054.1 coordinate 64,099,833, forward strand.
TGGCACCTGTGGGGTCAGTGCAGATGGCAATTGTGCCATTCAGTGGCTAACCCAGTCCTGCAGGGGTAGGCAGACACATCCAGTTCCCACTACCAAGGGAAGCTGGGTGACAGCCTCAATCCATCAATGATAACCTCGGTCCAGCCAAACTTTACGGACCCAGGAGGTACTTAAATGTGTGGGATGTGAAGGTTAGCCCAGTTCTCCTTCCTCAACGCAGGCTGCTTCCTAGAGCAGGTAGGCAGTTGTAGAGTGGGGGTGAGAGTGCCCTGGGCCTTGGGAGACCAGCTATCAGTTTCAAGAGCGAGATCCCAAGGGATAGAGGTGGGTTTAGGCTAGAGTTGAATCTGTCCTCAGGGGTTCAGGATCTAGTTATTCCCAGCCTTGCGAGAAGCTAAGAGGAGCTGGGGGAAGCCTCATGCATGAGAGGGCCTAGATCTCAGCTCTGCCTTGCCCCACCCCATCCTAGCTTGACCCCTGCACCACTGAGTTCTGGAGAGAATGGGGGTGTTCTTTGTCTGCTCTGAAGCGTCCTCCCCTCTTGTCTACTGACACAGGGTGAAGGCTAGGGTGTATGTGACCAGAGTTGAAGGGAGAAACTTCCCCAGAGTTGCCTGGGAAACTGCTTGGTGATGAGAAGGCAAGCTAAGGAGAAGGCTTGCTGGGGGAGAGGGACAGCTCTGGGGGCAGTTCTTGTGATCTCCTACCCCAGGTCTTCAGCGCCATGACAGTTTCATACACCCTGAAAGTGGCAGAGGCCCGCTTTGGAGGCTTCTCTGGGCTGCTTCTCCGTCGGAGGGCAAGTATCTATAAGCTCCTCTACAAGGAGTTCCTGCTCTTCATCATCCTGTGTGCTCTGCTCAGCATTACCTACTGGTGTGAGGGTGAGGTCTCAAGGCTGGCCTGTGGGGGACTAGGCTGCCCACCCCCTGTAACCCAGGCCTATACCTGACCTCCCTCAGGCTGCTGCTGACCCAGGAGCAGAGGCATGAGTACACTCAGCTGGCCCGATATGCAACAGCTCTGCGGACCTTTGTCTTTTGTCCTGGGTAAGGCTCCCTCTAGATCTCCCTGGTATCGTCCTTCCCATCTTCCCAGAGCTTTAGGTGGGGTTGATAATTCTGTGGATCAGAATTGCCCCCAGTGGGACAGCCTGGAAGTCAACCAGAGCAGTCTCAGAAGGCATGGGAGCTGTGTGCCGGGTCCGGGATTGCCAGAGGGCGAGGCCCCACCATCACTTGCTGGACCTTTATTCCACTCAAGGCCCAAGATGCCTGCTGGCCTCACCACTTTCTGGATACTGGATGGGAGCTAGAGAGAGGAGACAAGCCATGCCCACCTTCATGGGAAGCATGGCTCTGAGTTAACCATTACCTGACCTTGAACCACTACTTCTTTGCCTTAGGAGGGTTGCACTCCTCCCTCCCAGCTTGGTCCAGTACATCAGGGTGGGACCAGAGGAAGAGGCTGTCCTCCTGACAGCGAGGCAGCGAGTTGGAATCAAATGTGTGCTTCCCTCTGCCTTGATTTAACCTGGTCTGGACCAGACACTCTGGCTGGGGGGCAGGGCACGCTGACCCCTAGGCCCTCCATCTTCCCTTCCCATCCCCCTTACCCATGGCAGCAACCAGGTTTCTACGTGACCTTGGTGGTGAACGGCTGGTGGGCCCAGTACACAAGCATCCTCTGCCAGACCAGCTGATGCGTGTCATCTCGGCCAGTATGCACAGCGTGGAACAGCACGGACACCTGTGCGTGGCACCCTCGTGCGCTGCGCCAACGTGGCGTCGGTGCCGGTGCTGCGCTCAGTCAGCGCACGCGTACTCAAGCGATTCCCCACCGTGGAGCACGTGGTGGATGCAGGTGCCTTACATGCCTCCTGGGATAGCAGGTCTCACCCCAGGGGAACTCCAGGGCCCTAGGGCCTGAGTCTTAGAAGCACAGGATGAGTCTGCGCCCCACCCACTTTATCCCCGCAGGTTTTATGTCCCAGGAAGAGAGGAAAAACTTTGAGAGCCTGAAATCCAACTTCAACAAGTACTGGGTCCCCTGCGTCTGGTTCACCAACCTGGCGGCCCAGGCCCGGAAGGATGGGCGAATCCGGGATGACATGGCTCTCTGTCTGCTCCTGAAAGTGAGTCAGGTTAGGATCAGGCCCATCTGCCCTCTTTCCCCTTGATTTGCAAACTGGAATAATACTTTTAGTATTTAATATTTATGTGGTGCCAACTATGTACCGCATATTGTTGGAAGCATTGAACTTACATTAACTCATTTAACCCTCACAACCCTTGAAATAGGTGCTATTAGTATCAACCCCTGCAACAGATGAGGAAACTGAGGCACAGAGTGGAAAAGAAATTTGCCCGATTCACACAGCTAGTTAGGGAAGCTGGGATTCATACTCAGACACTCCGCCTCCAGGGTGTGTGCTTACAGTTACTTTGCTAAATTGCTCCCCGGCACAGGCACCCCAGCCTGACAGCACCTCTGAGAGCGGACTTAGCCTCCGGCCAGGTCCAGGCCAAGTTTGTGCAGGGCTCCCCTGTTCTCGCCTCCTCCTTCCTCAGCTTCACTGACTTCTTCCTGCTCTTCCACCAGGAGCTGAACAAGTACTGGGCCAAGGGCAGCATGCTGTTCCTCTATGACTGGACCAGCATCCCTCTTGTCTATAACCGAGTAACTGCCTCTCAGCTCCCCAGTCTCAGGGCCTACTGTATGTCCTGTGTGTGACACACTGAGAAGAATTAGAGATAGTACCTGCCCTGGGGCAGTTCAGTCTAGTGAGACACTGAACAGCTAACGCTCAGCCTCAAAGCCTCCCTGGACCCCCACTAAGATAACTTCATCCCCTCTGGTGCTGCCACACCTTGCTATGTTTTCATGTTTCACTGCAACTTGCAGGTAAGCAGAGATCTGGAGCAGCTCTTTGGGCTTTTCTTCCCTGCCAGCTTTCAAGGCTCTCCTGTGCTCACGAAGCTGCTGAGCAGCTGGGTCTGCGTGGCCGGCAACAGCTGAGCGGACCCAGGGGGCCCCCACCTCCATCTGCAGGCTCTGCTCCGGGTCGTCCCCTCCACAAAGAGGGGGATCTTTGTGACCTGCTGCTACCCAGCCTAGGTATCCCTGCTATTGATGGATGACATGTACTAGAATCTGCTTCCTGCCGAGAGGACCCATACTGGGAGGAAAGCTCCGTATACAGCTGCCCTACACTGCAGCCACTGTGGCCCAGTCGCTGCGGCCTTCTTTCCTGGGCTCCACTTTCAAGCTGCGGGGAGTGGCCCGCGCTGGCAGAGGCAGGACTTGACCCAGCACGCGGTCCCCAGGTCCCCGCCCACCTTCTGAAGCACCAGTGACTCAGTCCCTCCCGCTCCCCTCTGGAGAGCCGGTCCACAGAGCAGAAGCCAGTTCATGCCGCCCTCCTGCTCGCAGCGTGAGCGACGACCCGGAGCAGAGCCTGCAGATGGAGGCGGGCCCCCCTGGGTCGGCTCAGCTGTTGCCCGCCGCGCAGACCCAGCTGCTCAGCAGCTTCGTGAGCGCAGGAGAGCCCTTCACTGCTGTCAGCCTCGAGAACTTAGGCGGCGCAGGAGGAGACCTCCGGAGCCCTCATCTGCTGCGCTTCCGAGTCGAGGAGGGTGGCGACCCGGAGGCCGGGGACTGCATCGAGGAAGAGACGAAGGGGTCAGGGGACCAGGGACAGGCGCCTGGAGCAGAGGCAGCGGGGCCGGGCCACCCTGCCTGCCTCCCCAGGTCCGACCCCACTCACTTCCCGCCCCTCACCGCCCACTTTCCGGATCGTTCCCTGTCCTGCCCTCGGCGATTAGAGAAGCATTTCCTGTGCGACCAAGGTGGGAGCATTTAGGGACGAACCTTGAAAGAAGATGGGGGGAATGTGTCCACTTTGGCGAGAGAAGGTAGAAGGGATTGCTTGGGAGAGGTGAGGCTGGTAAGATACATGGGGCGAGGCATTAACGACTAAAGCCCCGTGCACTGTTAATTTCCTTAGCAACGGGGGCTGGGCCACCTCTCAAATTTGAGGGAGCAGCAGCATTACTAAAGGGCTATTAAAAAGTTCTAGGTACCACTCCCCACGTTTCCTATTCATTAGATTTGGAATGGAGCTCAACAATTAGCATTTCTAATGTTTCAAGGTGATGGTCCTGGGATCACAATTTGAGCCATATGTAAAATAGGATATACTTTGCTCTGATAACCTCACTCTGAAGAGGGAAAGGGGTCTGTGTGTGCAGGGGGTGGGGGACTTTTGCTTTATCTGTAATGTTGAATTTTTTGTTTAAAACGAGATTATTACTTGTGCAATTCCAATTGTTCAAAATTGAACTAGCATGCTGTGCAGTGGGGTAAAGGGTTTCAGAATCGGCCCTGGAGACTGATTAAACTCAGATGTGAAAGCAGTCATACACCACCAAGCCTAGACTTTCAGCTTATAGTGCAAGCCTTTCTCGGCTACCACCAACTAAATAGCAGGGGGGGACAGGGCAGGGGAATGAATAATTTAAGGGGTGAAAGCTGCTGTCCATCTCGACGGTTGGGAGCAGTTAGTTGATGCTAAGGGCCTTAAGGAAAACAACCCCAGAGCAGTAGATTGGAGTCACTGCTTTTAAACTGAGCTCCTCTAAGCTTCCTGCCTCCTAAGCTTACTTAGCCCCGACTAAAGAAATTGGTCAGGGGTGGCTCGTTAGCTCACTTGGTTAGAGCACGGTGCTAACACCAAGGTTGCGGGCTCAATCCCCGCATGGGCCACTGTGAGCTGCACCCTCCTTAAAAAAAAGTTGGTCCATGTCAAGACTGAACTTTAAGGCCAAAGGATGACAAATGCCGTTAACTCTGAGGGGAGGCAGGAGTGTGTAGGTAGAGAGGTTTTCAGCATGTAGCCTCTGGCATTGTTGACTGCCGAGACTAAAATGCTGATTTTGCTACTCTCCTGCTGGATTATTGAACATTTCTAAGCCTCACAGTGGCCAAATATAATGTCGAGATAATAGCATCTGATAGCCATTCACTGAGAAGGTATTTGAGGTTTTCATTTTTTCACTGGGTAATATTGGGGTAGTATTTTTTTCCAGGGCCCATCAGCTCCAAATCACTGTCTGTCAATCTAGTTGTGGAGGGCGCAGCTCACTGGCCCATGTGGGAAGCCAATGAGACTGAGCCATCCAGCAGCCTCAAGGTATTTGAGGTTTTCTGCTGGGTTTACAGGGGTACATAGCCTCGTTGCAGGGCAAGAACGGTCATCTGTGAAAGCAGTGGAGATGGAAGTGGATGGATTTCACTCTTTAGAGAGCACCCACTGGCCCTGATGGGTTAGAAGTGAAGGAATAAAGATCAATGCCCTGTCGGGTTCTAGAAAGCAACTAGAAAGCAGACGCGAAATGCTGAGTGTTGCTACAACTGCCTACCTGGTGCAGAGCTCTCAGTAAACATGAACTACTAAGGTGGTGCATGAAGACACCACTGGGTGGGAAGGCAGGGACCAGGTCTCCCCAGAGCCAATGTTAAAGTTTTTGAGGGTAGTGTTTCTTTTTTTGTCCTTAAGTTTTTATACTCAAAATGGAGGGTTCATCTCCTATTTTACCTTTCCCAGTTGACTATTCAGAGGTCTGAAACTTAGCCAATTGGATTTTGCGCTTTGGCTCTTAAGATATGTACTTGCACTTTCAACTTTAAATTGGAGAAAAATCTTCGTTAATTCTTTATCATATTTGAGTGCCTGGCATGTTGCCATGCACTTTTCCAGATACTGGACACACAGCTGAAAACAAATTACCGTTTCCCTGGAGTTATATTCTTTTTTTTAAAGAGAAATTAATTTACTTAATTTTTTGAGGGCGCAGATCCCAGTAGCCCATGCAGAGATCGAACTGGCAACCTTGGTGTTATTAGCACCACACTTTAACTGAGCAAACCGGCCACCCCTGGAGTTACATTCTGAGAGAAGGCAAAAAAAGACAAGCAAAACGGGCAAAATTTACACCATGTTAAGGAATAAGAAAAATGGGCAAAGAACACAGGGAAGGCGACTGCAATTTAAAATTCTGTGATTGGGAAAGAACTTACTAGGGTGACAAAGACTTGGAGGGAGTAAGCCATATGGGTACTGGAAGTGTTCCCAACAAAAGGAATGTAGCAAATGAACATAAATTCAGTTAAGGCCAGGATGGTAGTCACTGAAGAAAAAAAGAGATCAGGTCACATTTAGTTCCATGGTATTTAGTAAGGATTTTGAGATGGGAAGCTGTGCCAAAGATCTTTTAAAATAATCACCAATTGCTGGGATTGCACTGGGGACAACAGAAGCAGCAATGAGACGAGTAGGATGCAAAAGGTACCAGAATAGTAGAGGGTGTCAACGGTTGAACAAGATGGTGACATTGGCCGTAGGAGTGTTGTCAGGATGACCCAAGATTTAGATTTAAGCAGTCGTATAAAAACAAGTATGTGCTGCAAATAGCTGAGAAACTACTTGAAAAGGGAGAGCTGGAGGAACGTGATCAGTTTGGAACACGCTCACATCCAAGTGTCAAGCAGGTCTGGACTAAAGTCAGAAAGTTGGAACCTACATTTAAATGCTAGAGATAGATGACGTAGTCAAACAGAAGACAAAAAGCTGACCCTTAGACAGCAATGCAGAAACCACTGGTAATCTAACATACTTTTGAGTAGTGAAGGGTGAAAGGAATTAGGGCTCCAGAAAAAAATTATAAAAGACATCCAAAATCTGATAGGATACACACATATAAGTACCATGTTTCCCCGAAAGGCCTAGCCTGACAATCAGCTAAGGTGTCTTTTGGAGCAAAAATTAATATAAGACCCGGTCTTCAACAATGCAGAAACCTGGAACACAATTTCAAGATTTCTAGATCACTTATGAAGTCAGGTTGTAAACTTTGAATTAAAACATTAAAACCAAGGTCCAAGGAGCATAGGATGTCTAAAAGAATCAACTTTACATAGGTAACATTGCTTCAGGTTCCAATCATGGGCCGGTCAACACCCCAATATTGTTGGCGGCCCCAGTGATGGGATACTTCCCTTATATGGTCTTTGCTTGACCTGAATTCCAAATCCTTGGCCCCACTGAAGAACAACCTTTAGGGTGAGAAATGTCCCCATTTGACAACGGCACAGCCTACATAATATGCTGGCCTTCAGGGAGAGGGAAGTGGGGGCACTCTACAGTTTGCCAATCGAGTATTCAATACAATTTGGACACAGAACACGAAAAACCTTTATTACACGGACTTAGCTGGGAGGGATGATTTATTTGCCTTTCCGGGCCTTGATTTTCCTCAGATAGAACTCCAGCTCCTTGCCCTCTAGAATATAGCCATCTGCTCGGCCACACTGGCCTGGTCTTGAAGCGATGCATGCTGCAAGAAAGTATGTGGTCCTTAGCAAAACAATACTGTGGCCCTCCCCAAACCTACATGCCTTTAAAAGTCAACATTGGTTTAGGTATTCCTGGGGGCAGGCATGAAACCCACTGTCTCCTCAGATATATTTTATCGTCACTTAAACTCAGTAGCAGAACTGGACAAAGTTTTCATCACCGAGACAGCCCCTTTAGCCTGGACACAGACTTCTCAAAATACTACTGAAACTCAGAGGCAAAGGCCAAGCTCAGGCCTGTGGACTCTTGCCCACTATTTCCCATTTTAGTTTCACACTAATGGGTTGATTAAACTGTCCTAGCAACCCCACTATACCATATGGCAGACAGTCAAAAGAACTGAGGCAAAGGTAAAATGCAGAGGGCACACCGTATCTTGTGACCTCCACCCCCAATGCAACAGACATCTCACCAAGAAGCTTGCCCTGCTGGAACTGCTCCTCTAGAAGACTGCTGATTTTGGCATTCTTTTTCCTTTCATCATATTTCTTCTGAATTTTCTTTGATCGTTTTTTGTTTAAAATCTCTTCCTCCTCGGGAGTCTGCATAAAAGAGATACAGATGGGTGAGGTGGGAGCCCCCCAAACCCTAGCTCAGGGAAGAAATGTCATCATAGCTTTAACTCTACACATCCCAACTCCTACTGCCTTCCTCAGCACTAAGGCTTTCATCTCTCTCCCTTCAGTAGCAGAACTGGACAGAATTTTCATCACAAGAAGGCTGGAATCAGGTTGGCCTCCTCCCTCCCCTATAGGGAAGTTGGCACCCCAAACACGCACCAGCTTGGCCCCCTTCTTGCGGCCCAGGGGCAGTGCGTAGTGGGACTCGTACCACTGTCGGTACGGCGTGCTGTCAACGAGCACAATGCAGTTCTTCACTAGGGTCTTGGTGCGGACCAGTTCGTTGTTGGAGGCATTGTAGACCACATCAATAATCCTCGTTTTGCGCGTACAACCTGTTCACAGGAGAAATTCAGAATCAAGTCATATAAACCAGAGGCCAACTGGCCTTACCCTCCCATCCCCGCCTAATAGGGCCTAAGGAGAAGCAAGGGAACTCTAAGTCTTTACCCAACCATGATGGGGTATCACGTACAGTCTCTAGATTCAGACCCACTGAGTTAAGAGATAGGACAGGCTGGTGAGAACCCTCTGGTTACCACAACCTGAGAATCTTTCAAGGAGAAACTTCGGTATCTGGGTGGAGACCATGGATTTCCTGCTAAGCACCCTTAATGAAGCTTAGAAAGGATTAGGTGTCGCGTTCCCACCCACCCCTGGAGGGCCTCACTCACACTCTGAGCCCCAGGAGAAGTTCCCCACATCCAGCCTCAATGCCCGGTACTTCTTGTTGCCTCCACGCACACGGACTGTGTGTATGCGGCGGGGACCAATCTAGAAAACACAAGGTAACAGGACCGTCATCAAGGAAAGCAAGACAAGAGAGGAAAAAGGAACCTGGGCTGGATGGAGGTAACAGTCAGTGTAACTATGACAAGTCCTAGCATTGGCAAGTGGCACACAGGTGACCAACACGGCCACACCACGCCTAAGGTTATTTTTTCATCACTCTGGTTACCTCCAAGAAAAACATGATTCCAAACGCTGAAAATCAAGTGTCCATGCAACAAAAATAGCAGATTTCTGACCATCCTGCGAGCCCACTCCCCCCAGGCGTCCTTTACTCCTAACACACAGCAGGTTTCCATGCAATTTCGTCCAGGTGAAGGTGAGGAGGCCGCGCGGTCCCTGACACACGTTCCGGAGCCCTACCATGATTCCACAGCCACAGGCAGAGGCCAGACCACGGAGAACGGGAGGGGCGGGGGGCTACCTCCCGGGGGGTGAGGACCCCACACGCACCTTCGTGTTGGCGGCAGGGCGTCCCAGCTCATATTTTCGCTTCTTGTGGTAGGGCTTCCTCTTGCCCCCGGTCTTGCGGCGCTTGTGCCAGTTGTCCCGAGAGATGCCTGTAGACGGGAGCAGGGAACGGAGGCTTGAGCCGCTGGACCGCGGGGCCGGCCCCCGCCAGCTCCTGACCCCCGCACCGGGCGGGCCGCACGCTCAGCTCTCCAAGGTTGGCCTCCCCACTGAGCATTCGGGGGTTTACAGCAGTACTAAGGTGTCATCATACTCGTGCGGCCCAGCCCGCACCCTTTCCCGCGGCAGCCATGTTGGTGCCACTTGCAGCCCTAGCACCGGCCCCGGCGACGGCCTCGGTGGCTCAAACCCGAGCACCACCCTCCTCATGGCTGCTTATTGCCCGGGGCCGGGGTGCCCATTCTCCAAACTTGGCTGCGAGGCAGGATGGTGCCGGATTGAGACCGCTCCTCTCCCCGGCCCCAGCAGAGCGACACTCACCCATGGCTCAGCGCCGACTGGAAAGAGAAACGCAAAGAGTGACGGTCCGGTTTGTAAAACGCAGTCCCGCCCAGCACTTACGGCGTTGTTTTGCGACTGTGCCGTAGAAAGAGCCTGTAGTTAACCACGTTTCTGCGACCGCGCGGAGCGCCTCTGGGTCTGAGCAGGGTTTTCTGAGCTCTCAGACGGTGGGGGAGGCTGGGAGCAGCGTCTTGGGGCGTCGACAGCTGTGCCAGCTTTGATGGAGGTTGAGGGCTCTGGGGCACAACCGAAGGGGAGTAGCCAGGCTTTGTTTACCTTTTTAAAAAAGACTCCTTTGAAGGAACTTTTGCGGTGGTCCAGGATGAAAGCTGTGGATGCGGGTGCGTTGGAGAAGGGTGGAAGGCAGTAGAAATGGAAGGGAGTGGTGGATTTGGGTTTCGTTTTGAGGGGTTCAGTGATAGATTGGACGTGGGGGTTTAGAGGGAGGGAGGTGTGTCAAGGACTCCCAATAACTCATTTGATCAATTGGATGAATGTTGGTGTCATTTACTGGGGTGGGGTAGGAGCTGTTCTGGACATGTTCGTTTTGAGATCTTGGTGACTCGGAAGTGGGAATGACAGTGTGCCCGCCCAAGACAGGCCGCCCCCAAATACCCCACAATGGCGTGTTGATTACTTTGAATTAGTTGCTTGACAAACAGCTGGTGCCAGAAGGGCAATTTGACTCGTCCTTGTCTCCTTGAAGAAAATAAATCTCCCATATGCACGGTGTCCTCCCGGCACCTGGAAGACACCCCTCTTGCTAGAGTTCAGAGCCGAACAGTCTGTATAAACAAACCTTGGCCCAAGCCCAGACCTTGCTTAGATACCTGTCTAATGAGCACTAAGGTGTTTTTTTTAACTTTAATTTATTTTAAGTGTGTTTTTCCAGGACCCATCAGCTCCATGTCAAGTAGTTTCAATCTAGTTGTGGAGGCAGCGGCTCACACTGGCCCTTTGCTGGTGTTAGGAGCATCAAAGCGCTCAAACCAACCAGATTAACCGCCCCCCACACACAGCACTAACTTTCTTTGTCCTGTCAGTTTCTCACAAGTTTATTGTTTCTTTGTCTAAAACATTTAAAAAGGTACCTGGTTTGATCATTTCTTGGAGCCTCGTTTTATTATCTGAACATCATATTGTGATTCTCCCATGTGCACGTGGTAAATCGCTTTTTCTTCTGTTAATCTAGTCTTCTGTCAATTCTCTGTGATTACTAGTACAGCTCTAAGAACTAAAAGGCAATGGGGACTTTCCCTCTCGCTGACAATGGGCAGCTGAATGGTCATGCCAGGTCATCTTCATAAAAGAGATCTAGACAGAAGGCGTTATTTTAGGCACCTTTGGTATATAAATGGTAATTAAAGCCACCAGAACGAAGGGAACCTAGGGAGACAGCATAAAGCAAACTTTTTTTTTTTAATTAAAGTTTATTGGGTGACAATTGTTAGTAAAGTTACATAGGTTTCAGGTGTACGATTCTGTAACACATCATCTATATATCACATTGTGTGTTCACCACCCCGTCAGTTCTCCTTTCATCACCATATATTTGGCAAACTTTTTTTTTTTAAGCAGGAAAAAAATGAATTATTATACCTGGGAGAGACCCAGGAAAACTGAGTAACTCTAGGCAAACTTGTAAAGGGTAAATAAATATTTCAGGCTTTCTGGGCTATCGGGTCTGTGTCACAACTACTCAGCTTTGCTGTTGTAGTGTGAAAGCCTCCATAGACAATAATAAACAAATGGATGTGGCTGTGTTCCAATATAACTTTATGGATACTGGGATTCATTTGTCATGAAATATGCTTTTGCATTTTTTTTTCAAACAGTTAACAACCATAAAAACCATTCTTAGCTCATGGGCCCTGTCAGTGCACAGTAGTGTGCCAACCCCTGGCATAAAGAAATACAAGAGGATCTAGGTCCAAGGCTTGCAGAATGGCAACACTTAAGGTCAGGTAGAGAAAAGAAGCTGGTAAAGGAGCCAGAAGGAGCAATGACAGGAGGAGAGTGACAGGAGGAAAGCCAGCACAGGATGAGGGTGATGTCATGGTCTCATACTATTGTGATGTCTTGTAAATAGAACTAAAAAGTGATTATTGGGTTATTGAGTGGCATTGGCAGAAGCAGTTTTTGTGCAATGGAGTGGACAAAAACTTGATTAGTTTTCTCAAAAACTTGAAACAGAAGAGGAAGTTATAAAAAGATACAGTATATGTAGGTAATTCTTTTGAGAAGTATGATTTTAAAGAGAATGAGAGAATTGTCTGGGCCTGGGAAGGAACACAGAGCAGAGGGCCGTTATTTAAAGGAATAAATGTCTAATGGTGGATACGCCCTTTTACACTTGGCTCCAGATCCTATCCCTTCCTTTGGACTGGATTCTCTCGACATCTCATCTTTCTTCTGTATCTTCAACCTTCCACTGGCTTCCCAGCACATTCATAATAAAATCTAAATTTCTTACCATGGCCTGGAGTCCCAGAAATATTGGACCTCTGCATATCTTTGACTTATCAGTTTGACTGCTTATTCCTATCTGTCCCCCTCACTCAACTGCAGGCACTCTGACCTTGCTGTTTCTGCCTCAGGCCTTCATGCTCTGAAAGAAGATGCTCTTCTCCTAGGTCTTAACACGGCTTCCTCCCTCACTTCAGGTCTGCTCAAAATCTTACACACTCCACCCCCACCCCAATACACATACACACACTGGGAGGCCTTTTCTGAGCTTGCTTTCTAAAGTAGCAACACTCATCTCTATTCACTCTATACTAACATTGCTCTTACATGTGCATTCTCTGTCTCCCCCATTAAAATGTAATAAGCATGAGAGTAGAAACTGTGTTATTCACTATTATTTTCCAACACCTGGAATAATGCCTGGCATTTAGTACATACTCAACAAATATTCGATCGGCCTGCTCAAATATTCGAGCAAACGATTGTTCAATTTGAGCAAATTATTGTATTCAATGGGTGTCATGTAGGAGACCCTGCTCTCTGCGCCATTTGTCATGCAGGGCGGCATGCGGAGTCTCTGGTCCCGCTCCCTACATAGGAACGCAGGACATGGTGAGGCCAAAAAAGAACACCCACGGAGCCATAGATAGGGGAGTCATACTACTGTATTCTCGCTGGCGGCACTATAGTCTCACTGGAGGCTGGATTCACACTGTCTACAACCAGCCATCCTAACTGCAATCCGCGCTTGCCAGCTCAGCCACCATCTTGCTAGCCCTCATTTGCTGCTAGTGTAGCCACAGCAGTTATATTAGTGGCCAATGGCTCACTGGTTACAACTGACAGCCAACTAGCCACAGCTGATAGCCATCCAATCACAGTTGGTGGCCATTTACTACCTGAGCCAGCACCTTTCCACGTGAGGCCGAGAGCCTGGAAACTGCACTCCTGGCTCTGTCCCCACATTGGGTTTTCCCAGAAGACTGAGAGATCTTAGAGTACATTGCAGGCATTTCATTCATCTCTCCATCCCCAGCCCCTTGGCACAAGAAAGGGAAGAGGCAATCCCTTTGGGCACAAAAAGGAAAAGGTGGAGTGTGGGGACAAAGCCCCAAAAAGCAGTTTCCAGGCTCTCGGCCGCACGTGGAAAGGTGCTCATTAGGGTAGTAAATGGCCATCAACTGTGATTGGATGGCCATCAGCTGTGGCTAGTTGGCCGTCAGCTGTAACCAGTGAGCCATTGGCCACTAGTATAACTGCCGTGGCTACGCTAGCAGAGAAGGAATGGGGGCTAGCAAGAAGATGGTGGCTAGCAAGAGTGGATTGCAGAGAGGTGGATGCCGCCAGTGAGAATATAGTGGTGTGATTCCCCTACGTATGGCTCCGTGAGTGTTCCTTTTTGGCCTCACCATGTCCTGCGTTCTTATGTGTGGAGTGGGAGCAGAGACCCCGCCAGACGCCCCGCATGACAAATGGCGCAGCGAGCTGGGTCCCCTGCGTGACACATGGCATAGTCGTCAGGATACGGTACCGGCCAAAGCTTTCCGAAGGGCAGTGGAGCAGTTTTTGCGTATGAACACTCAGTCACAGGAAGACCAGGAGGAGCAGCTGCTGCAGAGCTGGACCCCCGTGGAGGGGTGGGAAAATGTGGATGGTTCCCCAACCAGCAGAGGCCCGAGAAAGCGAAGGTTGTTGGGGCCCTGTGGGCTGGAAAGTGCTTGCTGATGCAGCCCGGATGCAGGACTTGTAGTCCCAGGAGGAAACGCTTGCTGACTCCTCCATGGGAGATGAGGGTGAGGTCAAGGTCGTCCCTCACTCCCAGGACAGCCCTGGCGAATGACTATGGACTATGGGGAATTGCCTTCCATCCCTAATTTAATGGACTACTTGACTGTTTGGGAATATACCACCATGTAGTGGAACTGGCGGATGTTTGCTTTTGTGTCTTGACTGGCCGCCATCGAGAATATGTAAGCACCTTGACTGTGAGCCGTTGTTGTTCCAGCATGGTACCCTGAGAGGCCCAGAGAGTGGCAGTGCCCTGAGAGCCCTGGCTGAGCCCAGGAAGTCTGGCTGAGCCCAGAGAGAGTGGCAGTGCCCCGAGAGCCCTGGCTGAGTCCAGGAAGTCTGGCTGAGCCCAGAGAGAGTGGCAGTGCCCCGAGAGCCCTGGCTGAGCCCAGGAAGTCTGGCTGAGCCCAGAGAGAGTGGCAGTGCCCCGTGAGCCCTGGCTGAGCCCAGGAAGTCTGGCTGAGCCCAGAGAGAGTGGCAGTGCCCCGTGAGCCCTGGCTGAGCCCAGGAAGTCTGGCTGAGCCCAGAGAGAGTGGCAGTGCCCCGAGAGCCCTGGCTGAGCCCAGGAAGTCTGGCTGAGCCCAGAGAGAGTGGCAGTGCCCCGTGAGCCCTGGCTGAGCCCAGGAAGTCTGGCTGAGCCCAGAGAGAGTGGCAGTGCCCCGAGAGCCCTGGCTGAGCCCAGGAAGTCTGGCTGAGCCCAGAGAGAGTGGCAGTGCCCCGAGAGCCCTGGCTGAGTCCAGGAAGTCTGGCTGTGCCCAGAAGTACTGGTGGTGCCCTGAGAAACCTTGGCTGTGCCCAGAGAGCCTGGCTATATCTATGATATTGCATTCACCTCAAAGATCCTCGCACAGGGCCCCTCGCGGAAGACGCTTGTCGCGTAGATTGTGAAGTGAGACCCTGTAGGAGTGGAGTGTGGGGACAAAGCCCCAAAAAGCAGTTTCCAGGCTCTCGGTCTCACATAGAAAGGTGCTGGCTCGGGTAGTAAATGGCCATCAACTGTGATTGGATGGTCATCAGCTGTGGCCAGTTGGCCGTCAGCTGTAACCAGTGAGCCATTGGCCACTAATATAACTGCCATGGCTATGCTAGCAGAAGAAATGGGGGCTAGCAAGATGGTGGCTAGCAAGAGAGGATTGCAGAGAGGTGGATGCCGCCAGTGAGAATATAGTGGTGTGACTCCCCTACGTATGGCTCCGTGAGTGTTCCTTTTTGGCCTCACCATGTCCTGCGTTCTTATGTGGGGAGTGGGAGCAGAGACCCCGCCGGACGCCCCGCGTGACAAATGGCGTAGCGAGCAGGGTCCCCTGCGTGACATGGACTCAAGGGGCACTTGGTAGGTGATGGAATTTTGTGATAGACTGGATTATGAGGATGAGAGAAGAGTAACTGATACAGAGGTTTCTTCCCTGGGAAACCACTTGAATGGTGGGGTGATACCAATTACTAAATAACAAAAGAGAGGCAGTATTCTAGAAAGTTAAATTTAGGATGAGTTTGAATTGCTTGTACTAGGACATATATTCTTTGTCTTACAAGTAGTTGGAAAGATGAGTCTGAAGCTTGGAAGAGAATGAGACTGGTATTTCCCACCTCAGCCCTCCATGGTGTCATTCCACTACCCACCTAATCCAGAGGTTCACCCCATCAGCCAGTCTGCATCACGTGAGCAGTGTGTGTGTGTGTGTGTGTGTGTGTGTGTGTGTGTACTTGAGTAGTAGACTAATTATAACTACATCAGAATCTCCATTGGGTAATATTCAAGAGAGATCCCTGGAGCTCTCGAAATCAGAGTAAGACAGTTCTTCGTGTCCCACAGCATGCCCTCCAAGTCTCTACTCCTGCTTTCGCAGAAGTCATAAGGGCCTTGTGATTCCTTTGGAGAGATCCTCTCTCCTGTTCCCCTCCAATACCCCAGCCTGGCCACCATTTCATTTGCTTTGAGACCACTAACATTAATCATATTATGCCCTCGTCCCTATTTTCATTAGTCGGCTTAAAAAAATCATCTCCTAAATTGTATCTATCACCTACATTCTAATCCTGACACAGGTTATTCTTTCTCTAAAACCAATTTCCCACCATCCATTTCCTAAAACCTTCTACGTCCCGTGTCATTCATCAGAAAAATCCTCTATATCGTCAGCCACTCTCTGAATGTTTCCTTCTCTGAATGTTTCCTTTTCTTTTGCCTTCTCACAGAAACCTGGTTCTCTCAGAGGACTTTTCCTTGTCAACCTTCTTAGTGGAGGAGGACTATACTCTTGTTCTCTAGAAGGGAGACAAGTGTGCTCCATGGTCTTCATTGCCAATTCCAGGCCATTCTCACTCCATCCTCCCTAAAAACCACAAACTTTAAATCTTATGCATTAAGACCATAACACTCACTACTTCTCTTTACTGCAGTTATCTATCAATTCTGGTTCTCTCCAACTTGTGCCTAGATTTTAAATCCTGACTCACTATCACTCTCTAATACTATTCCCATCATATTTTGGGTGCCTACGTGATCATCTTTACCTCCCTCAACCTTAGCTTTTCTCCAGTTCCTCACTCTGTAAGTCTTTAAACCTGGGATCAATCCAACCTCTTGTTCCTGACACCTAGGTTACAGAATGCTGCTGGATAAGGTCACGTAGTTGTGTAGACTAGTGCCACTAGAAATTAAGAACAATAATTGGTATTAGGCCCTGGGGAATCTTTATAAAGATTTACTTGAAGTATAAACTCTACGGGACAAGAAAAAGATGATTAGATTGTAATCGATGCTGTGAAGGAAGTAATGTGCTATCATGGGGCGGGGTGTGAACTTGAGATAGGATACTCTGAAATGGCTTCTCGGGTGACAGAGACCTGGGGTAAACTGAGACCTGAAAGGAAAAAAGAGGCTTCTGAAGAGCAAATGGTTCCAGGCAGAAGAAACATCAAATGTAAAAGCCCTGAGAAGGGTAAGCACTTCTGGAATGGTGGAGTAAGGACATTCAAAACAACCGCTCCTCCATAAAAGTAAAGAGAACAGTGGCCAAAATTGTCAAAATCAACTTTTCCAGAACTCTGAAATTAACCAAAAGCTTTCAACAATCCAAGGAACATTTATTCAAGAAAAACAGCTGAATCTGGGAGCAGTGATCTTTGTTGCTTTTAAATTTTCCCTAATGCCACCCCCTTTTCCCAGCTCCACAGTGACTTTGAAAACAGCAATTGGAGGGGCAGAATGGGCCTGGAATTCCCCCAAAAGCCCCATCCCCAAAGAATTGCCACCATTTGAGCTGTCTGGCTGAAAAGCTCCATTCTGAGAGCTTGTCTTTATTTGACTTCACTCAGAGCTCACTCTGTGACCAGCCCTATCCCTACGGTGTTTAAAAAAAGAAAGTCAGGGGCCGGCCGGGTGGCGCAGGCGGTTGGAGCTCCATGCTCTTAACTCCGAAGGCTGCCGGTTCGATTCCCACATGGGCCAGGGGGC